>NC_089228.1:9823471-10131457 GCF_963924675.1 Phocoena phocoena
AGGAAGAAATAGAAAATATAAACAGACCAATCACAAGCACTGAAATTGAGACTGTGATTAAAAATCTTCCAACAAACAAAAGTCCAGGACGAGATGGCTTCAAAGGTGAATACTATCAAACATTTAGAGAAGAGCAAACACCTATCCTTCTCAAACTCTTCCAAAATATAGCAGAGGGAGGAACAGTCCCAACCTCATTCTACAAGGCCACCATCACCCTGATACCAAAACCAGACAAAGATGTCACAAAGAAAGAAGACTACAGGCCAATGTCACTGATGAACATAGATGCAAAAATCCTCAACAAAATACTAGCAAACAGAATCCAACAGCACATTAAAAGGATCCTACACCATGATCAAGTGGGGTTTATCCCAGGAATGCAAGGATCCTTCAGTATATGTAAATCAATCGTTGTGATACACCATATAAACAAACTGAAGGATAAAACCATATGATCATCTCAACAGATGCAGAAAAAGCTTTTGACAAAATTCAACACCGATTTATGAGAAAAACGCTCCAGAAATTAGGCATAGAGGGAACTTACCTCAACATAATAAAGGCCATATATGAAAAAGCCACAGCCAACATTGTTCTCAGTGGTGAAAAACTGAAACCATTTTCACTAAGATCACGAACAAGACAAGGTTGCCCACTCTCACCACTATTATTCAACATAGTTTTGAAAGTTTTATTCAAGCAATCAGAGAAGAAAAAGAAATCCAAATTGGAAAAAAGAAGTAAAGCTATCACTGTCTGCAGATGACATGATACGATATATAGAGAATCCTAAAGATGCTACCAGAAAACTACTAGAGTTAATCAATGAATTTGGTAGAGTAGCAGGATACAAAATTAATGCACAGAAATCTGTTGCATTTCTATACACTAATGATGAAAAATCTGAAAGAGAAATTAAGGAAACACTCCCATTTACCACTGCAACAAAAAGTGTAAAATACCTAGGAATAAACCTACCTAAGGAGACAAAAGACCTGTATGCAGAAAACTATAAGACACTGTTAAAAGCAATTAAAGATGATACAAACACATGGAGAGATATGCCATGTTCTCGGATTGGAAGAATCAACATTGTGAAAATGACTGTACTACCAAAAGCAATCTACAGATTCAATGCAATCCCTATTAAACTAGCAATGGCATTTTTCACAGAAGTAGCATAAAAAATTTCACAATTTGTATGGAAACTCAAAAGACCCTGAATAGCCAAAGCAATTTTTTCTTTTTTGTGGTACGCGGGCCTCTCACCTTTGTGGCCTCCCCGGTTGCGGAGCACAGGCTCCGGACACGCAGGCTCCGCAGCCATGGCTCACGGGCCTAGCTGCTCCGCGGCATGTGGGATCTTTCCAGACCGGGGCACGAACCTGTGGCCCCTGCATCGGCAGGCGTACTCTTAACCACTGAGCCACCAGGGAAGCCCCAAAGCAATCTTGAGAAAGGAAAGCAAGGTGGAGGAATCAGGCTCCCTGACTTCAGACTATAGTACAAAGCTACAGTAATCAAGACAGTATGGTACTTTCACAAAATACAGAAATATAGATCAATAGAACAGGATATAAAGCCCAGGGAGAAATCCACACACATATGGTCACCTTACTTTTCATAAATAAGGCAAGAATATACAATGGAGAAAAGACAGCCTCTTCAATAAGTGGTGCTGGGAAAACTGGACAGCTACATGTGAAAGAATGAAATTAGAACACTCCCTAATATCATACACAAAAATAAACTCAAAATGGATTAAACACCTAAATGTAAGAGCAGACACTATAAAACTCTGAGAGGAAAACACAGGGAGAATACTCTATTACATAAATTACAGCAAGGTCCTTTTTGACCCACCTCCTAGAGAAATGGAAATGAAAATAAACAAATGGGACCTACTGAAACTTACAAGCTTTTGCACAGCAAAGGAAACCATAAACAAGACGAAAAGACAACCCTCGGAATGGGAGAAAATATTTGCAAATGAAGCAACTGACAAAGGGTTAATCTCCAAAGTTTACAAGCAGCTCATGCAGCTCAATATCAAAAAAACAAACAACCCAATCCAAAAATGGGCAGAAGACCTAAACACACATTTCTCCAAAGAAGATATACAGATTGACAACAAACCCATGAAAGGATGCTCAACATCACTAATCATTAGAGAAATGTAAATGAAAACTACAATGAGATATCACCTTGTACCGTTCAGAAAGCCATCATCAAAAACTCTACAAACAATAAATGCTGGAGAGGGTATGGAGAAAAGGGAACCCTCTCGCACTGTTGGTGGGAATGTAAGTTGATACAGCCACTATGGAGAACAGTATGGAGGTTCCTTAAAAAACTAAAAGTAGAACTACCATACAACCGAGCAATCCCACTACTGGGCATATACCTGGAGAAAACCACAATTCAGAAAGAGTCATGTACCACAATGTTCACTGCAGCACGATTTACAATAGGTAGGACATGCAAGCAAACCTAAGTGTCGATCAACAGATGAATGGATAAAGAAGATGTGGCACATATATACAATGGAATATTACTCAGCCATAAAAAGAAATGAAATTGAGCTATTTGAAGTGAGGTGGATGGACCTAGAATCTGTCATACAGAGTGAACTTAAGTCAGAAATAGAAAAATAAATACCGTATGCTAACACATATATATGGAATTTAAAACAAATAATGGTTCTGATTAACCAGGGGCAGGACAGGAATAAAGATGCAGATGTAGAGAATGGACATGAGGACATGGGGAGGGGGAAGGGTAAGCTGGGACGAAATGAGAGAGTGGCATGGGCTTATATACAGTACCAAATGTAAAATAAATAGCTAGTGGGAAGCACCTTCATAGCACAGGGAGATCAGCTCGGTGCTTTGTGACCACCTAGAGGGGTGGGACAGGGAGGGTGGGAGGGAGACACAAGAGGGAGGAGATATGGGGATATATGTATAACTGATTCACTTTGTTATAAAGCAGAAACTAACACACCACTGTAAAGCAATTATACTCCAATAAAGATATTAAAAAATATATATAAAACACAGAAAAATTAGAAAAATTTCAAAAAATGAATTCTCTTTAATCTCACCAAGCAAAGATAGCTATTTTTTCACATTTTGATGTGTTTCCTTTTTTTTACATACAAGTATAATCTTTTGGTTGTTGTCTCTTTTAGGCCATCTACAACAATGCTCCATATAAGACGCTATGATTTTAATATTTACTATTCTATGATAAGCAGTTTTAATTTATCATACAGGTCCTTCTAAAGCTTGCATCAGTCAGGATACTCTAGTGGTCAGAAAACACAAATTCAACTTATACTGGCTCTCACAAAAATGAGGATTTACCAGTTAATTTATTACACTGTGGAAAGGACAGAGTGAAACTGGATTCAGAGACAAAACACCAGCAGGCCTTCCTGTCTGATTTGTTTTCTCTCTGCCACACAGTTTCCCCTCTGCTGACTGGCCTCCTTTATCACTGCTTCCTGCTGTCTTTTGGATTTTCTCAGGCCCTCAGGCTGCCTTTTCTCATGATTTCCATGTGGCAAGAACCATAGGCTCCTATCTTAAGGATGCACTGCATGGAGCAGAAATAGATTTCTCATGCTTATTCCAGTATAAAAAACCTTTTTGATCTTTGTCTTGTGTGGTGTGCCCATCCCATGGATCAACTGGCATAGCCAGCAAAGGTAAAGTTTTATGATTCATACAACCTGGACCCACACTTACTCTTGGGGCCAGGGGATAATATTCTATAATTGCAATACTGCATAACCACAAAACTTGAGGACAATTCACAGCTTAACTTTTTCCACATGTAAATAAAATGAAAATATATGTATTTGACAGAAGTAAAATAGCTAAACCAAAGAGTTAACAAATTTTAAGGATTTGATATATCTCTTAATTGTTTAGGAAAAATATTTTACCTATTTACACTGTGACAAGCACTGTTTGAAGGCACTGTTTTTACCATACCCCTGCCATTTTTCACTATTTTCGTTTAATACCTTAAAGCAGGGGTCCGCACCTCCTGGACCGCAGACTGGTACCAGTCCGTGGGCTGTTAGGAACGGGGCTGCACAGCAGGAAGTGAGCGGCGGGCAAAGGAGTGAAGCTTCACCTGCCGCTCCCCATCACTCGCGTACCGCCTGGACCATCGCTCACATTACCATTACCACCAGAACCATCCCCCCACCCCCACCCCCCGGTCCATGGAAAAATTGTCTTCCACGAAACCAAAACCGGTCCTTGGTGCCGAAAAGGCTGGGGACCACTGCCTTAATGTACATCATCTGGGTATATATAAACTCTAAAAAAGAATACCCAGTCATTATGCAATCAAAATGTTTAAAGGACTATGTAGTTTAGTTATTAGATAATTCCCATGTGTATTCTACTTGTGAATTTTTACCTACATAACTTTTTTCCTGAACTCTAAAATGTTATGATTTACTGATTATTCATTAATGACATTACATCTGGCATAAGTAAAATTCAATTATGTTGTAGAAAATTATTGTTTCTAAAATTATAAGTAACATTGCATTACTTATTTAACAGGATGTATTATGTAACAGTATGACTTCCTGTGATATATGTGACAATGTATAATATACACAAGTGGATTATACCTAACAGAAAAAAGAGAGAATCTGATCAGAAAGAGATAAAAAAGATAGAAGGCCTGGTAAAGTGCAGATAAATTAAAGCTATCAACAGGTACTCAGGCTGTGAAATACAAACAACAAAAATATAATTTTTCTTTTGTCATAAATTTGTTAGAGGTCTCTATGTTATTTTCCTCAACCCCCAGTGCTTATAGGAAATGATATAATGCACATATATAATACAGAGATCACAATCTGTACAGTAATAACAAGTATAGAAAAAAATGAGGACTCTGAGAAATCTGGAGGATTTAGAAAAATTCAAGAAGGACCTCGTACAAGTTATGGTTATTAAACAAATGTGACTTAAAATATATATGGAAATAGTGGTTAAATAAACAAAGGAAGGAATCAACTTCAAAAAGGCTTTCATTCTCCAAATATTAGCAATAAAAAAGTAAATAACAATTACAATCAACTGAAATTAGTCAAATTTGTAAAAAACTTCCTATGATAATACACAAAAGTAGAAAGTACTATTAAATGTAAATCATGCACGAGTTACCAATAATATTCACACACACTTAAATTGCAACACAATTAAATGAGTTCTACACCCAGATTTTTTTGTCAAAACTTAAACTGGCAATCACAGATGGTTTACATTAAAAATTAAACAATTAAAGAATAAAAAGAAACTATGAATGATGATATAAAGTTGTCACTGAACTGTCATAGCCTTTGATATTTTAAATAATCTTATTTATGTCTGTTATACATTCACAAATGGAGCAATCTTCAAACTAAGATTAAAAATTGCTGGACAACCATCAGTACAAAAGATAAAGAACAAAACGTCAAATCAATAGGGAAATAAGTTATTGATACAAATACACACACATACACGCACACGCGTGAAGCACACACATTGTTTCAGAACCGCTATTTCCCAAAGCCTTTTAAAAATAGAGCATTAAAGTTTGGATGATGACTATACTGGACCACATCACCCAGCTAAAATAGTCAAGCTCTCCAAATCTAGTTGGTGCACTGAGTCTGGGTGTAAAAAAAAAAAAAAAAAAGCCCAAGTCTAAACAACTTAAGTAGTAAACTATATACTAATATTCATCAAAATATTGACATTATATTCAGGGTATACAGAGAAACATTTTAAAAACTAAAAAATATAATAGTAAATCTAAAGACTGCATATGCTAATCATTTCCTGATCAATTACATAACCCCGTAATCTGGATAAAATTAAAATAAAACCTCTTATTTGGTAATATATAACTTCAAAATAGAATATCACTAAAATTAAAATTTGCACAATTCAAACAATAAGGAAATAAATTTCATACATTACTAATACAATTGAAACAGAAATTTCTGCCTACAAGTCAATGTGATAGAAAACTTTAAATTCTAGTAATTTTTATAGTGTACACTATTGTCCTCTCTGGACTGTTATCACCAAATTCAAAGTGCAAAATAAATGACCACCAGCTACACACATTTTGTTTGCCTTTAATAGATGAAGTAAAATATTAACTTTATAACTGCTTGACTCTGTCTTCCCAATAATGGGAAAAAGGAAAGAATTGCTCCAGGAGAACTTTGGAAGACTTCCTTCTAAAAAACAAAAACTCATTTGTTAGCCCTGTCATAAGTGGTTCCAGTAGACCGGGGAAGGCCAAAACTTGCATGGAAAGGACTGAGAAAAAAAGAAGGGGTGAGTAGAGACATTTTCAAGGATTTTTATCATAAAGCAAAACAGGGAAATGGGAGAGTAGTGGAAAGAGACTGTGGGCCCTAGGATGGGATTTACTTTTAAATAGGAGAACTAGTTTATGTTTTTAATGTTAATAGGAGTAAAAAAAGGAGTCAAGAATGAGAGGCCACAGCATTCCTTGAATAAGCACAATGAAACAGAATCAATGTATTAATACTGGCTTTACTTAACAGAAAGGGCATCAGGTGCATGGGCAGATTTGGTAAAGGGGTGGTGAGGGAGAAGTGGAAGAAGTGACAGAGAAGACGGGATAAAATGACTATTCCTCTATCAAAGTGAGTCACAAAAGGAGGAGAGAGAAGATTTAAACGTACCCTCTCAAAGAGCAGTTGTTCATCAGAAAAATGTGATAAGGACCCGGTTAAGATCCATGGTTAGAAATTTAAATGGCATCAGTCAGTCAAGTTGTTCAACCATGTTCACTGATCAGATGTAGACATGAAATAAGTAGAAATTTAGACATAAGGAGAGTTGGGGTCTTCCTAGAACACACTAGAGAAAGAGAGGTACAAGGGAACAGCAGGTGTATGCCAAACACGCTTACTCTGATGGGCCAGGAAATCTATACCGGAAAAGGAGGTAAGAAAAACATGAGGACCAACTTCACTGAAATGCTGTGGAGATGCAGAAGGTGCTATTAACAGATTACATTCCCTTAACGAAAAAAGAAAGAAAGAAAGAAAGAAAAAGAAAGAGGAGTTGTAGTTCTAAGAGGGAAAGGAAACACAGTGTAGCTGCAATGAAAAGCAAGCAGGATCTCCATCTCACTTCTAGATCCTGTGCATTGAAAGATGAGGGAGGAAAAACAGCCACCTCTGCAGAGGTCTACAGAGGATGCAGAGACCTAGGAGAAAGCAGCGTCCAGGTGGGGTGAGTGTGGGGGACCACACAGGCAAGCTTGCTGATGAAGGACAGTGACTCCCAGGGTGGGGAGTGGGAGAGACTGGGGATTTCCAGAGGAGTCAAAAGACTGGATCTGAAAAATGATATTGACAGCATACAACTTACAAAATTTTTCAGGGAAACTGCAACAAGAGTTGTGCACACTTTCCTTAAATACTTACATTTCACTTTAAGCAACACATGAAATTATGAATGATCCTTTCAAGGTTTCTGTGAGAACTCTGGGATCACAAACAATGCCACTTTACTGTTTAATTAATGCTGCTAAGGTACAGAGAAGGATCTGTCTGTTGGAGCTGCCTTAAGTGAACTAATGAATGTTTGTTTAAAAAACAGAATGTTTATTTAAAAGTCCCAAGTTCCTCCCCTCTCTTACACAAATAACCACTGGGTACAACGTGATTATCCTCCCTGAAAGAGAGATTCAGATCTGATAGAATGTGTGTGGTGGGAGTTCCACAGGAGGGTAAAAGAAGTATTATTTTTAAAGAACAAAGGCATAATACACAGACCCTCTGGTGTCTTCCTAGCCTTTTGCTCTCTTGAGTATTTTTTTTTTAAACCAAGAATTAAGCCTATTCTGGAGAAAAGAGTCACTTGACTTTTGGAAAGTGCCTAGAATAGTTCTTATTTTAAAAAAAATTAGAAATTCTTTCTTCCCAAATTTTATAAACAGTAAGTAAAATTCACCCCTAAATCCACCAACCTTTCACATCACTACTATCATTTTGGGATGACTTTTTATCTCTTTTTTTCTCTGCATAAAGATAATGTGTTTGTTAAATTGGCATCATAACTGTAGACAGTTTTATTTTTATTTTACTTTGTTGTTTTATGTTGTATTTTTTAACCTGACTTTGTACACCTTTCCGCACATAATTTCTTATCATCAAACTCGTAGTTAATTTTTAAGGACTGTGGAGCTTATTATGGAAAATCCGTATCTTATCAGTTTTCTGTTATTGGATATTTTGATTGTTTCCCATGTTTTTGGTACTATAAAAAGACCACAAGGAACTTCTTAATACTTCGTTAAGTGTCTCTGATTATTCCTTTAGGTTTTAAATTCCTAGAAATGGAATTCTGAAGTCATAGGAGAAAAAGTTTGTTGTAAACATGACTACTTCACCTCCTAATGTACCTATTTTTAAATTCTGCCATTGTTTTAAAGCAGGTGACTCTTATGGCTCCACATGCCAGCTAAAAAGCAGTGTCTTCATTGGAAATTATTTCCACAAGGGCCTTAAAAATAGAGCTACAAATATATCTATTAAATTTATAAATAGTCTCATTTCAGCAGCTCCTAAACTTTGGAAAAGCCATGCTCTGTCTCCAAAGAGTTCAGAGGCAAATGAGGACGTTTGTCCTACGAAAAAAAAAACCCTGCTAGGAATTAATTCAAATAAAAATGGAATCTTTATTGCATTTAAGGAACATGACACAGCTAACATAAAAACATTGTTTCCTTTTGTGTCTGCAATTATTATTTTTTTCTTTTTTACAAAAAAGCTCTTGCTTTTAGGACGTAAATAAGAGATTGCAATTCATTGTTCAAGTTAACCGTTTACCCGGTGTCAGTTAAGCTGGGCCCACTTTCAAAAGGAAATTAATGATAAACTTCGATTTGAAGCAAGTCAAAGCTACATATATACTATGGAGCTCATTTCAAAAAATGACACAAAATTAAAATGAAATAGCCTCTAAAATCTGAGAACCCTTGGGTACAGTAAATCTTAGTTATAAGAGAAAATGAAACATTCTGTGATAAGATCAGGTCTGATAAGATAAAATAAAAACATGAAGCATGATACATAATGTCAGAAGGATCAATATAAAATGTGAAATGAATGCACTTTGAGTCACCCAAAGTGTCTGGAAGTGACAGGGGAATTAAATCGCAAGTAAAGCTAAATATTAAATGAGGCTGAATGAGCAATACATCATTCCTAAATCTGCCTAGGTATTCCTAAAACGTGTGTCACTTTTTCCCTGGAAATAACTAAGATCTAAGCCAAGGTTAACTAAAAAACGAAGTGTGAACATGCTCACCGTGAAATTTAGACACGTGTATATGGGAGGGGAAGGAGATGAGAAAATATGGTGTCTGGTAGCCGTAAACCACAGTTAAGAGAACCACAGGTATTTATTCTTGTAAAACACAGTCTGACTTACTGACTTACTCTTAACACCTAACCGTGAAATTATTATGGCAAAACCTGCAGGAACTGGGATTGCCAAAAACCTACTGACACTGAACCACAGAGCAGCATGACATTCATCCCACACATACCTCTCACTTACATTATTCTTTAACGAGCAAGAAGGTACATTAAAAAAATTTTTTTGAAACACATTCTCTTTGTAGTACAAAGTCACTTGGAAAGAGGAATAGCCTCAAAGCTTGTCATGGCTGGAATTCAACTCTACCTTTGCTGCTTGGTCGCTCATAAGCTGAAACCATTCCCAGACTCCTGTGAACCTCAGTTTCCTCATCTGTCAAATGGAGATGAGTCTTATGAATGTTAACTAAGTGAAAACATGGAATGTTGCAAGCACAATATCCGTTACTGGGTCATTTTCAAAACCTGTTCATTTCCTTTTTTCCTGTCACTCTTTAACTTCTAGTGGCTGCAGAAATATGAATTGATCTCAATTTTAATTGAACTGTTCCTGCCTCTAGTGTGTGGTTAAAATCAGTCTCTGAGATGAAATTACAAAAGGGAGAAGGAGATGGCTAGAGATATGATTAATGGTACAGGCTTTTAAATGTTGCTTTTCAGGCTCCTTTTGAAATCCAATGAAGAGGTAGAAGAGGTAATATTATATCCTCTTCTATAAACAAAACCTGAGGCTCTGGATGACAATGAGTTTGAGATCAGTGTTCTCCTTCTCATGCTAATAATGCATTTACATGTTCTATATGAATAATGAGAGTGATGTTTAAAAATTGTTTAATTTTTCCTACACTTTTTTTTTTTTTTTTGCGGTATGCAGGCCTCTCACTGCTGTGGCCTCTTCTGTTGCGGAGCACAGGTTCCGGACGTGCAGACTTAGCGGCCATGGCTCATGGGTCCAGCCGCTCCGCGGTATGCGGGATCCTCCCGGACCAGGGAACGAACCCGTGTCCCCTGCATTGGGAGGCGGACTCTCAACCACTGCGCCACCAGGCAAGCCCCCTACACTTTTTATAGCACCTGGCTTTCACCTTAGTTCCAGTTTTTTCAAGGTATTTGTCTGCCTGATAGAATTTACCATAGAAGAAATGCCAAAAGGAGATACTCTGACCTTCACAATTCAGTAGGACAATGGCCTTGAAAACCAGGCTATTGTCCTCATAAAAGATTTGCTAAATTACTTTCTTCTTTTTCGGTCACTTCCTGTGACTGACCTAGTTGGACTCATTGCAAGAATCCCCCATTGTGTAGAGATGGAAGCCTCCAAGTTGTACAATTCTAAGAGGGACCATCCTCATATCATTCAATGCTTTTTTCTGGAGGATGCCATTACATGAAATATGATCTGAATAATGTGCAAAGACGTATTTCTGTCCCCCATTAAAGTCAGTTGGAGTCAAGAAGATGAAAAGGAAATAAGAGGAAAACAATTTTTGCTGCCCACTTAGGTACTGCAATGGAGAGGTCAGGGGAGAGGAAGGCGTGAAGGGAACAGATGCTGTGGATGTCCCAGCCGGGGAAGTGCATTCCGTAGTTCAGGAAACCATGGAGGCCAGGGATTCTTGCCTTTACCAACTTATTAAATTGGGAGGAATAATAGGCTGCTCCCATATCCATGTGGAAATCGGGCATGTGAAATCTGAGGGCTGCAGACGGTTAGTTTCCTAGGTTCCCTGCCCTTGGGTCTACTGTGGAGAACGCATAGCCAAAGCAGCTGAACATTTGGCTGGGACACTGGACAAAGGAGATCATCTCAGGGGCCCTGCTCTTAGAGCTACAGGCTAAATGGAATTCAAAGTCAGACAGTCAGAGGGTGGACAGCACCAGCAAGAGCTCAAGTGATGCTGAGGTAGCCAGAAAGCATCACATGGCCCTTTCTGCACCAAGAGAAAAGATGCTGACTACAGCCCTGAATGCCAGTAGGGCTGACAGCTCCACGAGGACAAGGGGCACTGCTCTGCAGGCCAGAGTAAGGGAAGAATGGCAAGAGGAAGCAGAAGCACGCCTTCCCCTCGTACCCAAACACCATCTTTAAGAAAGAATCAGGGATGTTTCGGGTAGAGTGGTCTTTGAGGGAGAGTAGGGAATTATATTCAAATACTCTAAGCAATTTGAAAACGACTTAGATTACATATTGGATATATTTTTATTAATAATCTGAAGATTGAGTTGTAGGAGGCAAATACAAATAGTTACAGACAATATAGGAATGTTTCAGTTTTCCTTCCTATACCTAAGTTGAGTAAGAATTATATGAGAAATGCTACTACCTAAAGGTGTGCACAGTTTACATTTTCACATCTCCTAGAGTTTATAAAACAACTCCAAGTAAGTTTTGATTTTAGAATCAGATTATAAAGATAGAAAACATGTGGATTTTGCCAAGAGGTCTGGGACTTCATAAGGCAAGAGAAGCAGGAAGGAAAGGTAAAGGTTCGAGGTTATAATAATCTTGAAATGGCAGCATAATGGCGGAGATCTTGCCTTACTACGTATGGAAGCACATCAGGAAGCTGAGGCAATTACATCAGTATAGTACCGACGTGGGAATGCATCATCAGGGAACCAGAGTAGGACCCTGGAATGAATATAGACATATAGACACATGTATATACATGTCTATACATATATATGTGTATATACACACAAACACATATATACACATATATATGTATACATATTACTACAATTATATATACAATTTTCCACAGACATATATATACTTGAGTAGAAAATATATAATTCAAAATCAAAAGGCAGAGGATGGACCTATTCAGTAGAATGAATATCTACAATAGGTTACCATTTGGTGTGGAAAAAACGTTAGATGCCTACCTTGCATCCCCCTTCCCCACATGCATACATTACAAATGAAATTCAGGATAAGAAAGTAGAAAATAAAACATAAAATGCTAGAAGAAAAAACTATATATATATAAAATTTGAATGAAGAAAGTGTACTTATTCAAGAATGAAACAAAAACCAGAAGTGATAAATAAAATTAAATAATATTAACATTTAATTTAATTTAAAACTAGAATTTTAAAGTAAAAAAAAACGATATGGCAAATAACACCATAAACAACTTTAAAATAAAATACAGATTGGCAAATTGTTTACAAATATTAAAAACTGATGTACTCAGTGATAGAAATTATTAGTTGGAATATATACTAGTGCAACCTGTTGCAGGGCAATTTGCTGATAACAATCAACATCTTAATTGTTGATACATAAGTTTCCCCCATCCACTTACACCAAGACAATATTTTGAGAAAGAAGCAGGGATTTTAGTGAGGGAGGTATTTGTGAGAAACTAGGGCTCTGCATGCAAGAGATGCCAATTTTTTCTAAATGCACTGGATTACATACTCATTTAAATATTTCTTACCAATAAGCAAGTTCACTATCAGCTTTTTATCATCTGGACAAAACATTCCTACATATGCGTATAGAGATGCACAAGGACAAGAAGTGAAGGACTGTTTAATAGGAAAAATAGCTTTCACCTATTATTGACAAAAACTGAGGTAGATCTCCATCCTCAAATGTTGACAGAGTTCAGTAACATGTTCCTGTATCAAAGGAAGCAAGTTGTAGAATTGTATATGTGGTATAAACAAGTTTCATAAAAAGTGAGGATACAAAAACCCATTATATACACATACCTATATACACACACATATGTGTGTGTGTTGTATATGGATGTAAAATTTGGAATAATCTTCACCAAGCTTTTAACAGGGAAGTAAAAATAGAAAGGAGACATTTCCGTTTAATCCTGACTTCTTTCCTTTCATTGTTTTCTTTCATCTTTCTTTTTTTTCTTCCTTCCTTCCTTCCTCCCTTCATTTCATTTTTTTCTTTTTGAAATTTAAAACATGAAAGGGGTTGCTATTTATTTTAAAATACTAGATAACTAAACCATCTTTGTATAACAAAGCAGGGTATAATTCTGTATGTTGATTAGAATCAAAATTTAATGTAAGAAAAATTAGTAAACACACTCAAAGATTTCTTCTCAGTTGGAGGTGGAAATGGGGGAAAATTTGTCACGATATGAATAGCAGCTAAAGTGAAATATTTAATTTACTTCATTTTATTTGTAACTCAACAATTATTGTGACTATTTTAATATCCAAAATAGATTTATTACAATTTTTAAAAAATATTAAAATTTATTAAAAGTCATCTACCTATTTTTAAATGTCTCTCTTTTTACCTATTACTTTGGCAATTCTGAATTGATAACCAAGATTATGTTTCAGCAAGCAGAAAAGAAGATACCTGTCTTAGGTTGGGTTCCCTAGAAGCAGACTCTGAGATTGGGATTTGATTTGGGTAAACGTTTATTTAGTTATTAGAGAAGTACTCCCAAGGGAGATTAGTAAGGGACTGCAGAAGGCAAGCAGAGCAGGAAAGAGAGGGAAGGATGGAATTTTAGGTGATGTCTCGCTCCCATGTCTATTCTTGCAGTGGTCGCAGGAACATAAATTAAACTCAGTTATCCAACTCCAGGCAAAGTGCTTGGGCTTTTGGTTATTCAGGGACTAAGGGGCACTGCTGGAGAAAGGGCTGGAAAGGTGGGGAGTTAGCTCCCAGGAACTCTGCAGCATGTGGGTAAAGGCATTTCAGGTGCCTGAGGGCAGCTGTCCTAAGAGAAGTGCAGGTACAACCTACAAGCAAAGCAAACCCCAGTCAGGAGAGGAATGCAGCCAAAGAGGAATAGGGATCCAAGGAGATCTGGACAGAGCGCCCATAGTACTCATTCCAAAAGGGATTTTATTTTATTTACAAATACTGATTCATTCAAACTATTGAGCTGAACAAAGGTCTTTTCCTGTTCTCACGCTATAGGGGGAAAAAAATCAGAAATTTCAATTGAACAAAGCTGCAGAAGCAGTAATTCTAGTTCAGTAATTCTAGGTTTCTAAGAATTCCAATTTAGTCAGACCAAAGTTTAAAGTTCTTAATATTTTATGGACCTAGACCTTCCAGTTCTAAGATCAAAACAGCAATTCAGCTCCTGTTTCTACTTTTCTTCAGGATCTATTTCTTTTTTCTTTTTTTCCCCCAAATGTCAGCATTCTTTTCTACACTCTGGGAAACTTAGCAGAGAAAGAGTATACTTTCGTTTTAGAAAACTCTGAATATTTCACAGAGATAATCCCAGTTATTTATTCTTTACTTATTCTACTGCATCCCTGGACACTAGGGAAATTGAGTCCTTTCACGTTGATCTTATACAAAATTTAAGCTGTAAGGCAAAGGAAACAACACAAAACAAGATATACCCAGAGATGGAGATTAAGGACTCAAAGCCCCTATGAATTAGTTATGGTGTCACATAAACATGGCTTCTCTTTCCCCACAGAATCCTGGTATTCTTACACATTTCTCCTTTGGAGCCTTGGGCAAGTCTCTTAAGTTCTCTTAACTTCAGTTCCCCTTACTGGTTTCCTGGTAGGGCACTAGCACACAGTAGGCATTCAGAAAATACATGTCTGATATATGAGTAGGAGGAGAATATGTCAACCTTATTTTGACCTCTGTACCTTAGTGCAGGTTGCTCTATATATCTAAAATATATTCATCTGTTTTTCCTATCCACCTGTATTAGTTTTCTATTGCTCCCTAACAAATTTTCACAAATGTAGTGGCTTAAAACAATACATTTCTACTATTTCACAGTTTCCATGGGTCAGAGGTCTAGGCAAGGTTTAGCTGAATCCTCTGCTCAGGATCGCACAAGGCTACAATCAAGGTCCCAGCTGGACGGCACCCCTCTCTGGCGCCCAGGCTCCTTTTCCAAGTTCACGTGTTTGTTGGCAGAATTCAGCTCCAGCCAACAGTGGCACTGAGGTCTCTGTTTTCTTGCTGTCTATTGCCGGCATGCTGCTCTCAGCTCCTAGAGGCCACTCACAGTCCCCTGCCATGTGGCCCCCTTACAGGTCCTCTGTCAACATGGCAGCTCAATTCTTCAGAGCCAGCAAGACATGGCACTCATCCTACAATCTCATATCTCACTCTGGTCTGCTCTGCTCAAAACTGTGTGTGTGTGTATAATATACATATATATAACCATAGAACCAGAGATATGTGGCATATATGTATATGTCATATATTATATATATATGACATACACATATATATGTATATATGATTGGAAAGACATCCTATTGCTTTTCCTATATTCGATGGGTTAGAAGGAAGTAAGCCACAGGTTGTGTCCACACTCAAGGGAAAAGATCACACAAGAGGAGGTCACCTTCATTCACTGGGGGTCACTTTATGGAGCACTTGCCAAACTATATTCATCCCATTGACTTCAAAGTCAAACTCAAGTCACAACCTTCTCCTTTGATCCCCAAGCACCAGAGGCTAAATAAGACAGAACTAAGCGTTTATTTATGGTGATGTTTTTCATTTCTCATGTCCTCTCTCTCTCTCTCTCTCTCTCTCTCTCTCTCTCTCACACACACACACACACACACACACACACACACACACACACACACACACAGAGGTACCACATCACATCACATGTTTAGGGCTAAATGCTTAATGGGTATTGCTTGAGATTCCCCTAACCTGGAATCTTGGAGATATCTGCAATCTTTATATGCCCTTTGGTCATACCATCCAAACATCAGCAAATGATGCTAAATTTTTTGCACACTTACAATCCTCACTTCTTCCCCATTCATGAGTCTTCACTCTATTTCAAACCTCAACACATCATGTTTGAGAAAAGCTTCTTGGTTGTGCTTCACGCTTTCAGGCTCTGCTAAGTTCGTGAAACCCTACCCACGTTACTCCCTGGCAATATTACCATACAGTGATCTCACGTGATCCTCATGGCACAGGCCAGGTTTTTTCTTTACATAAAACATTTGAAAGCACTTAAACATGTCATATTTTGACCAGCAGGTGTATAAAGACCAAAAATAATTTATATGTTTTGTTTAGGTAACAAATAACATTGGCAAAATGTCAAACAAAACAGACAAAATGCCACGTTTATATTAAATAAAACAAGTTTTATGATAAAATAAGTACAAAAAAACTTTGTTTTTAGGACATAAATACAGATTAGTTTGAAGTTGCTTTGTTTTTAATTTTTCTCAAAATTAATATGTGTAAGAACACCCCTATTTTTGTAGATCAGTGTGTGGAGCAGGAAAACTGCTAAACAGCTGTTGGTGTTATAATCAGCTGTGATCTAAATGGATAAATGGTTCTACTCAGTGTGCTGGCTTTCAAGGCTGTCTCTTGAGTCTGACACAACTCAAGTCAGTCCTTGATGTTAAGGAAGCTCACGCTAAATACTGATGTTACAAAGTACTGTGCTTAGAATGACTGAAAATTAAATTCAAAAAGGGAAAAAAAATCACAACAGAACCAGTGATGGCCAAGACCTATACAACCGGACACAGTGAACAGAGCCTGTTGTTTTCTTCCGTCTGTGTCACGGGCATGAGGCTTAAGCTGTAGTTTTTAAACATGCAAGAAACCTACATGTTGCTAACTTCACAGATTTGAAAAACATGGAGTTATTTATTCCTCTATTTACTTAAAAACATTGGGCTGTCTTGGTGCCTTGCTGAATTTTGGGACGTCAAGCAGAGAAATTTAATATTCTGATGAACCCCAAACATCCACTTTGGTGACTAAATTTTATTTAAAGCTAAAAAAGATAAAGAGGTAAATGTGTTAACAAATTAGTATGTCTTGCCCAAGGAGCAACACAGGAATAGAATAATTGATTCTCACTCTTCCATGGTTTAAACAATATCTCCTTTATAAGCATTCATTATTGAGTACTTCAAACTACTGATGATTGCAGGGTGTTTTAGCATATGACTGTAGCAGCATTTCTTTCCCATGGTTAAAAAAAAATCATCTTCCAGACATGCTACAAAACAGCAGCTAAATCATTCTGGACAGTTGAAAATGTTCCTTAATAATCAGGAAATATCTATGTGCAGGTCAAAACTGTGTTATCGGGCTTCCCTGGTGGCGCAGTGGTTGAGAGTCCGCCTGCCGATGCAGGGGACACGGGTTCGTGCCCCGATCTGGGAAGATCCCACATGCCGCAGAGCGGCTGGGTCCGTGAGCCGTGGCCGCTGAGCCTGCACATCCGGAGCCTGTGCTCCGCAATGCGAGAGGCCACAGAAGTGAGAGGCCCGCGTACCGCAAAAAACAAACAAACAAACAAAAAACCCCAAAAAACCTGTTATCTAATGACATATCCTAATATCTCTTTATGTGTTCATTCTATTTTGTTTTGTTTACTGTATCATGAGCAACACGGACACTATACTTTTGTGACTTAAAAGGCCCATTTTTAGACCAATGTTTGCTTTAGTTAAATATACCACTGTTTTAAAGGAAGTGCCTGAAATTCTCTTTAGATGTTTCCTCTGACTGGACCATTTACTCAGTGCCTGATTCAATTTATCTTCTCGGTTCTAATATCCAAGCCTCAACAAGAATCAGCAATCATTCTCTTCAACAGAACTGCTGAAATAAATAAACTACTAAAACACCAAATGAACAGAAGTCAGGGCATCCATGGGTGCTATGACCGACGCACAGATGTCACCGTGCGTGCTGCAGCCAGACAGACTTTCCGGAAAACTGCTCTGCCCATCCCCCTCACATTTTGGAGCCATGCTGTGTACCTTGCGATGCAGCCTGCTCCCTGGCCTCAGCTACAGAGCTCAGGTGAGCAGTCAACAAAAGATGAGCTGTCTATAGAGCAGCTGGCATCCAAAAGGCATGAGGTAGGTGACCTGATCACCTCCTCAGGAATCTGAACTAAGAACACAAAGAAATGGGAACAATGAATAGTACAAGAAAGGCATAAAGGAAGAGGAGAAAACAGAAAATACCCCTGCAAAAGAAAAACTCTGAGGAAGCCATGATACGTAGGTAGTATGTCAAGAAAACAGAGAAACAACACAGAAAGGACCCATGTGTGTTCTGAGAAAAAAAGGAAGAGAATAGCCAGTTCATAGATTTGCCAGTTTCTGAAGCTTGCCATCTATGGGTACCCTCACAATAATTATTTTTCCTCCTTTTAAATTTCTTGAATGTCTCTGTTTTATATAACAACAAAACAAAAATTACTTTGATACTAAGGTCATGGTGTGATATTAAACTGCAACACAATCAGTACGACAGGGACAGTGATCAACCTGAATGGCTGCTGGATGTAAAACCCGCCACTCGGACATCTGGTGGCCTGGCTGAAATAGCCACCCTGATGATACCATGCAACATGTGCATCTCTAATTCAGAGTTGATAACATTACACAAACCAACCTGGGCTCACCTTTGCCTTTGCAATCAGTGTAAAAACGATCATCAAGTTCAAAAGTACCAACAGGATTCCAACCTAGGCCTCTTTGACTTTAAAGCGATATTAATTTTAACTGGAGATTAGATTATAAAAATAAGACTCGCTGACACGTATTGAGTGCTTAATAGACATCAAACACCTCATTTAGTCTTTACAACAATTATTATTATAATAATGATCTATTATGGGTACCACCGTAGAGTTGAAGAAACTGAGAGTTTGAACAACTGGCTCATGGGCATTGTGGAGTCAAGTTTTAGGGACAGTCTAACTCTTCGGCTACCATTTTTAACCCTGACACTACACTGCCCACCACTATGAGATAACACTCATAATGTCGCCTCCAAAAAGTCTGACACAAAGCAGGGAGTTGTGACAATTACACATCACTGCAGTAGCCCCACAGCACTCTCAGGGAAGGCCCTGTTCACATTCTTTGACTGCTCCTCTGGGATCAAGAATGAATAGTAAACGCCAAGTGCATTGTGAAGCTAACCTGGAGTTGCTACTTGTGGGCTGAGGTCTATGGTTTGAGGGACATAATGTTAAGACATAATGTGACAAGATGGCTCAGCTGCCCCTGCACAGTCTCAGACACTGAGAGTCATGAGCAACCATCAATCACCTAGCACATCTGAATCATGAGAGGGCAGCAAGTGCAGAGCACAGAGTAAAGAGGCTGTTCAAGGAGAGCCAGCAATCAACAAAATGCTGGGCTTCATGGGCTTTTCCACAACAAAAATTGCATTTTTTCAGTAAGTTGTTTCTGCAGGTTTATGAATTAATGCACAGAGCTTCACAGAGTTAAGACAAAGACGGTTAGGAGATAAATATCCATGATATACCAGATACTTTCTTGAGTGCTTACCATAATAGGAATTTACTCAGATAAATATATAACGACACTCCTGTGTATAATATTATTCTTAAAGCTCAATAAGGAAAAGGTCAGAATTTTATTTTCCTTCCATTTTAACATCCCATGGGCACTGAACCTATTCTGTTCGACAAGAATCAGATAAGCTCCTACTATCTATGCAGCAATAAGCTGAGTGCCCAGGAAAATGCAGAAGTAGTAACAAACAGCATGCCTGCCTCGAGAAGCTTATATCGACCCACTGCTACTACTCACAGATGCTCTTAGGAAAGCATCGCCAACAGAGTCCACTCATTTATTCACTCTTGCAACAGTCTGTGAGTGCCCCCTTTGTACTACAAGCAATGCTAGAGTTTAAAGCAAAACTAGAGTTAAAGAAAAAGGAACTGATGGGTCAGTGAAATATATGGAAGTGCCAATGAAATATCTAGAAAGTCTAAAATGAGATCCCCGCTTTCCTAGGCTAACAAAAATGAGAGTTTTTCCAGATTTAAGGGAATTCCATCAGGGGCCCTTTAGAAATAACGGGATTCTCTGTTTCATATAAGTATCATGGTCTACTGTGGGAGATGGTATGGCTAGTCTCTATGCCAGTTATCTTTGGAGCTATGACCCTCCTACTGGGTTAATATATTTAGACTAAAAAGGAGAGATCTGAGAGCTTGCTTCCTCTCTCTGCTCTATACCACTGAGGATACGAGGAGAAGACCGCCATCTGCAACCCAGGAAATAGGCCTTCACTAGACACCGGAGCTGCTGACACTTTGAGCTTGGACATCCAAGACTACAGAACACTGAGAAATAAATGTTTCTGGTTTAAGTCACCCCAGTCTATGGTATTTTTGTTAACAGAAGCCTGGATTAAGACAGTAGCATGCTTTTTTTAATGGGTATGTCTTCATGCCACACTTAACTGACTTACAAGTTACCAGAAAGCACTAAAGCTCAGACTTCTTTTCTTACACTCTTTGTGCTCATGTACACACACGAAAAAAATGGACAAAATTTGGTCACCAATGCTACTGTATAAACTCTTCATGATCTGGAGGAACATTATTAAATTACTCTATCAGCCTTTTCTCCTTTAGGTTGAAAATACAAATTGTGATGACATTTCTACCTAGTTCTTTCTTTCCAAGAATAATCTAAGTTATAGCTCTCTTACCAATTAGTAGGCAGTAGATCCTGAGGCTCTTAAAAATATTTTAGGGGAAAAATGTCTTAGCAATGGAATATGCCATCGGAATAGCAATTATAACAGTGCCTGAGGAAGAATGGGAAGAACTTTCAAGGTAAACAATTTTTGCAAAATTAAACTCACATCTGTTTTTACTTTGGCCTGGAGATAAATATTCTCTACTAATTTAACTTGTGAAAGAACTCATTAGATTATACAAGCAAAGCACCAGATGAGGAGAAATGAATGAATGCTACAGTAAGTTCTTCCATTTACTATTTACAGGATCTAATCAGGACCCTTTTTAACAATTACAAAATGTCAGAACTGTAGTACACAATCTCTATGATTCTCTTCTCTTCTGAAAGTTAATGACAAAGTAGTTGCAACCATTAAATCTCATATATCTGTTTATGTGGAAAGAAACAACTGAAAAATCATATTAGTTCATATTGATCTCCTTTTGCAATTGTTTTTTACTGTGATAAGAACACTTAACATGCAATCTACCCTCTTGACAGTTTTTTAAGTGCACAAGTAGTGTTCGCTACAGGCATAATGTGCTACAGTAGGTCTCTAGAATTCATTTCGCATTACTGAAAACATATACCCCCTGCACAGCAACTCCCCATATCTCTCTCTCCCCAGCCCCTGATAACCACCAATCCACGCTCTGTTTCTTTGAACTTGCCTATTTTAGATGCCTAATGTAAGTGGAACCATGCTCTATTTTTCCTTCTGTGACTGGCTTTTGTACTTAGCATAATGTCCTCCTAGTTCATCCATGTTGTTGCGTACAGTAGAATTTACTTTTTTAAGGCTGAATAATATTCCGCTGCATGCATATATCTAATTTTCTTTATCTGTTCATCTATCAATGAACAATGTAAGTTATTTATATATGACTACTGTGAATAATGCTACAACAAACATGGGAATGCCAGTATCACTTAAGATACTGATATCAGTTCTTTTGGATCTATAACCAGAAGTGTGATTACCTAATCATATGGTAATTCTATGTTTAATTCTTTGAGGAATCACCATATTCTTTTCCATAGTGGCTGCACCATTTTACATTCCCAAGAACAGTGTACAAGCATTCCAGTTTCTCCACAACCTTGCCAATACTATCATTTGTTTTATACACTTTTGATTAGCAAAATCCTTAACTAGCATTTAAAATCTTAAAGGAAAAATTTCTACCATTTAACTTCTTTTGGGCCACCTTCCCTTTTAATACATCTGTGTAATGAATGAAGACAGTTTAGTTGACTTCTTTTTCAAAATACTTCTTCCAGCAACAATCTCTATAATTTCGCCCACAGTCTAGAGCCTAGAGCTGTGGCTCTTAAGCCCATTATACATCCAGAACAAGTTCCATACTCTGGGAAAAAAATACTGAATTAATATCTTGGATGTTCAATATTAATATGGTCTTACAATGATGTTGAATGGATCTTGCCTTCTAACATGGAATCCAAACACTTTTTCATTAAAGAGAATTTATGCATAATAAACCATCTTCATATTTAGTGATTTAGTGGCCATTTATTTAACATATGGCCATTTATTTAACATATGAAAACACACCATTAAGCATATGATTAAGAATTAAGCGTATGGGGCTTCCCTGGTGGCGCAGTGGTAAAGAATCTGCCTGCCAATGCAGCGGACAGCGGTTTGAGCCCTGGTCTGGGAAGATCCCACATGCCATGGAGCAACTATGCCTGTGCGCCACAACTACTGAGCCCGTGTGTCACATCTATTGAAGCTCACGTGCCTAAAGCCCATGCTCCGCAACAAGAGAAGCCACTGCAGTGAGGAGCCCATGCACGGCAAGGAAGAGCAGCCCCAGCTCGCCGTAACTAGAGAAAGCCCACACGCAGCAACGAAGACCCAACATAGCCAAAAGTAAAAATAAATAAAATAAATGTATAAAAAGAAAAAGAATTAAGCGTATGATTCTGTAAGTTGGCACTTAGGAACAGGTGGTTCTTCTAGTCTTGGTTGGATTTACTGATGCGTATGAGATTGCTTACAGGTCAGCTGAGGCCTGAGGCCTGCCTGGTCCAGGACAGTTTCAGCAGGCAAAGCTTCCCTTTCTCCACATGGTCTCTCGCCCTCCAGCAAGCTGCACTGGACTTGTTCACCTGGCACCTTGCAGGGATCCAAGACAGCAAGAGGAAGAAGGCAAGGGCTTCTGATACTCTGGCTTAGAACAGACCCACTGCCACTTCAGCCATATTGTATTGGCCAAAGCAGGTCTTAAGCCACAAAGCCAGCCCAGGTGTAAGAGATTGGGAAATGGATTCCTTGATGGGAGAAATGAAGATTCACAATGCAGACAGCATAGATAGAGGGAAGCAGAAACAACTGTGACCATTTTTATAATCAATCTCCTAAATGGCAATTTTTCTCACTTTATTTCATGCCTAAAGTCCTATCTTGACACTATGTTCTGAGAGACTAGCTCTCCTGCAAAGCTGTCATGGCTCAATCTAAATACAAAAGTCTAACCTCCAAACCCAGTCTCCATAGTTTGCTTCTTACCACTTATGCCAGAAACTTTCTGATGTCAGCTTTTCACCTGATTATTTCCCATTGCTGCATTCTCCTCTAAATGTGCTCCACATACCTACCTGGTCTCTAAGAACTAGGTTCAATGATGTTCTCTAACACAGTAGTGTCAGTTATTTTCTCGGTTTCAGTCATGTCTTGTATTGCCCTTTTTATCATGGATGAGCCTCTATTCTGGCACTAGCAAAACCATTGGCACAGTAAATAATTGAAAAATGGCACTGACATGAAGAATGCAGGGAAGTGGAAGGCAGAGGAGTTAAGTGGAAGATAAAAGCAACCAAGAGTGATGACAGAGTGAATTCCAGAAGAATCTGCACTATTAAGTCCCCGAGATGGAAAGAAATCATGAGATAGGTATGCTGATGTCACTACTGCCAACCACTATTTCTACAATAAAATGTGAGGGGGGAAAGAACCTTGTAGTTGGATTCCTTTAGAAACCCCCAAGTCAAGACTGAGATGACATGATGTAGAGTGACCTGGAAGAAAGAATTAAATTAGCCTTTGTACGTGCCAAGCCAACGACAATGCTTAATGGAGTCTTTCTCTGGTCAAACCCCCAAAGAATAGCTGTTATCAAAAATCGGATATTTCATTTTTAAATTGTGTAGCAGTTGTCAATTCCAATATGGAAAGGTAGAGGACTGGGAGCTGTGAAAAGCAGCTACTTTATATTTACGGAAAGCTCAGGAGTCTAAACAATTCAGGTCTAATTATGTTTTCATCATGCACTCACTTTATCAGAAACTTCTGACCTGAAATATGCCTGCTTAATGGTTTTATCACGGTGAACTAGGGAGTGGTTTTCAGCTGGACTAGAGAATCATTGATGTGAGCTTCAGGGATGCAAGTGGATTTTATGTCGTTTATTATCCAAAGAAGAAAATAGATTTATGGCCAACAATTTAAAGAGGGAATTTGCTAAAGGGAGGAGCTGCAGTGTTTCTTTTTGGACAGTGATGACTGGGTGACTTGGTAACAATTCAGGGTCAAAAACAGAAAAGCGAAACTACTAAATGAAGACCTAGTCAGGATCAAGATAGTCAAGATGATGTAGCTAGGCTAGAGTCAGAAAGAGGTCAAGTGGTAAAATGGGGAAGACAGAAACCGGGAGGAGAGACCAGAGGAAACACATGCTTCGTAGACCCCCTAGCAGAGACACAAGCACTGCGCAGTCTCAAACACTGCACAGTCACTAAGAGTCAGGCCAACACTTTGCCGCCCTTAACTCTTGAACACGAACAGTAGGGACACTAGTTAATTTGTGGAATTACAGATCATGCTGATGATCTGTATTAGCCACCTAAATACCAACTATTAAAGGCAAAAGTATATTTAAATCAAGAACAAATGAGATTCCAAATAAAGATATGATGTATAAAAACGTTTAGAGCTTATTCATTTATTTATTTTAAACACCATTGATTATAATATGATGCAACTTTTGGTTAACAGCTTTTCTAAACCATTCATAGTTTTTCATACCAATTATTTAATTTGTTTTTCATTTAATAATAAAAATTATTTAAGAAAGCCCCAAGATTTCAAGAGAAATGAGACTTCCTCCATCTCCTATTCTTACAAACATACACATGTTCCAGTATGACAACAGCATGGCCCATTCTCTTTCCATTGTATATATGTATATGAGAATTTCTAGCTCAGGATTTTTTCCTGTCTAGAACATCCGTTATTTCAGAAAGAATGTTAATGAACAAAATCACTCAAGCAGAACCCATTCCCAACTCAGTGACAATAAACTATGACTCTTGGGAAAAAAAATAAAAGTTTTCAGCAGGCCATGGAAGAATTCAATGACATTAAAAAAAAGATTCTTAGCACAATTTAAATTTCTAGTGGTCCAATCCATTTGTGTATGTGCACTAAATGACTATAATCACTTTCCAGAATCTTAATTTATTTCACTGTTGGATTAAAACACTGTGTGATGCTGATAACCTTGAAAAAATGGTTTTCTGGTCTTTTATGGAATAATTGGTGTCAGTATGTGATTAAAATATGCATAAGCAGAGAGAATGGTTGGAGGGGAAAAGGTTCTGAATATGCTTTCATTTGAAGTATTTCTCACCATCATGTGTAAATTAATATATACCTTTCTTGCTCTGTTTTCTGAAACTGAGTAACACATCCACTGGAAAGGGAATATCTTGATTTTTTTGTTGGCTAAGTATTGAGTTCATGATTGAGAAAAATTTATTTTCAGAACTATAACGTTCAGGTTAAAGCTTTTCAGACACACTAAGAAAAGCATGACATTCCTAGCTTTTATAAATTTATTTACTTTTGTCAAAATGACTTAAGAGTTTGTGTGTTTATGCATAAGAACTAGAAGGGAATGTACGAAACTGGAAATAATCCATATGTTAGAATAGTGAAATGAATGGGAAGCCTTTCCTCTCTTTTATCAAATCATTTTAAAAGTTGTTGGAACACTAATTTCATATGAAAAATAAAGTTTATTTGCAATATTACCCCCAAATCTAAAAATATTCATTCTATATAAGACAGTTATCTTAAAACTGCAACTAACATATATTTAAAGAAAGTGAGGAGCTTGGTTTTATATTGCTAAAATTAAATGTGTAGGCTACGTGTAATGAGAAAGTATGCAGAATTAAGCTGTTTATGTAGTTTAAGCACATTTAACAACAAATCAGATTTCCAGCAATTTCCATGCACCAAATTCCCAAACACTGAAATAAAAATTGACTGAGAGCCAAAAGCCTTGCTCTGAACTCCTACGTTAAAGCCAAATTCTCTCAGAGTCTACTGACTCCTCAGTAGCTTATTATGCTCAGTAAACCTTCTTATCAGGTTGTGCCACCCATGGCAGATTAGAAGCAGAGAATAGAAGGATTTGGGGAAAGGATGTGAGGTGGGAAGAATGGTGAAAAATGCAAGGAAAGCGATAGCTGACAGTTTGACAGACAGGTCAAGAGAGAATGGGCTGTGCATTAAATCATCACCATAAAAATAGCAACTGCGGGCTTCTCTGGTGGCGCAGTGGTTGAGAGTCTGCCTGCTAATGCAGGGGACACAGGTTCGAGCCCTGGTCTGGGAGGATCCCACATGCCGCGGAGCAACTAGGCCCGTGAGCCACAACTACTGAGCCTGCACGTCTGGAGCCTGTGCTCCGCAACAAGAGAGGCCACGATAGTGAGAGGCCCGCGCACCGCCATGAAGAGTGGCCCCCGCTTGCCACAACTAGAGAAAGCCCTCGCTCAAAAACGAAGACCCAACACAGCCAAAAATAAAAATAAATTAAAAGAAGCCTCAACATTAAAAAAAAAATAGCAACTGCAATACATGTTTTGCAGTTACTTTATGTTTCTCATGTTTCTTTTATTCTGTATACGTTTATACTATAAACTAGGCACAGCGTGATCTGAATGGATTATTTTATTCTAGTCCTCACAACAAATCTGTGTTATATGTATTATAATTATTTCCACTTTATATAAGAGGACTGTTAGGCCCAGAGTAGGTAAATAACATGCCCAAGGTCTCAGGGTTAGCAAGATACAGAGCTAGAATATGAATCCAGACATTCTGACCTGAGAGCCTGCCCTCAACATATTAATGGTATGATTGTGATTAATATCGTCTCTGCAAGAAAGTATGCAGATGTCTTTACAAAATTATTTGGATTAAAAAAAAAGTAATGTGTAAGGGCATAAGGTTCATTTAGCTAGAAAACCCATACATATGGGTACACTTATTCTAATCAGTGAAGCAGTGCTGTTTCTCTCCACTTGCTCACTAATGTTTACTTCTAAGTTAAAACTCAGCTCATGCTGAATTAAATTAAATGAGAAGTTCAACAAAATGTACTTAATAGTACCCAGTATTTTTCTTTCCAGACATTTTAAATTCTTTAAAAAATTTCCAGAAACACGATTACAGTTCTCTCAAGGGTTTTTAATAAAGTCTAAGTAGATGTTCTGGTATTAGCTTGTAAAATGCTGAGTCAAAGACTAAGGGTAATTTAGTCTTGAGAACTTTTAAAAGAGTTATACAGTTAAGTCACCTCAGGGCCATATCCTATCTGCTAGTTCTATCTTATTATAACTTTTAAAGGAAATACAGTGGCATTTTCCCTTCTCAGCCATATTCAGAAACTGGTAATAATAAAAGCATGGTTGGCTGTGTCTGCACAGTTGAAAGTGTCTCAAGTATTAAAGCTTTTTGAAGTGTACCCACCAGACAGGCCAAAGTTCTCTGGCATTGCTATGTTTGTTAAAAGTTAAACCAAAGGGACTATTGAAGCTAAGGAGGTGAATTGTATCATTGGAGTTGATTAGCTTCAAACTTCACTGTGTTGAATAGGTAATATTTCTAAGGTGCCATTTGCCCAGAGTTTTCTGTGATATATTCTGACGACTTTACAACCAATTGCCTTACATCTGGTCTGAGTATCTTTAGAAGACTGGTGGTTAAAAAACAAACAAACAAATGAACCAAAACCAAAAAAAAAAAACCCAAACTTTGCTTTATAGATAAGAACATAACCTTAGCTCAGCACTCTCCTAATTCGTGGGCACTGCTTGGAAGACTTTAGCCTTGTTTTACTGGTGGAATCAGCGTGGTCAGACACAGGCGCCACACACACAGGTGCCTCTGATTTCAGTTGGCTCCAACATCTAATTGAAACAGGTATCCACAGCCAAAGAAACATAATAGAACCTGCCCTGAAAAGGAATGTAAACTTACATGATCTGATACCTGAGAAGGAAGAGAGATGGACATAAATAACAGAATTTAGTGTAAGCCACTCACATTTTTGAGCTCAAACTGAGCGCATCTAGCTCATCTGGTTATCAAAAAAACAAATCCTTACAAAGTTTGGATTCGCTGCCATCACTGACACTCATGTTGAGATCAAGGTTAAACATCATTACATGCATACTCTAGATGGAACTGGGCATCAGAATCAAGTGTGTGCCCCTGACCCTTTTGGGCCTCAAATACCTCATCTGCAAATTGGGGGAACTGGACTACTTTGGTGGCTTAATTTTTTTTTTTCTTAGCAGCACCAGACGTTTTTTCGTGTGTTTTTTTGTTTTTGTCTGTTTGCGTGTTTTGTTTGGTTGTTTTTTGGGGTATTTTAAGGAGTACTATGTGGAAACATCAGGAAAAAAACAATTGGTTACACAGGGATGACTCTGAAGCGAAGTGGAGTTATGGAACTCATGCCACCTAAACACCAAGGAAGCCTCCCAAGAAATATGTGGCACAGAGGAAAACCACAAGACTGAATAATCTCAAAAGTTTATGATTCTGTACTTTTAACTTCTGTCTGTTATACTGATCTGCTCTGATTTCAAAACCAAACTCGTGCAGAGCAAAAACAAAGTTTGCCACATGCAATATGGATACTAAAACAGCAGTCATTTCAACTGCCACTTTGAGGCACCATAATTCTGGGACTGAATTATCCTTCTAGACTACAATCTCAATTAATAATATTTATGTCTTTTTTTAAGAGAACGCATGACTTTTCTTTTGTTAATTGACATCAGAACATACTACTAAATTTAGAAACATTATCTGAGTTTTCTCAAAGAACTCAGGCTTAGATTCTCAGAAACTTGGACTCAAAAAAACTTGGATCTCAAAAACTTGGAATACACTTGGATCGCTTGTGGGAAGAACCTTTAGGGAAGATTTCAGAACTCTGGACTGAAAAGGCAAATTTTAGCACATGTTGGAAAGGAAAAGTTGTGCCATGGGACTAATTCAATGGACTTTAATCCTCATCTAAGGCTTCTTAGAATCATGTGAGGCTCTTTTTTTTTTTTTTTTCTGTACGCGGGTCTCTCACTGCTGTGGCCTCTCCCGTTGCGGAGCACAGGCTCCGGACGCGCAGGCTCAGCGGCCATGGCTCACGGGCCCAGCCGCTCCGCAGCATGTGGGATCTTCCCAGATGGCGGCACGAACCCGTGTTCCCCGCATCGGCAGGCGGACTCTCAACCACTGCGCCACCAGGGAAGCCCATGTGAGGCTCTTTTAAAACATACTTGTGCTCAAGCTCCACCCCAGACAAATTAAATCTGAGTCTCTAGAGGTGTCCTAAGACAGAGGTATTTTACTTTGTTGTTTTTTACATAACTTTTAACTTGAGAATAGTTGCACATTTACAAAAGGTTTTAAAGATAATTTTGAGATTCTCCATATATTCTACACCCAATTTTCCCCATTATCACCTATTAGTAATATGATACATTTGTTACAATTAGTATATAAAAATGATATATGATTATTAACTACAGCCCATGCCTGATCTAGATTTTCTTAGTTTTTACCTAATGTCCTTTATCTGGTCCAGGATCCCATCCAGGATACCACACTACATTTAGTCATCTTGTCTCCTTAGGCTTCTCTTGGTTGTGACAGTTTCTCACACTCTCCTTTTTAGTGATGACTTTGACAGTTTTGAAGAGTACCGGCCAGGTATTTTGGAGAATGTCCCTCAATTCAGATTTGGCTGATTTTTTTTTCCATGTTTGAATGGAGGTTATGGACTTTGGGGAGGAAGAGCACAGAGGTAAAGTGCCATTCTCGTGACACCACATCACGAGGACATGCCATGACACGTCCCTGATGTTGACATTTATCGTAATCATTCGACTGAGCTTTATCAGGTCTCTCCACTGTAAAGTTACAATTCCTCTGTCCGTTGGTACCACACTACTTGGAAAGAAGTCGCTACGTGCAGCCCATGCTTATGTGAAAGGGAGTTATGTTCCACCGCCTTGAGGGAGGAATAGCTTCATCAATTATTGACACTTATTCTACACAGGAGATTTGCCTATTCTTTCCCATATATTTATTTATGTATTCAATTATTCCTGTTAGTATGGGCTCGTGGATATTTACTTTATACTTTGGGTTATACTCCAGTACTGTGTTACTTATTTTGCTGCTCAAATTATTACAAGATTGGCTACTGAGAGCTCTTTTATTTGCCCCTGTGTCCCCTGTACATACCCTATCATTTTGTCTTTTTGAGCTCCGGGCTTATCTTGCATATTCTCTGCCCAAGCCTTAGAATCAACCATTTCTCCAAGAAGCCCTGTTTCCTTTTATTGGGGAATGGTATTAGAAACCAACATCCAGGAACTTGGTGTGCCCGTGGCTTCCAAGACTCTGTTGCTTCTAGGTCCTCTCAGAGGACAGAGCTAGAAAATAAATGTGTGTATTACCAACCCATAAATATCCATGTATCTATACTGAACTAAATGGGAGTTCATACTGATGTCTCCAACTCTAATTTATTACTCCATGGATCATTCTAGCCTTCTCTCCTCTTCCTTAACTATTATACAAGCCTCCCTCCCCCACCAGCAGTGAGAAACTTGGCTGCAACCATTCACCATCTACTTACTTAATTGTTCACTTCCAGTATACATGGATAGTGCTTTTGGAATTGTTAACCTGTGCCTCTATAGAAAATAACTTTACCTACGGGAGTGCAGCGCTTATGTCAAGTTCCCATTGCCTTTAATCTCTGTTCAAATCCAAAGTTACTAGTGCGGCACCTTTTTCCTCCACCTCCTTCAGTGTGGGTATACATTCGTAATACAATTAGATTCTTTGTTTACAGTCTGCATTCCATCTTGAGAGACTCTGATTTCACTGATTTTTTAAGTTTGTATGCATTAAATTTCAGTGTCTGAGCTGCAAACTTATGTGGCTTTTGACAAATGCATAGTGTCAAGCACCCACCACTAAAATATCATACAGAATATTTTCGCAAACCTAAAAAAATAACGTGTGTGTGTTTTAAGCTCATCAGTGTGCCTCCAAAACTAAGAACCCCTAGACTTTTTCTGTCAAGGTCAGGTTCTGGTATATCCAAGGTCTTAGTTTCAGTGTTTTTGCATTTAGAATCTAGAAGACTGGTGTGCTTCTTACTGAGTGCCCTAGCCAAGTTAATCTCTCTGTTCAAGCAATGGATCCCACGCTGAGCATTTTAACACCTGCCTCAGAGTTGTCGAAGGACTTAAATGGATTATTGGCAGTAAAGCGCATTTACAAAATTGGAAAGGAGTAGGTATTTAGTAAATGTTAGCCATTATTATATTGTTTTCATTACCACTACTAGATTGGAGTTACTCCAATCTAGCTTGTCGGTGTTGTCCCATAGCTTATTAACATGCCTTTCAAAGAGGGAGACAGGAGGGAGGGAGGGAGGAAGAGGGAGGGAGGGAGGGAGGGAGGGAGAGGGAGGGAGGGGAGGGAGGGAGGGAGGGGGGAGGGAGGTGAGGGGAGGGTGAGGGAGGGAGGGAGAGGGAGGGAGGGAGGGAGGGAGAGGGACGGAGGGAGGGAGAGGGAGAGGGAGAGGGAGAGGGAGAGGGAGAGGGAGAGAGAGAGAGAGAGAGAGAGAGAGAGAGAGAGAGAGAGAGAGAGAGAGAGAGAGAGAGAGAGAGAGTCTTCTCTTTTAGCTTTTTAATTCTTAAGCATTCTAGGTTATGCATTAACTAGGTTGCTGTCCCACAGAATCACTTGGGGTTATATAAAACTTCTGAGGCCCAGTCTGCGCCACAATTAGTAAATTAGAATCTCTGACTGTATAGGACAGAAAAACTGGTTTCAATGCTGTTTAATGATCCCCAGGTGATTTCAACATGTAATCAAGTTGGAGAAAACATTCGGCAGAGTGGGAGTGTTCCTCTTACTCCAACTCCAGATTTCTCTGACTCAAGTTTGAGGGAAAAGCCCCACAAAACTTCAGAATATGACCAGAAAAAGCAGCTTGGCTGAATGCGCACATGAGACACGGAAAAGGAATATTATAGCTGTGACGAGTAACTTTCCCTGACTTCAAGCTGGTTTCCAAATCCAGTTCTCAGTGCTGCGTTTCATTCGATTTGCTGAACACAGTTAATGTGAGGGCCACTTAAGCACCTGTCTCCATCAGGTCTTCTGGATCAAATGTCCTGTTCTCTATCTTTTCATTGTTTCCTATTCCGGATGGTAACTATTTACGTATTTATGCCTCAACAATTACTGTTACAGCGTTCCATTTGATTCTGATCATTTCACTGCTTGGGGGCCAAACAAATATATGTTTTCTCTTTCTCTCTCTCTTACCCTCTCCTCTCCTCTCCCCTCCGCTCCCCTCCTCTTCTCTCCTTTTTCTCTCTCCCCCCCTTCCTTCTTCCTCTTTCCCTTCCCTCCCTCCCTCCTTCCTTCTTTCCTTCTTGCTTCACTCACCTCAGCACCTCCCAAACTACTTTGAAATAACTTATTTTAATGTAAGATGTCAAGAGATTTTGAAAATCAACACTGCCTTGGTCAAACAGCTTCTAGAAAATACCATGTCCTCTCTCCAACACCTGCAGAACATGTTAGCTTATTAAAAGCAATGTAATGTTCTCCAGTGATATAAATCTATTTATATTAAATTGTCCATAAACATTTGCTAAGGAACATTTTGGGCAGGAATGGGAGAGGATGTACACTTCTTATAAAAAGCTCTTGTCCACGATACAAAGTAGGAAATAACATAAAAAACATACAATAAATATTGTATCCACTTCTCCTCCCCCAAATGGTGCAGGTCAGTGTCCCTCATTGTTTACACCTGAAACCCTATTCCAATCTGCTTCACAGGTTTTAGAATCACTCTCTAATTAGACAATTTTAAATGTTCATACTCAAAATTTAGTAAACATCTACCATGTTTAGGCATTTGTATATATGCCATCTCATCAATTTCTTTACATTAACCCTGTAAGAAATTATCCTCATATAAGGAGAGGGGAAAATAGGCTCAGAAAAATTAAAATACGAGTCTGAACTAGGGTTCTCAGCCATGACACTACTGGTATGTGGGGTCAGGTGAGTCTGTGCTACGGCGGGCTGACCTGTATGTTGTAGTATGTTCAGCAGCACCCTGGGCCTCAACACACTACATGCTGGTAGCACCTCCATCCCCTAAGCTGCGGAAACCAAATGCCACAGAGCAAATAAAATGCCAAAGTCAGCATCTCCAGTTTTCTGTCTAGACACTTAGCTGCTTCTCAAAGATAAGGCCTTTCTGGTTCAAGACCTATGATGTGTCTTTAATTGCTAAGCCTTTTCTAAAAAGCCATCATCTTTGTTACATGATGCATCATCTTTTATTGGTGAAACCAGCTAGTATCAATGAGTTCTGCACCTATGTATACTTTGGCTTGGGCCATGGGAACACCCAAGAGCCACTGGCTCTTGCCTTGTAAATGTGTGACACTGATGATATAAACTGGAATATCCAAATGAATCCCTACAACAAGTAAAACAGATGGTAGGTCTGTAATTTCACCTCTGGATATACAGCACAACATTATTATTAGAGCTCCAAAGTGTAATCATCTCTGAGTGTATGTGCCATTTTCCAAACTGGAATCAAGTTTCTTTACCATTATTAAATCTTTCAAACACAATGATGATGATTAGATTTTATCTGTCTGGCATTTTGTTTTTGTCTTCTAAATGTTAGTTAGATTTCTGTTTCATAGATTCTTCTTTCTCTCAATTATGGGATTTCTCTTGGTTCTGAAGTCTCACTACAAGTCAATCTCCCTAATTTCCTCATCACCTACATCATCTTTCTTTTTAAAGTTCCCATTTTGTTGTTGTTATTGTTGAGAGAGAATCCCCATATTCATTTTTTTCCTATTCATAGGTACTTGTCTCATCAATAAATTACCTCTTTCCTGCCCCTGAGGAAGCTGAATACCCAGCTACCACCTACTAATCAAGTAATAACACATCTGTAATTAGATACATAGTAGACAGATAGATAGATGCATAGATAATTCCTTCTTAAGATAATCATTTAAAATTTTTTTCCAGGTAGCTTTCCTAGAGAAAAGTCTTAACTGAGCAGAAATATCCCGTTGAGTCTAATTTAATCAAGAAAAAAAAAACTCTCAAAATTGGAAAAGGCATCAATAGTAATCCCAGCTGGACAGAAGAAGGTTAGCTTTTATCAAATATTATTTGGGAGGGAGGGAGTTAGAAAGTGGGCTGTTCCTCACTTCTCCCTACTCCATAACTTCTTTAAAAACCTCTCTCTATTGCCACTACTTATCTTCTTAAAGATTGAGTCCTTGCTTCTACTAAGCATTGAGATCTCAGAAGTTCATGGCCAGAATGAAAATACATCTTTTGGGGACCATATTTTTCCAATTGTATTTTATTTTACTGAAATATGGTTGATTTACAATATTAGGTTCAGGTGTACAACATAGTTATTCAATATTTTTAGAGATTATACTCCCTTTAATGTTATTACAAGATAACGGCTATATTCTCTGTGCTGTAAACATATCCTTGTTGCTTATCTATTTTATACACAGTAGTTTGTATCTCTGAATCCCATACGCTTATTTTACCCCTCTCCCCAGCATTATCCACTGGTTTGTTTTCTTTATCTATGAGTCTGCTTCTGTTTCATTATACACATTTGTTTGTTTTATTTTTAGATTCCACATATAAGCAATAACATATAGATTCTGTCTTTCTCTGTTTGACCTATTTCACTAAGCATTAATACTCTCTAGGTCCATCCATCTGTTGCAAATGGCAGAATTTCATTCTTTTTTATGGCTGAGTAATATTCCTTTGTGTATATACATATACCACATCTTCTTTATGCATTCATCTGTTGATGGACAGTTGGGTTGATTCCATATCTTGGCTATCATAAATAATGCTGCTATGAACGTGGGGTATATAAATCTTTTCAAATTAGTGTTTTCATTTTCTTTGTATACATAACCAGCAGTGGAACTGCTCAGTCATATGGTAGTCCTATTTTTAGTGTTTTGAGAACCTCCACACTTTTTTTCATAGTAGCTTCACCAATTTAAAGTCCCATCAACAGTGTGCAAGGTTAAATGTCCATAACAAGGGAGACTACGTTCTAGAATTACAGAATCATACAACTGAACCAAACATAAATCTGAAAATTTGTCTCACTTAGCTTCTTAACCAAGGCAAAATCTATCGCATACCACTCTCTTTATACCCCTCTCCTGCTTCATTTTTCTCCAGAGCACTCATACCATTTGATAGACCATCTATTTTACTTACTTGCTTATTTTCCTTCGACGCTATTATATGTAAATACAACAAGGGCAGCAATTTGTCCATTTTGTTCACACATACCTCCAGTTACCCAGAAGATTCCCTGATACATAACAGACTCTCAATAAATAGTACTGAGTAAATGAGCTCCAAACAAAAGAGCTGACAGCTTCAGATACTAGCTGAACATCTCTTGTGAGAGTGAGCTCACTGTCTCAAAAGGCATGGCATTCTACTGATGATCTGTTTTAAAAACATAAGGCTCCTTTGTACTACCTCAAGGTATAGGTGAGAAGTAATATGCCCAAGTCAAGAGGAAATGCAACTATAGCTCCATGTCTACATGTGCTAACTAACCAATCAGTGAATGCTTTCTTTCATCATGGCATACATTTCTCACTGTCCCCATTTTACTGAGCAGAAGCCTCAGTCAGTCACTCAGGAATCTAAATACCTACAATATTAAGAGTCAAAGCATGAGCTCTCTAAGAGCAAGAGCTGGAAGGTATGTTCACCACAAGTTTCAATGACTAAAACTCAAACATTGAGAACATAACTGGATGGGCAAATTCTGCATTTTCCCACTGTTACGGATAAATCTTGACATCTCACTAGCTTAATAAAATTAACATTTATTTCTTGTCACACAAATTTAGTTGTGTAATAGATGGTCTCCTTCCATCCTATAGCTCAGAGATGTCCCTGTAAAATAACTGGGTTGATAAAAAGAGATATCCTCTGGCTTTTTCCCCAGCATTCATATTTCCTACTTCCTCCAGCACTGTGAATTTCCATTTGTAGAGAGGCCATCTAGGTTGGCTGGTATTGGGTGCACTGCCAAATGAAGGAGTGGACTCTGACTAACTAAAGTGTATCAATGCATTCCATTTTCTTGTGATAAAAACCATAAAGAACCCGAGAACGAAGCAAATATTGTAAAGAAAGAGTGGAGTAATAGAAAGTGATGCAGTCCTTAAAGAGGTTTCTGAACGACTAGATCAAGCCTTACCTGAAGCTTACTTATATTTGGATTATTAATTTACAGAGACCATTAATTCTCTTTTTGCTTAAGTGAGTTTGAATCATGCTTTTTGTTGCTTGTAGCAGAAAGAATCCTGACACAGATGATCTAAATGATAAAACTTCCAAAGTCCTTTTCAACTCTAAAGTTCTGAGCCTCTGTTTGTCTTCTGATTGAGGATTACTCAGAATTAAAAACAAAATAAATTCAAAAGTGCTGCCAAAGACATAGCAAGAGTACTCCAGAGAGATATGGCTGAGGTGAGGAAACCTCGGCAGAAAGCCTCTCCGAAGGCACATTCATCTGAGGGGAACTGATTTATGTTAGGCTGATGTCTGCAGTATTTTACAACTGTAATGGCCAATAAATAAAAAGAAACTGATTCTGTCAACTTATCACCTCTCTTATCATGAATGGAAGAAATGGAAGCGCCTGATCTTCTAAAAATTATATACAGGTCAACTGGGGCTCCCATTCTGCCTTCTCTAAGGAGGAAAGTAATTCTGCATTTTCAAAATAGGATATAGCATCATGTTAACATCACTTAGATTCAGTGATGCCCAGGATTTTTAATTAGCTTAAAAGTACATTTCAATCGTACAATACGATGATGTTCACATTTTAGGCATGCAACTGGGGGGTAGGAGGCACTTGTCTTTTTGTGTGCTTGGGTGCTAATGACATCATAGCACAAAACTTCCTACAACACTATTACAGGCGAAACTGTAATAATAACTGGAGGTATCTCTTTTCCTCATTTTATATGCAGAGTTTTAGAGTTTTTTTTTACTGAGCCAATTTCTCTTCAAACCTCATCAGTAGCTCATTGCTGCATTCAATTTGTATTTTTTTCAATTAAATAAAATTGGACTCTGCTTACTAAATTATTTACTTTAGGTTAAAAAGAAACATCTGAGAACCCTGAAGGAGGAACACATTGGGATAGTGTAGTGCTTGACCACCAAAGGTAGTGCTTAAAAATAACAAATTCTCGGGCTTCCCTGGTGGCGCAGTGGTTGAGAATCTGCCTGCTAATGCAGGGGACACAGGTTCGAGCCCTGGTCTGGGAGGATCCCACATGTCGCGGAGCAACTAGGCCCGTGAGCCACAACTACTGAGCCTGCGTGTCTGGAGCCTGTGCTCCGCAGCAAGAGAGGCCACAACAGTGAGAGGCCCGCGCACCACGATGAAGAGTGGCCCCCGCTTGCCACAACTAGAGAAAGCCCTCGCACAGAAATGAAGACGCAACACAGCAAAAAAAAAAAAAAAAAAAATTAATTAATTAATAAACTCCTACTCCCAACATCTTAAAAAAAAAAAAATTCTGGGATGAATTGGGAGATTGGGATTGACATATATACGTTAATATGTGTAAAACAGATAACTAATAAGAACCTGCTGTATAAAAAAAAATTTTTTTAATAACAAATTCTGAAGCCCATTTTCAAATACTGATTCTACTGCTTATGAGCTGTATGATCAATGACAAGTTATTTCACCCCTCTGTACCATATTTCCTTTATTTATAAAACAGAGATGATAATAATAATGTTACAAAGAGGATAAAATGTGTTAACATAGATAAACACTTAGAGCACTGCCTTGTAGAGCTATTGCTCTTTTGGCTTCTGATACCACATTCCCATGTCTGGTAGATTTTTATAAATTTATTTCAGTTAAATAAAATACAATTACTGTTAGAAAAATGTGAAGTGGACAATCATACAGTGGTATGTAGAAATGAAAAAATGTCAAGTGCTATCTTGTTCAAAAAGAAAATAACAGAAAGAATACAGGGGAAGCAGAATCTGGAGAGCAAATATTAAAGAATGACATGAAACTGATGAAAAGTATATATTTTATGATTCAGAATGTAAAACACATTCCAAGCATGAAAAACAAGAAGTAATTCAAATCTAGGTTTATTACAGAGAAACTTCAGAATATTTCATGGATCTTAAAAAAGAATCAGAAAAAGTGGAGTTGAACTTCAAAGACAAGAAAAGTAAACTCACCTCAGACTGCATCCTATCTCTACCCCAGACACTGTAAATCTGCAACACCCATTGGATGGTACCAGTAGCAATGAAAACAAAGATACCGATTCAGGAAACAGTTTAGAGGTAAAATATCAGGATTTGGTGGTTCATTACCTGCGGAGAGTGAAGAAAGAAGAAGGGACCAAAGATGACTGTAGAGTTTTTTGATCCAGCAAACTCAGGAGGCTGTTCTTCCAGACAAGATGAAAGACAGTGTGCGGTCAGAAGATCACGAGTTCTCACATGAACTCAGGAGTTTAAGGAAATCTATGAAAACCCCAAGCTACGGAGTCTTATGAGAAGTAGAAAGTCGAGCCTGAAGCTAAGTTGAGAAGTCAAAACTTTAGACAAGACTTCGTAGTTATCAAAATAGAGTTGGTAAAGCTGTGAGATGAATAAAGTCACCAAGAACAGCCAGTGGAAATGAAGGGTACCAAGATAAAAACCTTGGGAAAAGCCTACAAACAAATCATGGGACACACAGAGAAAGCTGCAACTGAAGAATTAGAAAACCAGGCAAACCCAATGTCATATAAATCTGAAGAAGGAGGAGTTTAGAAAAGTGTATGGTTATATATCATTTAGACTATAAGAAAGAGAAAATTTAACTTTAAATTAATTTAATCATAAGAAACTTTATAGAATTTGCAGATAGCTCAGTTCTGTAATTCATTATTTAAATAGCTTAAAAATGGCAAAGATGCAAGTTTTGCAAAATTTCTTCTCTCCCATCTATAGCATGTGAGAGTGCCTTTCAGATGCCCCAGCTCCAGATGTAACATGTATTCACAATGATTCCCACTAGAAAAAGAGGCATGTTTCATTTATGTCTTTTTGGATTCACAGAAAATCTTCCCTAGACACAATCCTTCCAGCTGTCCACTTCAATCTGTCTCACTGCTCACTGGTCACAGCACAGTGAAATGATTTTTCCCAAACCAGTCACTGGTAAGGAGAACAGATATCACCTATGGTTAACTTAAACTGGTAAAGATCCATCATCTCTCCTGGTCACATGGTATTGCAGGACTGAACCAAACTGAGATTCTGCCAAAAAGTTAAGTTGGAAGCAAGGAAACGTTTTAGGTAGGAACCAAGAGGGTCCCCTAAAATGGTCAGTAGTATTAAATAATACACAGCAGTAAATAAGTTGGAAATAACAAGAGGTCACTTGACTAATTCTTTAGACAGATGCTATTTAGATTCCTTTTATATTCCAGGCACCTTTGTATGGGATACAAAGATGAGAACAGCACAGCCCTAGCCATTCAGGTGTCTATGGTTCCGACAGAGAAGCGTGCAGAAAACAGCTGGGACTGAAGGTCATATGGTAGAAATACAACCTACTTATTTTATCAAGAGCATCACACCACAACAAATTTCCACAGAGATGAATTTGCTCAAGGACAGTATAAAACTCTAGTTGAGTATATTATCTTACCCAGAAAGCCAAACTTTTATGTAACTATCTTTCTGGTCCTAAAATATTTAGGGTTTGGATTATATACATTTGATTTGGATGAAGGTAACATCAGATGGAAATTTCTCTTTGATTAAATTACTTGCTAGGTATAGTATTTCAGACAGCGGAATTAAATTTGAGAATCTATACCTGTAATTTCTGCAAAGTTTATTTTAGTTAAAAAAAATAGCTCATCTTAATGATACTGAGTCTAATCTTACAGTAAAGCAGGGTAAGTAATGCATTTTCTGGAAGCAGGTTTATAGGAGAGGAAAAGGAAAGAATGTTAACAGCCACATGTTATGAAAGTTCCTCAACTTATCTGAGTTGGTAAGTATAGACCATTATGATACTAAAATTGAAAAAAAGAATCAAAATTCACAACTTGGGATATTCTGTTGTTCATGTTTTGTGTAGACTCACAGGATCCTCATTGTTTTGGCCATTAGACTAACAAACACTTTACTGACAATTAATTTTTAATCTCCTCCTATTAATTTAAAAAAATTATCCCTATTACCTTAAACTATCCAGAGATGGTTTGAGAGTAAATTCTGTTTTCTCCTTAAAGTCTAACGTTCTTTTTACTTCTTTGCTACATTTTAACAATTCCCGATATGTTAGCACAGTCACTCAAATTTGTCAACATTTATAAATGTGCTAAAGATAAACTATCAGGCAAGTGAGAGACAACGTGGTGTTCTTTTGGAAAAAAAATCAGATAAGAAAATCCTGACCTCAATATCCATAATTGTTTTTCCTTGTTTTGTTGGGTGAGTACACAGAAGACTAGCTGAAGTCTCTGTGAGTGGAGATTTCACCCAGATACCTCTCTACGAGTCCAATAAGGAAATTCTAGATCACTGTGGACATGGAACCGCAACCAAGATATCAAAGGGGAAAGAGAGCTAAAAGTCAGGTGTATGGAAATGGAAAAAGTCACTTTTACCTTTGTAAGTCAGATCGGTTAGTGTTAATCAGAATAAAGTCCTAAGTATGGTCATGAGCTAGTTACTTTAAATGGGATATGTTGGCAGCTGTCCTGCCACTATCCATCACCAAAATTCATGAACATATAATAACTGGGCTAAAATGTATATGATAGGTGGACATTATTTATAACTAAATTTTAAAAAAGAAATTCTGAAGCCCTGTGCTGGGAATTCATTAATTCAGGAAATAAATATTTATTATGGGACTTGCTTACATTCATTTTAATACCGCTGAATTCTATACAAAGATTCCCAGTAGTGAAGTGAGGTTGAAGGGCAACACTATGTAAACAATTCAGGCTCCTCCATTATTACCTCTGTAGAAAGAACTAGTCATATGAGCTTATGTGTAATTAGCAATGTGCAGAGGGAATTAAGGTCAGTGGGCTTGTATATCCCTTCATTGCTGAGAGCCTACCATGTGAAAGGCACTATGCAAATAAAATATCCATGCGAAAGGCACTAACAAAGCAGAGAAAAATAGGCATCCAAATAATGTTCATAAGGTAAACAATAAAATCGCCTAAGAGAGGCAGGCGGTAGATTACATTATTGGTCCCCAAACTTCACGTGTTTCTGAATTCACAGCCTTGCCATGGACTCATCCTGGGGCCGTATGACTTTGGGCTCTTGATTTTGTACTTGGCCTGTGACCAATAGGCCAAAGATATGTGAGCAGTGATGATAATATGACAATTCTGAGCAGGGGCTTTAGGAGGTCTTTTATGTTTTACGTGTCTTCTTGTGCCTCATTTAGATCCACACTTAGACGGCAACCCAGTCACCATCATGAGAAATACATGCAATAGTTATATAGTGCCAGGAGCAGGAAGACCAGGGTCAGATGTGCTGACCTGGAGACACGCAGTAAGAAGAAAAATGCTGTCTAGACTGGCTGAAGCCCAACCAACCCACAGACACATGCGTAATGATAAATGATTATTATCCTAATTAACTGAGTGTTGGGGAAATCTGTTACATAGTGTTATTTTCACAAAATCTAACCGATACAATGCACCAAAAAAATTACATAAAAATTTAAAAACCAGTTATGTCAACCTAAGGAGAGGATTATAGGTGCCTTTGCTTTTGAGGATGGGCAAATAAGAACTTAGCCATTTGAGATAGGTGAAGTTGGGTGTTTCATGTTCGAAGAGAAGTGTGTGAGAAAACACATGGGAAACAGATTATCTATGCCTTTGCAGACACAGAAAGCAACCTGGGAATAACATGCCTCAGCATAATTCTCTGGCCTGCAGATGTTGTAGTGGCTTCCTTTTTCAAGTTCATGAAATGAAGCTGGAAGAGGAGAGAACTGAGAAGGATCTGGGACAATCCCCACACCCCCTTTCCTCCTGTCACGATGATCTAGAATGGTGACTTTCCCATTCAGTCATTTCAGTGGGATCTGTCTTGTATCCTGGCTGGCTGGAAAAGGAGAAGTGAGTAGTTCCAAGATTAAGTCGTAGATTTGTAATAGTGAGAAAAATCAGACATTTAATGTGGAGATATGGTATTAATGGTAATTATATCATATTAAGATGGTGACAAAATTCAATTTATAAAATATTTTGTAGAGACTATGAAGTTAGATATGATTTACCAGCCCATCAGTTTGAAAGGATGAATATCTTTTACCGTTTCATAATACATGTTGCTAAGCACTCACAAGGTTCTCCAAATAATTTATATATAATTATGCCATTAAGGTAAAAATGATGATAATGGTAACATTACATTTGGGGAAACTAACACTGACTGTTTTTATAAATAATTTTCAGTTAACTTACATTGGATTTGTTTTCATTTTCATTAGTTTAATTTTATCGACAAAATGCCTGCATGAAGTTAACTGGCTTTAAGTTCTATGAATGTCACAATATCATTAACATGCCATTTTTTGTGTGTGATGTAGCACCTTTAACGAGAATGCTGTTCAAACAAGGCCTCAGATACACCTGTGCATAAACTACACACTGAAAGTAAATTAGGCGATTTAGAAAGTGTTTTCTACCGTCTTAGGTTGCTCTTGAATTTGGAAGTTAGAGGAAGCAGTCTTGTTTATCTGTGACCAGGTGTAAAAAAATGGGCAGATAATTTCAAATGTGTTTTTGGCCACTACTGTCAATTTTCTTCTTCTTTCTCTATGGCTCCCTCAGTAGGCAATAAATACTTGATACTACTGTAGTATAAATATTTTAGATTCCCATCAACCCAACCATCAAATACAGAGGAAAAGCGCATTTTAGCTTTTCTTCTCCAGATTCATTGTTCAGATTGCCCTCTCCCTGTGAACTGCTTTGCACAATGTTACATGGGCAGAAAAGGCTGTGTGTCAGTTTCAAACACTGGCTATGAGAAGAATTTTACAGAGGTCTTTTATTACTAAATTTACTTAGTAATTGACTATTTTTCATCTTCATGTTATTTGTATACATCTTCTTTGGATAGTTATACATATACTAAGGAACACTGTGTCTCCCCTTAGACACGCTTCTCCTTCTGCCGCAACATTTCATGATGACATTCAGAGACATAAGGCCACACATATGCATTACACCAAGCGTGGGAGAGGCCAGAGGCTGGGGACTTTCCTGGGTCATAGAGAACACTGAGAAAAGGTGAAAGGAAAGGACCCAACTCAATGGCTCTCTTTGATTGCTTTCATATATCTTGCCACTGGCTCAGCTATATGGCAACTCAAATTACAATTAGCATTTGAACCTTCCTTAAAATCTCCATCCCCGTATTTGCAGTCAGAGGCGTGCTGCACTGCTAACAATTACCATTTTCAAAGAAGACTCAGTGCTAAAGCAACGACAGCACAGAAGCAAGAATCTTTGATGGAATAACCTTATTTTCCTTTCTGTAAAATTTTTCAGGAAGGAAGTAGATACCAATATGGACTCCACTGAATGGAGTGAGCCCCTGCGGAGCTCTCAGACTTAAGTATTTGGCATCCCCAGGGAGGAAAGAATGGTGTATTAGGACTCAGAATCACAGTAATTTAGACGTCTAAATAATGTCACCTTATTTTATAACCAAAGATGGTGAAGGAGAACATAACTATAGCAAATGCCAGCAGGTATTTCAGCGGCAAATCTTGTACAGCAAAGGAGGTGAAATAATGCAGTTTCATCTCACTAAGAAAGTATGTGATTTCAGCATGTATTTTACCAACATGGCAGCCATTTTTCTTGCTCCAGGAACATTCCACATCCCACACCTGAAACAGATACCACTGCTGCACACAATGAAAAATAATTTATCCTCTCGAAAAACCTGCGGTTTCAGAAGTAAAAAAAAAAAAAAAAAAGAGGAGAAAATGTGGAGGAAGCTGGTTTCAAGGGGCTTGTCCAAGACAGATCTGTGAATATACAGCAATATTTCTATTTATTCCTCAAATCCCTCCCAATCATCAACCTTCCCTAAAATAATTCATTTTTTTTTTTGTTACTCTGAATGAAATTCCACCAAAAATAGATTAATCTGGGTTAATAGTTTCTTTAAAAACCACTTCTGGCAGTCTGTCAGGCATTTATTCACATATTCATGACACTTACCATAAATGCGTATTTAGAATTTTGAGACTTCCATCTGCTAGACAGGACAAGAGGTAACTCATTCAGATTATCTTTCTCCCCTCCACTGCATGAAGAAAATAACTTTGGTTTTGTCATTGTTTGCTTCTTTAATGCCCATGGATAATATAAAAACAGAGACTGTATTACTTATCTATGGCTGCATAACATAGTAACTTAGAGCAACAACATGTATTATCTTACAGTGTGGGTAGGTCAGAGCTCTCAGTGTGGTTTAGCTGAGCATTTTGGCTCACGATCTCTTGCAAGGCTGCAATCAAGGAGCTGGCTATGGCTACTGGTTCATCCTAAGGCTCAACTGGGAAAGGATCTCCTTTCAAGCTCCCTTACATGATTTTTGGCAGGATTCAGCTCCCTGTGGATTTTTGGACTGACAGCTTAGGGTGCTCACTGGCTTCTGGCTGGAGCTGCTCTCAGTTCCATGCCTCGTGGCTTCTCCACAGAGCAGCTCACATCACAGCAGCTTGATTTATCAGAGCAAGCAGGTGAGAAGATTCAGAGAGAGGACACCCAAGATTTAAGTCAATAGTTTTTTTATAACCTAATATTTGAAGTGACATCCCATTATTTTTCCATATTCTATTCAATAAAAGCAAGTCACTAACTCTGGCATACATTCTAGGGCAGGGGATCATAAAAAGGCAAATAATTTGATATTATTTACAAAAATTCCAGGGGGCAGGATCATTGGCAGCCATTTAAAAGGCCTTCTACTACAGAGAAGATATATTTTGGAGGATGAGGGGACAGACAAAAATGAGTGGTTGAGGAGTCTTGGTGGAGAATTTAGGAAAATGCATGGAACTAGGCATGAACATACCATAACCACATTCCCAGAAATAATTTGTTACAACTGCTTTTTGAAGGGGATACTCTTATTATTTCCAATTTCCAATGGAAAAACCTGGAACTTCCCAGGATTTCACAGCCCTTGAGTGATGCTAGAATATTAACTGAGACATCTGAACCCCAGAATATACATTTTCTCACTGTACTATACTAGAAGGAAGAAGGTTGGAAGTGTCATAAAACGAAGCTGTACAACTGCCAATAATAAATAACTGTTTTTTTAAAGAAGTTTAGATATTATCATAAGTCTTATCAGACCAGAGGAGAATTTATTTTTTCCTCTCCTTCATCTTTCTATTTTGGTTTCATGCTTCAAAACAACTCAAATTGGCATTGCTTATATGAGGGATCACATTCATAATAGTTTTAACTGAAAATTTTACTCTGATAATTGTAGATTTACATGAAATTGTGAGAAATAATATAGAAGACTAATAGGAATATATGCACTTCAGCCAGTATATTAATTTTCTATTGCTGCTGTAACAAATGCCCACATAGCTTATGGCTTAAAGCAACACAAATTTATTACTTATGCATTCTGAAGGTCAGAAGTCCAAAATGGGTTTCACTTAGCTAAAATCAAAGTGAGAGCATGACTGCTTTCTGGAGGCGCTAGGGAGCTCTGTTTCCTTGTTTTTTCTAGCTTCTAGAGACTGCCTGCATTCCTTGGCTTGTGGTCACCAGTCAGCAATTGCATCACGCCAACTTCGGCTTCCATCATCACATCCCTTCTCTGACTTTCTATCTCCCTTCTCTCCCTTACAAGGATCCTTGTGATTATACTGGATCCATCCAAACAATCCAGCATAATCTCCCCATCTCAAGATCCTTAACTTGATCACACATGCAAAGTCCCTTTTATCATGCAAGGGAATATATTCAGAGGTCCCAGGGGTGAGGACATGGGAATATATTCAGAGGTCCTAGGGGTTAGGACATGCATATTTTAGGGAGCCATTTTTCAGCCTACCGCATCTGGTTTCCCTCAATGATAACATTTCACAAAACTATAGTACATTATGACAACTAGGTTACTGACATAGGTACAATTCACCAATCTTACTCAGATTTCCCCAGTCTTACTCATACTAATGTGTGTATTTAATTCTATACAATTTTATCATTTATGTAGGTCTGTGTATCCACCACCACAGTCAAGACATGGAATAGTTCCTTCACCATGGGGATCCTTAGTGTTGTCTCTCCTGACCCCCTCTCCCTCTCATTTTTAACTCCTGGGAACCACTAAACTTTTTACCCATTAAAAAAATGTCATTTCAAAAATGTTATATAAATATAATCATACAGTACATGATCTTGTTAACCTTGTGGGATTAGCCTCCTTCTAGTCATCATAATTCCCTAGAGAATCATGTAAGTTATTCATATCAACACCCCTTTCCTTTTTACTGCAAAGTAGTTGTTTATGGAATGTATGTGCCACAGATTTTTTTTTTTTTTTTTTTTTTTGCGGTGCATGGGCCTCTCACTGTTGTGGCCTCTCCCATTGCGGAGCACAGGCCCCGGACGCGCAGGCTCAGTGGCCATGGCTCACAGGCCCAGCCGCTCAGCGGCATGTGGGATCCTTCTGGAGCGGGGCACGAACCAGTGTCCCCTGCATCGGCAGGCAGACTCTCAACCACTGCGCCACCAGGGAAGCCCTGTGCCACAGATTTTTGTATCCACTCAGTTGCTGAAGGACATCTGGACTGTTTTCAGTTTGAGGGTTATTATAAATTAAGCCACTATGAATATTTGTGTACAGGCTTTTGTGTGAATTTTTTCTCTGGGATAAATGCCAGGCATACAATTAATAGATTTTATAGTTACATGTTTAGTTTTATAAGAAACTGACAAACTACCTCAGAATGGCTGTACCACTTTTCATTCTCACCAGCAATATATGAATGATCCAGTTTCTCTGAGTTCTTGTCAGCATTTGTTGTTGTCTATTTTTTATATCAGCCATTCTGCTAGGTGTATAGTGATATTTCATTGTGGTTTTAATTTGCATTTCCCGGATGGCTAATGATGTTGAACATCTTCTCATGCTCTGAACTGCCATCTGTATGCCCTGTCTAGTGAAATGCCTCATGACTATTTTTTTTTGAACTGTTTTGTTGTTGTTGTCTTGCTGTATTTTAATGTGAGTTTTTGAGAGTTCTTTATATATTCTAGAAATTAGTCTACTGTTAGATATCTGTTTTGCAAATATTTTTTCCTGTCTTTTCATGTAGGACGTCTTTTCATCCTCTTCATATGAACTTTCAAAGAGCAAATGCTTTCAATTTTAATAAGGTCTAATTTATAAATTTTTTCTTTGATTGGTTGTGATTTTGTTGCCAAGTCTATGAACTCTTTGCATAGATCTAAATCCTAAATGTTTTCTCCTATTCAGGTTTTTTTTTAATACTTTGTTTTACTTTTAAGTACACCATCCATTTTTTTTTGGTAACTTTTGTTTAAAGGGTAACACTCAGGTTGAGTTTTATTATTTTGTCTATAAATGTGCAATTACACTAACACCATTTCAAAGGCTATCCATCCTTCATTGATCTGTCAAAAATCACTTGGGCATATTTGTGTGGGACTATTTTTGGATTCTCTATTCTGTTCTATTGATACATCCATCAATCCCTCTGCCAATACTACACTGTTTTGAATACTGTAGTTATATAATAGCACTAAATACCAAGTAGAGTGATTCTTCCCGCTTTCTTCTTCTTTTTTAAGAATGTCTTAACCATTCTAGGACCTGTACCTTTCCATATACATTTTAGAACAAGCTTGTCCATTCCTATTTTTAAAAAATGTTGGAATTTCATTAAGCCTATAGATAAACTTTGGGATAACTCACATTTTTACTATGTTGAGTCCTCCCATTCTTGAACAGAGAATGTCTCTCCATTTGTTTAGGTCTTCTTTGATTCCTTTTAGCAACATTTTTAATAACCAGCATACAGAACCTGCACATGTTTTGAGATACACCTAAGCATTTCCTTATTCTTGGGGTGAATGTAGATAGTATTGTATTTTTTATTTCAATTTCCTCATGTTCATTGTTTATATATAGAAATGTGATTGATTTTTATATGTTCATCTTGTATCCTAAAACCTTGCTGAACTTACTTATTAATTCTAGGAGGATTTTTTTTTTTTTTGCAGGTTATATTTTTTGTAGACAATAACATCGTCTGGAAACGGGCATTTTTTTATCTCCTTTTTTGATCTGCATGCCTTACTGCAGTGGCTAGAACCTCCAGCACTAAAATGAAGAAGAGTGGTGAGAAAGGAAATCTCTACCTTGTTCCCAGTCTTAAGGGAAGCACATTCAGTCTTTCACCATGAAGTATAATGTTAGTGTAGGTGCTTTACAGCTGCTCTTAATCAAGCTGAGATAATTCCCCTCTATTCCTGACTTTCTGGGAGTCTTTAACATGAACGGATGTTAATTTTGTCAAATGCTTTTATTGTGTCAACTAATAGGATTGTATGATTTTTCTTCTTCAGTGTGTTGACATCGTGGATTATATTGATTGTGCTTCTTTTCCGTTTTTATTCTTCTTCCTCTTCCTCTGCTTCTGCTTATTTATGTCTGGTATACGTTTTTCATTTTTCAAAAATTTTTTATTCAAGTACAGTTGATGTACAATATTATATAAGTTACAGGTGTACAATATAGTGATTCACAATGTTTAAAGGCTATATTCCATGTATAGCTATTGTAAAATACTGGCTATATTCCCCAGGTTGTACGATATATCCTTGTAGCTTGTGTTACATAATAGTTTGTACTTCTTAATTCCCTACCCCTATATTGCCCCTCCCCGCTTCTTTCTCCCCACTGGTAACCACTAGTTTGTTCTATCTGTAAGCCTGCTTCTTTTCTGTTATATTCACTAGTTTATTGTATTTTTTAGATCCCATATATAAGTGATATCATATAGTATTTGTCTTTCACTGTCTGACTTATTTCACTTAGCCTAATACCCTCCAAGTCCACCCATGTTGCTGCAAATGGCAAAATTTCATTCTTTTCTACGGTTGAGTAGTATTCCACTGTAGGTATATACACCACATCTTTTTTAACCATTCATATTTTGATTGACACTTATGATGATTCCATATCTGGGCAATTGTAAATAATGATGCTGTGAACACTGGGGTGCATATAACTTTTTAAATTAGTGTTTCAGTATTTTTTGGATATATACCAGCAGTGGAATTGCTGGGTCATATGGTGGTTCTATTTTTAGGGTTTTTTTTGAGAAACCTCCGTACTCTTTTCCACAGTGGCTGCATCAATTTACATTCCCACCAACGGTGTATGAGGGCTCCCTTTTCTCCACATCCTTGGCAACATTTGCTATTTGTGGTCTTTTTGATGACAGCCATTCTGACAGGTATGAGGTGATAGCTCATCGTGGTTTTGATTTGCATTCCCCTGATGATTAGCGAGGTCGAGCATCTTATCCTGTGCCTGTTGGCCATCCACATTTCCTCTTTGGAAAAATGTCTGTTCAGTTCTTTTGCCCATTTTTTTTACTGGGTTATTTGTTTGTTTTATTTGGGTGAATAATATTGATTTGTCCTCATGTTTACCGATTCCTCTGTTTTCTCCATTCCACTAATGAGTCTACCCAGTGAGTTTTTTATTTCTGATATTGTATTTTTTCCTTTGTACAATCTACTTTTGTTTCTTTTAAAAATAACTTTTATGTTTTTGGTGAGATTTTCTATTGTTTTCATTTGTTTCCAGAGAGTTTGCAACTGGTTGTTTAGGATTTTCATGATTCTGCTTTAAATCCTCGTCAGATAATTTCAACATCTGATTCATTTCAGTTTGATGTCTGTCAGTTGATTGTCTTTTCTCATTCAAATTGTCATTTTCTTAGTTCTCGGTATGATGGGTGACTTTCACTTGTACCCTGGACGTATTCCATTGTACAGCACAGTCTGAACCCTATTTAAGTCTTTCATTTGAGCAGGTAGCCCCCCGTTTAGATACCAAATGCTGCTCCTAGTGTGCTTTGTGGGCTGGGTTCCTTAATATTCTAATTGTCAGATCTTTTGTGGTATTATTTTAGTCTGCTGCCCCTGGGGCTCCCACTGGCTCTTGCTGGTACTTCCTAAGGAGGAATCTAAGAGATTTACTCAGGTGGGACAACTAGGTGTCCCCTGGTGAAGGAAAAGTTAGCAAAGAGAAGAAATTCCCTAGCCAGATGCCCATTTGTGGTCGGATTCTTCAATCAGTGCTCCCCCATCTACAGCTGCCCCAGTATCTCTGCTATGGGTGGCAGAGGTGAGTTTCAATCCCAAAGTGTAAAGGAGACCTTGTGAGTTTGACACCTTGCACGGCTGAGTCCCTCCTGCCACTTCTGTATGACTGCACTGGCATCTCCCAGTACAGGTAGGAAGTCTTGGGCCTGCAGGGGGCATCCCTGTTGGGAGTTCCCTGTGTTAGGATCACCATTCCTTGCGGGATATGGAGAGAACTTCCTAGACCAGGTGATGGGATGTGCCCCACACTTTCTCTGGTGTCACTGGGAGAAAGTGACAAGGAGGCTTCTCCAATCAGCCTGCTTATTGTGGTCTATCTTGCAAGTGCCATCAACAGCTTCAGCATCTCTCTGTGGAGGAGGGAGCTTCAGGTTTGGTGGGAAGGAGAGTGTTTTATGGCTTGCTTATTGCTAGTGGATCTCCAAATAGATCCTCTTGCCAGTTCTGCCAGTTCTGTTTTCCATGGGGCTCTGGTTCAGTCTGTGTGAGGAATGTGCCTACTTGTGCTGCCATCTGTTGCTAGACTGGGGGTCAGAAATTGCTGAACCCAGGTTCCCTTCTTCTGTTGAATGGGGGTTATAAGACACTCCGTGGCTGTGTTTATCCTTTATCCCTGAAGCTCCTAATCAGCTTCCCTTCTTACCGCATTGCAGAAATTTCCTCTGGTTGCCTCTTACACTGTTTCCACCATTTATAACTGTATTTAGTTGTACTTAAAATTTTTAATTTAGGGGAAAAGCAGGAAGAAATAGGTATATGCCATCTTCTCCTGACCTTAATAAATTCATAATAACATTTTTCAAAAACACTTTCCAGTCTGAAGATTGTTGTGAGTATTTAAAACTGAGTGTCAGTAAACATGACATGTAAGCTGGGTAGGGAAAACCACAAAGAATCAGCTTTTCTCTCTCACCTCCATCAAATTTTAGGGTTGTCAAGACAAACAGAATTCATATAATTAAATCCACAATGAAAAATCTTAAAATTTTTTACAAAAAGCAACTAACTTTGTTACCACGTGATTCTGTACATATTTTATTCTCCTACATGACTGAGGCAAAAATTCTGACAAAAGAAGAGATCGCATGAATTTATGGAACAAGTTAATGTGCTACATAAAATACACTATAATTAATTAGTATATCGCTGGCAATTCTGACTCTAAAAGATGGCCACATGTAAGCAACCCAGCAAATTTCATTTGAAAGCACTACTGAAAGAGCCGCATAGGAAAGGTTTTTAAGAAAAATGTGTGTGTGTGTGTGTGTGTGTGTGTTTACAAATAGAGGTATGACACCTAATGGCAAATGTAAAGGAGTTACTGCATCTGTTGATTTTAACTGATGGATGTTTTGACCTTCCTGCTCAAGATGAAACAAAGAATTTCTTCCCTGATTGCAATGTTATCTGCAGCAGTGCAAGCAAAGGGTGATTCAAAGGAGGTTTTTAGAGCCCTCAGGGAGTCTCAGGCTTCAGAAGTGGCATCCATGCCCCTTCAAACTTGCACCACACAAACAAGCAAATATTCAGGTGAGAAGCTGGACATTTCATAGAATGCATCCGATTAGGTTGTTAGGTTGAATAATGGGGCCCTGACTCACTCTGTCCTGAGTTAGCAGGTCTAGGCATCTTCTGAGCTCAAGCTCACCAGCTAAATCTAGTTCTTCATTTTTTTTTTTTTTGCGGTACGCGGGCCTCTCACTGTTGTGGCCTCCCGCTATTGTGGCCTCTCGCGTTGCGGAGGACAGGCTCCGGACGAGCAGGCTCAGCGGCCATGGCCCACGGGCCCACGGGCCCAGCCGCTCCGCGGCATGTGGGATCCTCCCAGACCGGGGCACGAACCCGCGTCCCCTGCACGGCAGGCGGACTCCCAATCACTGCGCCACCAGGGAAGCCCTAGTTCTTCATTTTTTTAATGAATTATCTCAGGCTGACTTTGTGACTTGCAACTCAGAATCACAATCTAATACATATGATTTTGGGAGGCCTTTACAAATTTAATTTAGCTATATGCTTACTGTTGACAACCTTCACTTGGTTGGGAAGCAAAACAGAGGATAGATCCACATTGATAAAAACTTGATGAGTATTTCCTCTATACCTGTGTCAAAGCAGTGGCCCACGAGGAAGCAAGATAGAGTGGAGTACATCCCAATGTTTTTAGGAGGGAGGGATTAAAAATTCAATATTGACTACATTATGAAAAATTGACATAGATCAAATCCCATTACATCTAAACCTTTAGGGCAATTGGAATGTTTGCTGTGATCGAAGTCTGTCGTGAAAACACAGCTGGATATCACGTTCCCAGATGGAGAGAAGCTAAGATATTATCACCCTGTCTGGTGAATTTACCAACATAAAAGATTCATTTTACGGTATAAGGAAGAGAAGGGTTTTATACATAAGCATGCATTCTTTATCTCCCTTCCCTTCTCCAAGCTCCTGAATCATTTTAGACAGGCCCACTGCTCTTTGCTTTGGGTGATGGTAAATCTACTACTTCTTTCCCAGATAGGTTCTTGGAATTTCAGAGGTGAGAGGAAAGAGGAACAGGGAGGTGAGAAGCAATTATAAATTACTGAAACACAACATGTATTGTTAAATACTATATTTAACAATATTATACTATAAATATTATTATACAATAAATACTATATTTAACGTTTTTTTTCCTTCAGCATCTTTTACATTGACACTAGAAACATTTACAAAAAAGAGAAATAGAGAAAGACAGTGAGAGAAAGGAGTAAAGAAAAAATAAAAGAGAAAGCATTTGTAGAGGCTATTAAGTCAAATGATATAAGTACTTTATGGTCATTTGTATAAAGTACTTTTATGACAGCTTTATTTAGTTCTCATCCTAATTATATATTTAAAAGAAGGACTGCAACTACTGAAGATATAAATTCATTTATATACTCTTAAAAATCAGTTAATCAAAATGTCTTGATTTATATATATATAATTTAATACACACATAAAGTGTTCTGAAATATCTTCTCAATTAAGATGACAGATTTTAAATAAATATTTTATTGAATGTGATTTTGCATTAAACCTAATGTTGCAAGAAGTTGTGCCTACAGTACTGTCAGATTAATTTGGATTTTTCTCAAATATTATAATTATCACATCCTCTTTCTTCCCTCCCTCCAGTGGCTTCCTTCAGATAAAAACAACAAACAAACAATTTAACCTGCCCTTCAAGGCTTCACATGTTTTATTTCCTTTCTTGCTCTGTTCCTTCCCTTTATCTCTGTCTCTCTCTGTCTGTCTCTGTCTCTGTCTCCAGTTATACATTTAAGTCCTTCCCTTGTGGTAGGCACTATTCTAAGTCCCGGTGCCACTACACGGGACAGGGCAGTCAGGCCCTCTGCACTCAGGGAACACCTGTAATGAGGAAGGATGTTTAATAGAAGGAGCAATGCTAAGCTTAAGCCAACAAACCCCAAATACAGGAGTTAAGAGCATGATTTCCGGAGCTGAGTTTTAATCTTGGCTTCACACCCAATTAATCACTAACTCTTGATAAATTACTTAATCTCCCTTAGGCTACATATTTTTCAACAACAGACAAGGAATAATAATAATGTCATGAAGAAGAATGACAATGGCTGATTTAGAGTTTCACTGAGAAGACTGAGATAATACTTTTAACCATACAACTAGATATTGTAAGAACTCAACAAATGTTAGTTGCTATCATTACCATGACTCTTACTGTTATTGTTAAGGGCTGGGCTACATAATATACATGTGCTTAAGGAGTTCAGCTATTTGAGAACTACCAACCACCTTCCTGTGACTTGTGACAATTAATGGTTTTTAATGACCAAAAATTATTCCCCTGGAATCAAACTGACTTGGAACAGGTAACCAGGATACCTGAAAATGGCCAACAGAATGATGTTCCTCCCAATGCTCTTCCAAATTAAGGGGACAGAGTGATGTTCTTATAAGCCAATGCGTAACCTCATGTACGTGTGCAATCTGCTGAGACAAGGGAGAAAGCAATGCCCAGGCTGGCAGCCCACTGCTCCCCCAGAGCCAGGGCGCATTCACACAGCACATGCTGCCCAGCTCCTGGTTGGCTGCTTGTCTTATCTGCTTCTTTTCAACCTGACAGGGGTCGATAAACCACTGCAGAGAACAAAATGGATGTGCAGAATAAAAATGGTGATGAAGAGATGGAGAATCTTGAATCATACTTCATTCCGGTGAATAAAGGACAGGTCACTCATTCTAGGATATGAATTTATTTTAAGCTCTAATTATTATTATTGAGACTTATGCAAGAGGGAACATATGAAGCATGGATTGTAACTTGGTTAACTGTGAGGGTGTCAATGACCCAGGGAACAAGTATAGGGGTAAATAAAGACGGCTTGTGAAAGGAGTCACTTCTAGATCTTATGCTGGTATTTCCACACAATTTTTTGTTCAGATATTTTTATGCTCATTACTGAAATTACAATGAAAGATAAATGAAGGATGCCCACACAAAGAGCTTCAGGATCACCAGGGTTATTATTTAAAAGAAAGTAATTTATATTTCATTGTAGGAATATAATGATTCCATCAAAGGAAAAAGAAAAGGGAAAAAAATGTAGGTCATAGAGGAAATGACTTAGTTTGAGGAACACGCCCTGTAATACAAACAGTCCTATATCAGGAATTAGGGATCCTGGTGGAAGTTCCAATACATTTCTAACTGGCAATGCAACCCTAGGCCACTTAAAAAAGAAAACCTCCGACGCCCAATGCCCTTGTGTATCCAGTGCAGGAAACCTTTAAAACCTACCTCGTATTTCTCAAATGGAGTTGTGTGGATTAAAGGAGAACCAGATGTGGTTCTCCTCATAAGCTGTAACTACAAGCAGCCATGAAGGCATCCATAATTCATTTAACTAAATCCTACAGACGTTTCTGTTTGGATTTATGCTTTTACCAGAGTATTGTTTTACTTTTTAAGCTATAGGCCCTGACTCTCACTGGACTTGTGACTGCTATGATTTTGTACTGACAGACTCACCACTTCTTCCATCCCCTTCCTCATCTGTTCTCTTCCCTGGATGGATTTCTTTGGAAACATACTGAACTCTAAACCTTTCTACTCTTAGTGTGCAAAGTATGAACTGGGAATGGGCAGCATTGGTATCAAAGGGGAGTTTGTTAGGTATGCAGACTCTTGGGCTCCCCTCCAACTCCAATGAATCAGACAATGAATCTTTCATTTTGACAATATTTGTACATTACATATGAGGAGCACTAACCTGATGCCATCTAATGGGTTTCAATCATCACTTGTTCCATACCTCGGTTGCCTCAATGGGGGAAGAGATCCCAAACAAAGAACGTAAGATACTAAAGCTGAAAAGGCCCTCTCTGGTGATTTAATCCAGACACCTCATTTTACAGGGAAGGAAAAAGCCTAAGGTCATAGGCTTCCAGAGCCAGTGCAGAACTCATCAGGCATGAGTCACGGGTGCTTTTCAACAATATCATGTTAGTAAAAATTTACTTTGTGATTGAGCTTTTCCCTTTTCTTCCTCCAGCCACAGAAAAGTTAATCAGTGGTTCCCAGGGACACCCCTGGTCTTCGGAGTCTCAGGCTCCTGTGTGCATGTACTGATTTACAGTAGAAAACAAACATAAACCACGCATTAGAGACCAAGGCCATCTGGGTAGCCCTAGGGGTGGATTGGCTTATTCTGAACGCTTTGCCTCTGGCTCCTCAATTATCGACTAGGAGATGATTCATCTCTACAGAGACCTTTGACAGTGTCAGCTGAAAAAATTCTGAGAAGTGCAAAGCATTACTGTGTCCTGCAAGTGAAAACTACACCATTCTCTGAACTCTCCCCATATCTGGAACGGAAACTAAAATTAGCAGCTGCCATTTCTATGCCATACATAACCCGTTGGCGTATTCCCAAGGACACAGCCAAGGCTGCTCTGCAGACTATCCGGTCTAAGCACGTGGTTCTCTGTGGAAGTAACAGTGAACAGCAGACAGAGCAACAGGTGTGGGATTAGAATTTCTGGGTTTCAGCCCCAGTTGCTCCTCTTACTAGTTGTGTGCACTCAGGCTGCTATTCCACCTCTCCGGGCTTCTGCTTTCCCATTTTACATGGCCTTACTACTATTTATGTCACTGGATTTTTTTCCTACATCCTTGCTGTTGACACTGTGTTTTCCATGTGCCTTTGGCCTCAGTGTAGTGACCACCTTCCTACTTTCCCAGTTTCCATACCTTTTTCCCCCTCCTAAGACCACTAATTCTCTATCCTGGTGCCCACAAGGCCCCAGGGAAATGACTACTCTCAGCTCCTCCAAGAGAGTGTGTGACTTAGTCAAGTCCATGAGCACATGCAGTGCTCTCTGGCCATAAAGACTGAGTTTGGTAGCTGGCACGTGAACGAATGTGCTAGCCCGACAGAGTGGATCTCAGGGCTGTCCCGGAAACACTACAGTCAAGAAGTTCTCCTCCTCTTCACTGCGCGGAGACAACATGATGTGTAGAATTGCTACGGACATCAGAGGAGCCAGCTTGAGCACAAGGCTGACCCACTGAGGCAGCAAAGACCAAAGAACTGCTTAGCTGGAGCCCTAATGACACAATAAACTTCTGGATCAAGCCACACCTAAAAAGCAGCCTTATCTTTGTACATTTCAATTATCTGACCTAATTCTCTTCAATGTTTAAACTAGTTTGAGTCTGGTTTTCTATTTCAGGAAATTCAATCATACTGACATAAACATTTTGGTCTCAACAAAACTTCCAAGTAGTCAAGTTTTCCTTATGTTACTTATAATTTGCCCCATTCCAAAAGACTTAAGCAAGTGATATCTGAACAGGATTCTCTGAACAATGAGGTAAAATATATATCAATGTTTTGTAAACTGCGAGGTACTACAAAAATCTAAAATACTATATTTCACAAAGCAGTGAGTCATAAGTAAACTATTTGATCTGTGATTTTTATCTTATTTGGGGTCAAGAAGCCAAGGAAATCTGTGAACCTTATCCCCCAAAATACTGAGTATACACATAAATGCAAATCTTACGGAGCTCATACACAAACTACACAGGACATTTATGATCTCTCCAGAACTATCTCTTGGGAATGGTCCTTAATTTGCGGACCGTGGGCCTGTGAGTTACAAAGAGATTGAGAACTACATATTATCTTAAATGCCAATGAATATTAAGAATTCCTGTACTGAATATATCTTATTAGCAAACTCCCACATCTATGCTATATTAGAATTCAGTCAGAACTCCATTACATAATAATTAAAGCCATAATTAGAGATGTTCTGCTGAAGTCAATTGTTTCATGCTTTCCTTCTGAATTCCATCTACATCCATCTTTAAACTATTTTGTAACGTTAAGGATATCAATAAAGGAAGTGACCCAGATACCAGTCAGCTCATTTTTCTCTCACTGGGAAAAACCTTTGCGTTTGGCTCCACAAAATCAATTCGATTGTTATACAGTTCAATACGTGAAGATAAAAGCAACTCCAGAGATGTCTACGGCCCTTTCTTAGAATCAAACCAGAGAAAGGAGAGGGCAGTTGGAAGGTAAGAGAAAAGGAATCCAGGGGCAGGTTCAGTCTTGAGAGGAGTATCCCCATCCTTCCCCACCTCAAACACTATAAACCTTGAGACACAAAACTTCTCGGCACAGAAGAAGAACAATGAATTTATGATCCAACCTTGTGCAAAGAGCTGGAGTTTGGGAGTAAGGAAAATCTTGATCTGAATTCCAATTTTGCTATCTTCTTGCCGTGTGACATGGAGAATTTACCTAACTGATTTCTAATCATTGCCCCTGCTGTTATTCTCGCCCTCACTCCATAGTCTACTCTCAGAACCCTCCGCCTCATCCATGCCTCCCCGGCCACGCCCAAACGCACGAGTTCTTCCCTAATGGACTCTGCCTGTAACAGTCGTCCCCAGACCAATGCAGGGCTAACCCCACACCTTCTTCAAGTGTTTGCTTACTGCTCATATACCTGCCACTGAGGTCTCCCCCGACCACCGTACTTAATACTGCAACGTGGTCCCACCCCACTCCCTTACCTGGGCTGCTCTAAGTTTTCTTTTTCTTTTCTTAGCATATATCGCCTTTACACACCTCATGATATTAATATATATGTAAATATTATGTTTACTGGGCCTCTCCCCACTATATCATAAACTCTGCAGAATTAAGAGAGCTGCATCTGTTTAGTTCTCTGGTGTATCCCCATCAACTGGAAGAGCAACTGGCACATGATAGGAACTCAAAAAATATTTGATTTAAATAATCAAACAAATTAATCTCTGTGACTTTTTTAGACCTGGAGATTGTAAACAAAAATGTATTCTCATAAAGTTTTCTATGCACTAAAATGTAATTTTATTTGCCTAACAATGTTTACCAAATACTTGGTTAGTAAATGTTATTTTCCTCTCTATTCTCCCTAAGCATCTTACTGGAAATTTGACAGGCTGACACTAATTATGCTGTAGAGGCTCGGTTCTTTATTCTCTGCCATCTTTGGTATTTGGGCAACCAGAACCCCACGTGATCAGGTGAACAGCATGTGCTCGACCTTGGAGACAAAGTCAGCATATGATTATTTCAAGGAACAGTCATGCTGGAATATGAATATAAATGCAGATTTAAAATGAGGGGGCCAAGTGAAAAATAAAAAGCTGAAATGAAATGGATACAAGTGCTATTTGAGCAGTGTTTAAGCTGAACCCCTAATTCATGTTACCCCATGAAGCAGGAAGATGACCGATGAGCAACCAAGATCAAAGAAACAGTTGTTAGAACCCAACATGGGAGCTACTTGGGTCTAGGTTTTTACTTGAGGAAATTCCATTTCTGGAGATGTATGGATTCTCATGGCTTCTAGGAGAAGTACTGAAGGTTTGTTTCCCTTTTCCTCCAACCATTGTCTTATTTCTATGCAAGGATGGATCCAGACCAGAGGAAAGATACACAATCCCTGATAATTAGGAGTTCTAACACAGACTGTCCAAATTTCTGGAAACTTTTTGAGTCAAGGGCAAAGGACATGCTAGTTATAAAACACCTACCAATTTAGTTTATTTTGGGGGGAAGGAGGATATCCAGGTGAGAAGAGAGGTTGACACAAGTCACTTTACAAAGAGAAGAATATAATGTACACGACTGTTCCAGGCAGACAGAAGAGGGAAGAGAGAAGCACGTGGGTGGTAGGAAGAAGCATGGAGGAAAGGAAGTGATGCATGTGGCTACAGGTATTCCCTGACCACAATTATTTTTTCTAGCTCGTCATTTTTTCTTTGCTTGTTTAACTTTGTTTATGCTGATTTTTGTCAACTAAAGGTTCTTTTTTTCAAGTGTAATGTCATCTCTTTTCTTATTGTTTTTCATTTTGAGTCAAAATTAGACAGTTTTTCCTTCTCCAAGATTAAAGCAGAATTTAATCATTTTTCCTAGTACTATTTTATATTTTACAATTAAATCAATACTAATAATTATTTCTTTCAAAATAATAAAAATTAACCATGTACTAAGACCAGTACATGAACTAACCCACTTAGTCCTTATTATAATACTGAGATGGGGATTTTATCTATGTATGTATAAAAGGGGAAACTGAGGGTCAGAGAAGTTGCAAGGTCATACAGCTAATAAGCTGCAGTGTGACACAGCCAGAAGTTCAGCCCACCCCTGATTCTGGAATAGTTAAATACCACTGGAAGGTTGGTTTACTGAAAGACACACAGTCGGAAGAATAAATTTATGGGGGTGAGGTAGTGGTGCCTGAGAAAAGCAATAGGTCGGGCTATTTTACGAAAAAAGAGAGATACAATAAGACAAATGACGTTCTACAGAATATTATATTGCTTGGTTTTGGATATTTTCTCCCACCGATGCAACGATTTATGAAAGTGATTTTTCTTTTTATTTCAACGAATCTAACAATTTGCTGAACAATTAGGATTTGTCATTTCTACTATTATCTTCCACTAATATCATTCCCATCTGTACATTCTGATAAGTACTACCCGTGTTTATTTTTATTTTTTTTTGCGGTACACGAGCCTTTCACTGTTGTGGCCTCTCCCGTTGCGGAGCACAGGCTCTGGACGCGCAGGCTCAGCGGCCATGGCTCACGGGACCAGCCGCTCCGCGGCAAGTGGGATCCTCCCGAACCGGGGCACGAACCCGCGTCCCCTGCATCGGCAGGCGGACTCTCAACCACTGCGCCACCAGGGAAGCCCTACCCGTGTTTATTTTAAAGAGGAAAATGATCTTATGCATAACAAAACCTCAAAACTAATTAAAGAGTGTCTGAAGGCATATCTCAAAATACAGGCTTAGACACTATGCTCAGAGTTTTAGTGTGATAAAACATACATAATGCAAGAGCAAAAGAATTAGGAGAAAGTTCAGCAAAAATTATTTGAACTTCCATTAAGAGAGTGTTCCAGCTGTCTCTCTCCTCCATCACACCATTAAGCACCCCATTATCATTAGCTCTCTTTGTCAGTTTTAACAATTTTCTTTTCACCTAAACACCACTTTATTCTCTGACTCAACAAATGCAATTTGGATCTCACTAACGTGGTTGGTGTTAACCTTAGAATAACAAGTTAAAACTACCTTTCATGTGTACTGTGAGCTTGACTCTCATTTAAATCAGGTAGCTGAGTTTCTTTGTCATGGTCATAGGCTGTCCCTTCCAAATAGGTCAGCGAGCATGCCTTGGGGACCCAGAATCTCAGTAAAGTCACCAGTCATTGCAGTGAATAACTGGGTATGCAGTCCCATTCAATAACAGAAAATACAAAGAAGTAAATGATCTTTTCTGTAATGCAAAGAGCTCCTGCTTAGAAAATAGAAGACCTAGGTTCTAATTACAGATATTAATTTACAATTGGATATGGACAGATCACTTAATCATTTGTTTTTCAGCAGAAAAACAAAGGTATTAAACTGAAGGGTTGTAAGTCCTCTCCAGTTAAAAGACACCAGCAGACATCTATCTGGTGCCTGTGCAGATACTCTTTTCAGACAAGTGCACTCATCCTCCAGAAGACCTGCAAGTCATGTTCAAATCTGTAACCTTCTGTGGAAAACTGTCCTTGGCCAAGTAGGGGAGATGCCTTTTGTCAGGTTAAACATGACTCCCACCTCTAGGTGGGACAACTCCAGTACAAGCTATGTTCCAGAATATCCCCTCGCCCCTAGACTAAAGCAAGACTATATGTAAGACCACATCAGTTCTCATCTATTTCTTCCCTATCCTGCTTTCCTCACTCTTAAGTGGTTCCGAAAAAGCACATTCTCCATAATCATAGTGCACCCAAATCCCTGACTCAGGCGCTCCCTCTAAGGAACTCACATGACAAAGGATTTTCTACTCTGCTGATGACTTGCTGAAATGAACATTTTCAAGGAAGCACTTAATAAATTAGTTATCTCATATATAAGTTTAGAGGTTAGTAAGACATTTCAGGCAGTGTCAGCTTAGACAGGGACTACTATTCATGGTAAGTCAAGGATAGATTTCCTAAAGAAAAGATATTTGAGCTGCCTGGAAAAGTGAATTCTAGGGGAAAAGGCATCCCAAGCAGAGAAAACAGCATTGGCAAAGGATGAGAGGTATCGCAGATGCATACTTGCTCCAGGAATGCAGGCATAAAAGATAGATGAACTTTTAAAGTACAGCCTTGTGGTAGGAGGGGAGGAAGGGGCCAAGTCATTATGGAAATGACATTATATGACATTATTAAAATATGAAAATTACATTACAGCTAATATTTCTTAAGACTTTACTCTGTGCCAAGTTCTTGCTCAGTATTTCCAACCTACCAATATATTTCATCCATTCAGACACCACAATAGACATACACACTGGGTAGTGTTATGTTTCCTTCCACAAGTAAGGAAACTAAGGCACAGAGAGGTTAACACAGATAGCAGGTAGGAACTGGCAGACCCTGGATAAAAACCTTGTCATTTCAAAGACTACCTTGTAAACTTCTGAAAAGTGATGGCCTCCCATAACCATTTACAACCTTTATGCCCCAGTAATGAATTTGGAAGATGAGGAGGAAGGATTGAAGGATATGAAGCAGCACAGTGATATGATTTTATACAAGTTTGATAAAATTCATCCGCGTAGCATGTTTTATTAGAAATTTCCATCAAACCAAATGGAAGAATAAATGAAACTAAGGAGATTAGGAAACTACTGAGCATTTTAGCCTTAGAGATAATTCAGTGAACATTAGTTGGCTTAGGCTGCTGTCACAAAATACCATAACTGGGTGGCTTAAACAACAGACATTTATTCTTCATAGTAGTGAAGGCAGGAAATTCAAGATCAACAGGCTGGAGGATGTGGTTCCTGCTGAGAACCTTCTTACTGTCTTGAAGAGGGCTGCCTTTTCAATGTACATTCACATGGAGGAGAGAGAGAGACTCTCTTCTTAAAAGGACACTAATCTCTCATGACAAACCCAAATCACGACCTCAACTAAACCTAATTACCTCCCAAGGCCCCACCTCCAAATATTATTGCACTGGGCGCTATGGCTTTCAACATGTGAACTGTGGGGGGACAAGAACATTTAGTCCACAGCAGACCCTGAACCAAGTGGCTGTGGGAATATGGAGGAGAGGTAAGATTTGAAGATACCTGTGGTTCTTTTCCTTCTGGTAGAAGTTTAAAATAATAGCCATGTGAATTTTGTTGATATAAGGTCATCAGATTTAGCAAATAAAGACACAAAATTCCCAGTCATATCTGAATTTCAGATAAGCGAAGAATAATTTTTAGTGACTGTCCCATGCAATATTTGGAAAATATTTATACTAAAAAAAATCACTTGTTTAGCTAAAATTCAAATATGCCGGAGTGTACTACTGAACTTTATCTGGCAATCTTAGTCCTGGGTCATGTGTGGTTTTAGAATTTGGCCGACAACATTTGCACAAATATCTGTGTAAGAGCAGAATAAGCTCTCCCTCTACTACCATGCAGGAAATGTAATAGAAACTGTCTTCTCTATGTTCTCAATATTCCAACATCTGCCGGGTTTTCAGAGGGAAAATGAAAACCTACCTGTAAAAATAATGATGTTTTGATTTCTCCAGTTTAGTAAAATATTTAGTCCTGTGGTTCACTAAATGGCATTAATGAGAAAATAGGTCACAGGACTGTTTCCCTTGAGGTGCAGTTAGCAAAGAAAAGCATATGGCATTTTACAGCTGGAAGGGATCAACCCATAGTTTTGTGCAATGACCTTCTTTTCTGATGAAGAACTGGAGACCCCAAGCAGTTACGGGACTTACCAAAGGTCACACAGTGAGCAGCACTGATCTGTGACACCCACTGTGCTAAGTCAAATATAAGCACTTTATCATTTAATCCTCACCACAATACGAGAGGTAGTGATATTATCACAGTTTTAAAGTTAAAGTGAATTTAACTCATTTTGCTTGAGGAAGCAGGGCAGAAAACAGCAGAGCTGGGATTTGAAATGAAAACTGAATCATGAGTCTATTGTCTCTTAATCTTTACAAAATCAATCCCCCCCCTCCCTCCCTTCCCCTCTTCCCCTCCTCTCCATCCTCCCCCTTATACACACACACACACACACACACACACACACACACACACACAAAACACATTCACCACGCTACCTTCTCCTACTGGTCATAACATAGTTCTACCGCATAGTATACCTCCAAGGGGGTTAAAAGTATTGTGCATTTCTTGACACAAATTCAGTGCCAAGACAAAAATAAGCAACGTGCCCTGGACTAGGAGTAGCATACCACACAGTTATACCAGGCTTCAATACCAAAGCATAATGATGAGATGACCCTGTGACTCTTCCACTGGGACACCTGTATTCTGTAATGTTTTTCCTCATCCAGACTTCTATCTCATTAGCATAGTTTTCCATATAGTATGTGAATTGTAACAGTGCCTGCATTTTTATATTTTACTTATTTTTTTAAGGGAATTTCATTATTTTTACTTATTTATTTTTGGCTGCGTTGGGTCTTTGTTGCTGCGCGCGGGCTTTCTCTAGCTGCAGCGAGCAGGGGCTACTCTTCTTTGTGGTTCATGGGCTTCTCATTGCGGTGGCTTCTCTTGTTGCAGAGCACGGGCTCTACGTGTGCAGGCTTCAGTAGTTGTGGCAGGTGGGCTCAGTAGTTGTGGCTGGTGGGCTCTAGAGTGCAGGCTCAGTAGCTGTGGTGCACAAGTTTAGTTGCTCCGCGGCATGTGGGATCTTTCCAGACCAGGGCTCAAACCCGTGTCCCCTGCATTGGCGGGAGGATTCCTAACCACTGCGCCACGAGGGAAGCTCAACTATATTTTTAATAGACTTTTATTTTTTAGAGCAGTTTTAGGTTCATACCAAAAGTGAGCAGAGAGTACAGAAATTTCCCATATACCACTCAGCCATTCGCACAGCCTTGTTCAATATCCCTTACCAGAGTGATACATTTGTTACCGTTGAGGAACCTACACTGATACATTATTTCACCACAAAGTCCACAGTTTACATTAGGGTTCACTCTTAGTGTTGTACACTCTATAGGTTTTGACCAATGTATAACGACACATATTCATCATTACAGCTATTGTCTGAATTTCAATTCCATTTCTGGCTTAGCAATTACAAATCTGACTAGAATTTGTTTTAGAAAATAGAGTATCTTTATAGAGTATCAGAAATTTTGGGCCACAATAGAGTTAATGAAATGCTTGAGTAGGAATTCATAAAAGTTTGTAAAGCAATCAATATTAGCCAGCAGCTATATAGCTTTGACAACCTCTGCAAGATTTCCAAATACTATTTCAAAATTTGCTTCAGGAAATGTATACGATGTTACAATAATAAGTAAAGGTACTTAAACATATAAATAATGAATTTTCTTGGGAGTCCAGAGTGAATCTAAATTGTTTCTATGTTAAATATTAACTTGTTTTACTAAATATCATCTTGTTCACTACAGACGTGTGAACATTAACATATTAGGGAAAAGACTGAATTTTATACTTACTACAAATGGAAGGATGGCCTTTTCATTATGCTTCCTTCTGAAACATAAAGCACTCCAACCAAGGAGGTTAATCTGTAGCAAAATGATCGTCATTAATCTAAACTCTCGTAAGGCTGGATCACTCAACAGAGCACTCTAGCACGCTCACACTGGTCAGCTCACTTTCAATATGTGAACACAGCAAAAGAGACAACTTTCTTGGTACTGGATTTAAAAAGACAGTTTTGAATTTTCTCAGATATTCATAAGGAGTTATAGTTTCTCAAGCACCTTTCTTCCCCTAAAACATCAAAAAAAAAATTGTATTGACTTAATGACCCAGTGCCTGAAATATGTGGAGTGCTCAAGAACTTTAAATGAACCTATGTCATGCTTTAATGTGTGTGACTCAAGATTCTTTGAATAAACTAAAGTGATGTAATTATAGAATGCGAGTGCTGGTAGAATCAGCACAATTCTCTATCTGTCCAATTATTAACAAATAGCTATACTCAAGCCATTGAAAAGTCCTATTGATTGTACCACCAAAGAATATCTCAAATCTTTACATTTTTTCCCATCACCACGTCAACCTCTCCTGTCCAAACCTATCATTCCCCTCTGCCTTCGACAGTCTCCATTCCTCCTAGTTTACAGAGTCCTAGCCCATCTCCCCTCCTGCAGATTCATTCCTTCAATATCTGCTGCTAGTGGAAGCTTTCTACAATACATTTTGGATCAAGTCTCTACCTTAAATGGCTTCCCATTACCCTTAGAATAAAGTCAGAAGTCACTCACTGCCCTACAAGCCCCGATAGAGTTAGTTAGCCCCTGCTTAGTTCACCGCAATCATTACACTACGACGAGCTCCGCATTCACTGGACTTTCCCACGCTGGCCTTCTCTCTGATCCTTTCACTCATCACAATCTTTTCAGTCCCAAGGCATGCCTTCTTTCTTCCTTTCCTTTACCACTTGGTTACTTTCTACTCATCCTTCAAGTCTCACCCTAAATGTCTCTTTCCCAGGATATCCTCTTCTGACCCCTTAGGAAATTTAGGTAACGATGCTGTAAGTTCTCTCCTGAACTCTTCCTTTAAAGTACTTGCTGTAATTTTCTCCAAACAATTATTATCCTGAGTATTTGTGTAAAATGTTTCTTCCTCCACCAAGCTCTCTGAAACCACATGTGCATTTTTCATCACTGATTCCTCTAACTATGATGTGGCACTCAAGTTTGGCTGAAAATTAAAATAGAGATTTAAAAAACGCTGATGCCTACGCCATGTCTCAAATCAATTAAATCAGAAACCCTGGGGGCTGGCCTGGCTAGCACTTTTTTTAAAGCTCCTTAATATTTTATTTTTAAAACTCTCAGAGTGACTCAAATGGAATTCAAGTTTAAGAACATGTGAATTCACACAATGTTTGGCATAAAATAGATGCTCAAGAAACACTTGTTCTACTAAAGGAAGACCAGATTAGGAATATGAGATAACCAGAGACAAGGGGCTCACAAGGAAGCAAAGCAAGTAACCAAATTTAAATGCAATAGAAAAATTTTGAAGAACCATCTATGCATAAGGTTAAGCTTTGGTCTAAAGGGTAGAGATAAAAATAAAGCATTACCCCTATCCTCTAAGAAGACACAGCTAAGTGTAGTTATACTCTAGTTATACTCAAATATAACAAATTTGTTACAAAGGAAAGAGTCACTTCCCAAGAGAAAAAAGAAATCTTTTGTTGGATTGGGAAGCAGGAAAATTACAGAGGTATGAGAATTGGGGCCACCTGCATCCACATAGCTTAACTCACATGATTGTGAGCTGAGGACACCTCTGTCAACAGAGTTAATCATTTGTTCCTGGCACATTGCCCAGAAATGTTAAGACTGTAAAACAACAGATATCTTCCCTGTTTGCATTAGTAAATTCCTACAAACCTATATATCTGAACAAACAGTTTGCTCACCTTGGCAAAAATGTCTCCTACTTTAGATTCCTCATGTGGGCAAACAGCTCATTTGTCAAACTCACTTCAAGACTCTCATCATGCTACGATCACCACTGATAAACTATTATATTATGAACTTTGCCCTATCCTAATTAGTTTCCCACCTTGAAATACCTGCCTTAAGCTTAGTGAGCCAAGAAATCAAAACCCTCTAAATCCTCTGCTGACGTCCCCATTTTGAAGCCCTACTAAGATTTTTTCAGTGAATCCTAAGAACAAGAAATCCTTTCGAAAAATCCTTTAACATAGATCAGATTTCAAAATCTGTATCCTTGGTGGAAACCAGCCTTGTTAATAATAAAACTGTTTCTCTGTATGTCTGCAACACAGACAAATAAGACGATGATTATGATCAGGGTTTGTATCTCACTTCCAAGCCAGGGCTTTAGTGCATGTATATAAAAATTCAACAAGATGGGTATCATGACATATGAAAGGTGACTAACTGAAACCAAGAGAAGAGATGTCATCCCCAATTCAAAGAGCCTTCTGCCCTACAGAAAGTAGAGTGGTCCACTTTAGAGAGTGTATCAAAGCACGCCTAACCTTTCTACTTGAGAATGCTTAGGCCATACAGAATGCTACTGTCTGTATTTTTTTTAAAAGCACTTTTTTGGTAAAAATTGCTTAAATAAAAAAAATCATAACAATAAAAATACAAAAAAGTAGAAAAAACAAAATCTCTCTACTTAAAAAAATTTACTAATATTGTTTACATCATTTCAGATCTTGCTTATGCAAATAAGGAAATAAATCTATTTACATATTGCATGTATTTACGGATAGATGGGGGGTGAATGAATGCATGGGTGGTGGATAGATAAGGAGAGAGAGATAAAGAGAGGGTTAGATTGATAAAAATGGGGTCATTCCACAATGACTTTGAAAGTTTCTGAGTAAATTCTGTTTTGCTTGATTTTGACGAAGATATTGAAGAGAGGATCAAGTAGTTACTGAATCATAAGCACTCTTCACTGTAAGAAACAAACTTTCTTTAAGTATCCCTCTAACAAAAATGTGATTTAAAACAGCAAGAAATCATCTCCTTATTTTTACTAATGTTACGTGACTTATTATTGGAAGATATCTGTTCATCTAGCAATTGGGCAAGAACGGTGAGCGCTGAAGATCAAACACAGTATTGCTTACCTGTGTCTCAAGTGCATGCTTTGTCTCCCGGCACACAGTAGGGGCTGAGAGAATTCTTAGAATGAATCAATGAGCATCTGGAAAGAGAAGAGACGCGACTACCGTAAGCTGTATGTAGTTCTGTTGAATTATTTTTTACACTTAATTTGACCTCTAGGAGTAACTTACTGTAGGGGGTCCACTGTTCTAAGTACTTACCAACATGATGTGGTAGGAAGAAAAAAATTTGAAATTTAGGATTTTTTATCTTCTTTCTGCTATTTTATACACGTGACCTTGGGTCAATCAACTTAACTCATTAAGTGGTAATTCCCTCAACTTCAGAAGTGAGGACTACTGGGAAGACTGAATTGTATTACAGACCCTAGAACAAGTTCTGCAATATAAACGAATCTCAGTAACTATTATTTTAAAAGAGTGCTATGGATAATCTGAACAAGTATCTATCTTTATAACATAACTGATGAAACACCTTACAATAAAGTTCTATTATATCTGAAAGTGTAGGCTTCTCAACAGGCTCTTTGAATTATGAATTGAGTGAGCATTATGAATAATTCCAAACAAAATAGATTCATTTCTTTCTCCACACTGGGGATCAAGAAACGTGTGTTAAAACAGGTGCAACTTTGGGATCCTAAAACTAGAGTATGTTTTAGAGTTGCTTATCACAAGGAATTCAGTATGTGAACATTCATAGACAAAGTCCCTCTTGCTACACTGGTATTTTGTAAATAAACTGGCAAATGTCAGCAACTTGTATGTTAGAAATGTCTTCTTTTTTTTTTAGAATAACAAATAGTTTGGTTATGAACTTACATTCCCCCCATTCTGTGAAAACTTGGTATATTTAGTTTAAATATGAGTTAGAGTTTGAAAAGTATCTTAAAAATCTAGGCAAAGCTTATATTTTCTGATCTTAGAAGCTAAAGATGTGAAAACACTGCCACGTATATGAATGTAAGTAGAAGATGTCATGAGATTTCCCTCTGGAAGGATGGTTCTATTTTGCCCCCACTGGCAACTTGTACAAAGACACTTACAAAATAATCTCTATCCTCTACCCCACCCCTCCCCTGTCTCCTGAAAAGTCCAGAGTCCAATGCTAGTTGTGGTAAGATTGGAGAGGACTAAAGAGTACACTGGGCTGGGGAGAGAAGGAAGAGGAACTGGCATTCACTACAGAGCTAGGATGTACCAAGGTTTGATTCTTTACCTTCACAGTCTCCCAAAATCTTCACCACACTACTGTGGATTTCTCCAAAATGCAGAAAGGAAAGAGAGCTATAGAAAAATTAATGACCTTCACAGAGGCAAAAGGCAAGCTGGTCATGGGCCTGAACGAGCACTCAAGTCTTTCGAGTCCTAATCCAGTTCACTTCTTACTATTCTGCTCTGACTCTATAATAGGAAACAATACTCATAAAATGTCCACGGCTACCTATCATAATAAAAAATTTAGAAAATAACCGACTAAATGTATTTTATCCCAGTTAATCACTTATGGAATCACAATCTGATTTCTGGCCTGGCTGATTATAAAGCTCATTCTACATTACTTATGTATCCTTCCTTTTAGACTGTAAATATATAAGCCCCATTAAACTAAGGAATGTATTCCTGTGTTCATTGTTGAAACTCTTGTGTCTGGCACTATGCTTGTCATGGAATTATTATTTTCCAGGCAAATGCATATTAAACAAACATAAACCATTGAGGACATGGCATCATTGGGTCCCAACTGGAAATGGTTTAATGTGGTTGATGTAATGTTGCATGAAGTAATTTTTACCTCAGCTGATTGACCTGTCTCTCTCTCTCTCTCTCTCTCCCTTTGTGCCTCTCTCTCTTTCTTTTTCTCCCACTGCTTACCTGACCACAGGCCCAAACTGGTTCATAATCTAGAGGGAAGGAGTGATGCTTAGGCTCCCCTGAAATCCCAACCTAAGTGAAAAACAAATAACAGGAAGAGGGTGCCCCATTTTCAAAACAGGACTTTCATTACTTGTAGAGCTGGATTTAACAATGTACCTTGGAGTATGGACAAAATTGGGCCTGTTACTTTTTCTTTACCCTCAAATCCAGAATCCTGGGATTCCTTTCTGGAAGTAGATCTGAAGGCCTGGAAGACTCTGAGCTGCCTCTGTTAGCAGGAGAGGACATGAGGCTGAATCAAGTCTACCCTTAGGTACTTGGGTACCACGGAGAGGGGGCGGGAGGAAGAAGAGAGTGAGGACCTCAACTTTCGCTTTAGACAGACCACTGAATCATTCTCACTGGTATTACTCATTCCTCTTCCAACAGTAAAAAGCATGTGAGGAGCAGAAGACACAAGGGGATCAGAGGCCTTCTTGCCAATGGGAAAGAGTAAAAATCCTGTCCCTTCCATGAGCATGTGCAGAGGGAGGTACTAAGCTAACCACTGTCCATAATGATATGAGATGAGAAACACTGGAAATGAACGAATGGGGAAAGAGAAGAGCAGAGAAAGCATGTGACTTATTTTGAGTCCCTTTTAAAGCTGGGTGATCTACATACGTTTCCCAGCTGTATCGTTCAGCTATTTTTTGCCTCTTTTGTCATGTGAGCTAACATCAAGACAGCATGTCAGAGCTCAGAGCAATCCCAGCACCACTGGTTGGGAAATTTAACTAGGTGTCCTCAAACCCTGCTGTTAACTAAGATTTCTGTGATGCAGTAGGCTTGAAAGCCAAATAAAGCAACCCCTTTAATTTACACTAAGTAGGGTGAATAGATTTTCAAGTGTAGCAATTTGAGCCTGTGGGCAGGCAGGTACCACCAGAGAATGACAGAGATAAAACAACAGCAGCTGGAAAAGGCAGCCTAGAAAATGTCTCCCAAAATAGCATAAACCCTTGGAAACAACAGTCTCAGGGGAGTCTAAACCTAAGATAGGATTCAAGGTGAATCAGAAGTGGGTATTCAAATAACAATCTATTTAGAAGATTAGCATAGAACGAGTTGACAAGAGAAAAAATTTATGGATTAAATAGGTATTATTTAGAAGATATTCCCATAATGAGTTATCTACTTTATTATTCAATTATATTTATGTTCTGCTACTTTATTTATTTTTTAATTGTAATTTTTTTATTGGAAAATGAATATACAACTTGGAATGGATTTGAGGCAAATTGTGCCAGAAGCAGATTTTCTTTAAGTGGCTAAAACAAAATTTAAAAAGCAAGTAACAATAAAAGAAAATGTTTCTGGTACAGGACCAGCAGTACAAAAAAAATAGTGTACGAGTACTTGGATAAAACACCCGTTTTGCAATAGTGCAACTTTTAAGTACATATTGTTGACTGTCCATAGTCCATGCAGAGTTACAACTCCACACTTCAACAACAACATGCTGACAGTTCCTAAAGAAAACTACTTAAAAAAAAGGCATCACCCACATGTTCCCTCATTTGACCAACTCCATCTAAGTTCAGATGTGCAGAAGGGCTTATTAGATACATCCAGAGTAAGCCACATGCAACACGTTACTTGATCAATTTTTCTAAAATAAGGTTTCAGGACAATGACAGTAAGATAAGGGAAGAAAACATGGACGAATGAAGTCCTAATTACCATACATGCATATTTTTTTTGACAATAGGGGGAAACCTTTTACAGATAAGTTACAAACAAAGAAAAGGCAAATAAACAATTTTGTACAAGAAATTTAACACGTTCTGTACAATGTCTTCACTTTGCTGTCACCATTTGTACAAACTCTTCATAGTTTACTTGACCATCACCATCAGTATCTGCTTCCCTGATCATTTCATCAACCTCTTCGTCTGTTAACTTCTCTCCAAGGTTTGTCATCACATGGCGGAGCTCTGCTGAACTAATATAGCCATTACCATCCTTATCAAACACACGGAATGCTTCCCTAATTTCTTCTTCACTGTCTGTGTCTTTCATCTTTCTTGCCATCATTGTCAGAAATTCCGGGAAGTCAACTGTGCCGTTACCATCAGCATCCACCTCATTAATCACGTCCTGTAACTCTGCTTCTGTGGAATTCTGCCCAAGAGACCTCATTACAGTTCCCAACTCCTTTGTTGTTATAGTTCCATCACCATCCTTGTCAAATAGTGAAAAAGCTTCTTTGAATTCTGCCATCTGCTCTTCGGTCAGCTGGTCAGCCATGCTGCAAGCGCTACCAGTCTCCGGGACTCGACTACACAACCACTCAGCTCGCTCGCTCCACTCGGACTAATTCTGTTCTGCTACTTTAATTGACTTATTTTATGCCTAACAGAAACTCAACACATGGTTGATGCGTAAATCTCCAATCAGAATTCATCCCTCCGTTACCTCTATGCCTCAGGAACAGAGTCTGAATCTGTTGCAACGATACTCCCTGTGTGGAAGTCTGGAAAGAAAGTAGAAAGATTTTTGACAAGGCCAGTGATTGAAGAAAGAAACAGATTTGAGAGATTCCAGAGAAAGAAGCAAGGACCACGATGATGAGGGGGAGGTGAAATTTTGGGGGGATTTTGGGTGGGTGCAATGAGGAAGGAGGAAAGCTCCAGAATGATGGCCAGGTTTGGCGTGAATAAATGGCTCAACAATCAGTTCTCCCAAAAGAGGGTTACCTGATTTATAATGTTTGACACATCCCTTATCACACAAAAGTGCTCGACTGCTTGAATTGTTTTGAAAAGTATGTTTTCATTAGTGCCAATAATGAAAACATAATTAAAAGCATGTTTGTAGTGAGAGGCAATAAGTTCATTTTTGCACATGACAAATTTAAAGTTCTTATGGGACCACTAAGCAAAGAGGTCCCATTGCTTGTTGGATATGTACTAATGGAGCAGATGGGAAATAGGGTCTAGATTTGTAGATGTGGTGCTGATGAGGTTATTGAAAGCAACACAGTATAAAGAGAATATGTAACCTGAGAAGAGAAGAACTTAGACATTGGAATACCAACATTTAGTGAAGTGATAGGTAACTATGATGAGAGAGGGGTGGAATAGCCAAAGATGTAGGAGAAAGTCCAGGGCAAACTGGTTTCACAGAATTCAAGGTGGAAAAAAAATCATGTGGAAGAGAGTACTCAACTGTGCATTTCACTGGATATAAATTTTATATCCATTTAAAAAAAGACCATTTACCCTCAGACATCCTTTACTAATTTATTTTGGCCTAGATTGTTTTGCTTCTAGAGATTCACTGCCTCTGTTGGTGTGTTGAAACAGCAGCCTCCAGTGGTTATGGTTGCGGAGAACTAGGATTTATGGACTAGGTACGGTTTTTTCACATAGTACATGCTCAATGAAGTGAGTTGAACTAAATTAATTGTTCTTCAGTCACAAAGAAACAAATGCTTTCCGTGACGCTCTCTTAGGGCAAAGAACATTGGCTTAAAGTGAAGATCCTGGGATTATGCTGGTAAAACAGTCAAGACTGTTTGCTTGAAATACTGATCCACGGTCCAATCGTTGTTTGCTGGCTGCTGTGGCAATCTGAAGCTCACAAGATCAGCATCTTTGCTCTCCCTTCCCCTCAATTTTTGGTTGTTATGGTAGGGACAGCAAGCCAATAGTTATGCTTAGCTCTGAGTATATGATCGATTATTTCTTTCTTCATAGTATGCTTTCTTAAAAAGCCAAAAAGTGCATTTTTACCCTAACAAGCCTTTTAAAAGTTGCTCATAGTGTGCCACTGACAACAATAGTCCTAAATTTCAATTTCTACTCCACCTCTCAGACTTGCTTTGTCTCTTTTAGATCTTTTCTTCTCATCTGATGAGAACATGTTTTCCCAGACCTCAAGAATCTTGAGAACTCCACTGAGTCCACAACACCAGGCACTGGGGTCTTGCAGAGGCACACAGTTACTAAACAGTTGCTGACCCTTCCTTATAGCTCTCTATCACTTTCTTGCTTCCACTCGTCCGACTTCAGAGCTCTCTTGAAAGCCCATCTCCCTTAAGTTACATTAAGCCCCTCTCAATTCCACCCAACAGTTTTCAATGGCTCCCTGCTTCCTTAATCTCTACTTCCCATCTATCCCCCTGGTAAAAGTTAGCTTCTCGAAATTCTTCACTTATGTTTTGCATTGACATGCCTTATGTCCAGTCATTTCAGTGAAAGGAAATATCCTAAAAGGGAAGGATTCACCAAGAAGAATGAGGACCATTGATGGATTATACTTTTGCGTGTGTCTTTGAAATTCCAAATTCATCTTCATTTTCAGCACGTGGTTATATCATATGATGAAGTGAAATATCAATATGTTTAAAAATATAATTTTGTATTTGTGACTAAATCTAATTTATTGAAGCTATATTTCTATACACACACACACACACAAATGGCTATGTTCACAGTTCCCTAAATCTACCATATTTTAGAAATGTAAACATTTTTATATTGGTAGCTACATTACCCCACTGTTTTACTTATTTTACTTAAAAAAAAATATTTGCCTTCTTGTTAAAGGAAAGCTAAGTACGGAAAAAAAAGTTACTTTAAAACTATAAAAAGATATATCAGAAGAAAAAAAAAGTACGAGAGGCATGTAGGAATTTCAGAGTTTTCTCATGGGCATGGTGAAGTGAACACTAGAATCAAGTTAGAGTTCTACCACACACTATTCCTATGTTTCTGGACAAGTCAGGGAGTCTATATTCATGATCCATAGGGATGCTGTCAGAACCAACAAGATAACCTACCTAAAATTGCTGTGTGCTCTTGTGTTCTCCCAGAATTGTAGTGAATGGGAATGATTTGGATTGTGTAGAAACAAGTATATAAAGCAAGCTCCAGAATTCTGTTTTCTTTGTTTTTCTGATCAGGTCGATACTATGATCAGATGCATTATATAACCTCCAAATGCTCTTGTTCACTGTAGACTACAACTAAGTACTTTTATTCAAAACCAAATCATGTTACCCATCTGACCATAATAACTCACACACTGGGTTGGCCAAAAGTTCCTTCGGGTTTTTCCGTGGATGTTACGAAAAACCCAAAGAAACTTTCTGGCCAACCCAATATTTTGAATTCAAAAATCTTTGGATTAGAATGGTTACGTGCCAATAACTCTAGCCATTGGTGTTGACATATAAAATGAAGGTAAATGCAGCATCTTTCTTACACATTTCACTACTGCTTAGCAAATGGCCCACAAAAGGAGTATAATACATATACTAAATTTGATGGCATAAATCAACGGATAAATGAATGACCGAATGAATGACACACAGAAGCTACGGCACGTTGAGGCAATGAATGCACTGAGTGACTGACGGGAGTCGCGGGGTTGTGAAGTTGCTGGGAAGCCCACCTCACACTTCACATCTGGCAAACCATCACTCATTTCTGAAGCCCCAACAACGAAAAAAAACTTCCAGCTACACAGCTTCTGAACCTCAGGCAGGGCTGCTCACTCAGAACTATGTCTATCCCTCCTTAAGATCACCTACCATGCTGCACGACAACTGGCACTGGCATTTGGCCTGTCAGACCACAGACCCCCTGGAGGAGGGGCTGTGCATTTCTGAACACACAGAGCCTGGGACCGTGCCTGACACACACAGAAGGTCTTAACAAGAGACTAAAGAGCTAGTTGAATAAAAGAGTACTTTACATTTCACTTGAACTCCTTACTGAATAAAGACAATAATTTACTCTTCAGGGAAAAAAAAGAAAACGAAAAACCCATCAATTAAGTAATAAGCTCAGTAGAGCTGGGAAGGAAAAAGAGTAAAACAGGCAGTCATAGCACAGCTGAAAAGCAGACTTGACCATTTATTCTTCTTCTGCACTTAAAACATTTGAGAACGCCATTCTCAGAAAATTACTATAAGCGTTCTCATTTATATAATAGGAGAAGCCAGTGCGTGTTTTCCTTCTGTAATTACTGTTATCCAAGAAACCCCATTCAGTGCACACCCCCACCCCTTTCCTTCCCAAAACCACAAAGATTCTCAATAACCATTTAGTAGGTGTCCTTGTATATGGGCACTAGATGATGAGAAAGTAAGTTCTACCCCTTCCTCCTTCGAGCATAAATAAAATGAGGGCAGGGGTTTCTCATTTACTTTGTTCTCTGCTCCTTCCGCAACACTTCGAACTGTACCTGGCACAGAGCAGATACTCAATAACTAACTGTTGCTTGAATGACTGACTACATATTTGATAATAAAGTCATAAATCCTCTCAGCTGAAAAATCTTTGTTTCCCATTCTTAGTACTTGCTTTTTTTTTGGCATGATATCTAAATGTAACCAAAGAAAACTAATAGGAAACATTTTAAAGATACCTATTAATTTTTTATACATATTCTTCATTCATTCTCTTTACTCCAATTTAAATCTGAAAATTCATATTAAGCAGCCAGAAGTGTCCTAACTAAACTCAAGAAAATGGAGGCAATGTCTTCAGATTTACTGATTTTAAAATCAGTGTGTGAGTTGACTAAATTTGTTTATAGCAGATTTTGTTGAGCAGAAAGTTTTAAGCATATTTCTTAATGCTTTCATTGTGCAACTTAACTTTTTTCCACTGTAAACATATAAAAATGTAAATATGCAGTGAATCCATAAGTGATCTGAGTCCTCTTAGTTCACTCTGCCTTCCCACAGGTGTGTATTCCTCTAGCACTAATCTTTGAATTCTATTCAAAGCAGTGCTGATCAATATACAAGTCCTGAACTTAACTACTTCGTTACTGCAGAGTTTACAGAAGTGAATTCTGGGTGAAATTTCTAAATTATGCCTTGTTACCACTGGAGATATTAAGTATAGGGCAATTTGCCCTGTGTTGCCATACATTTCACAAAGCTGCTAAGTTAAACACGCTGCAAAAATAACTGCAATGGCAATTTTTAAATTTCTAAACATTTAGAATATTTCAAGTAGACTAAAAGTTACCTAGGGGAAAAAGTAATGTATATTCACCACAACACAGATTCAGTTTGCCAAATTTGCCTCAAAACTTTTGTTTTTAATGGATGAGATCTTCACAGATACAGAGATATAGCTAAAGCTTTCTGTGAACTGCTGCTCAATCTCCCACGTCCTCCCCCACCAGCCCTTTCCCAGGCACTCCCTCTAATGACTTTGGTGATTATCATTACTGTCCATATTATTCTTTTACAAAATATTTCTCCCTGAACAATATTTGCAATATTTTCCCTGTTACTTTAAACTTTATATAAACTGTATTTACAATATGCTCAACATAGAATAACACCCAATAAATGCTGTTAGTCTTTTTGCCATGGCATACTTTTTTTTTCTCTCGACACTGCATTTGAGATTTACTATGTTGAGACATGTAATTATGATTAACTCCCTTTAGCTGTGTCACTGGGCTCTAATCAAACCACTCCTGTCTGAAAGCATCTTTTTCTTTCTTTCACCCAGCAGCTCCCAGGATCCAGCCACCAGCTCAGGAATGCCCCTCCCCCAAGACTACTTCCTTTGACCTTGGTTTTTTAAAACACTGTCTTGGTATAGAGTGATTTTTTTCTTGTAATTTACAGAGGCCTAGCATTATTGTTTCCATTTAATGGACATGAGATAATTTAGAGGTTTTAAAGTGATTTTATGTACAGACCATGTAAACTGAATAAATACATGAAAGAACAAGTAAAAGAAAGACCTTGTAATAAACATTACGTACTGTATTTAATTTTTTAATGCAAATGATTCCATAATTAAGTCTGTATATGTTTCCCTGCTCATATACTAGGGAGTTTTTCTAAAGTCACAGCTAGTAACAGAACTGCTAGGTTAAAAATGGGTACAATTTTACTTACTAGATACTGCACAATTGTTCTGCAAATTAGGCTTATCAAGCTATGCAAAAGACAATAGGGTCTAAAAATGTCCCTTTCTAAACACCCTTACCAACATTTGGTATTGTAAGAATTTAAAATATTTTACCCATTTCCTAGATCTCGTTATTTCTCATACATTTCACCAATTTCTAGTGAAGTTGAACATCTTATCAATTCTTTATCCATCAGTCCAGTATGGTCCCTTCTAGAAATTGCCTGCTTCGATCCTCACTTGTCCATTTTCCTATTAGTTACTGTCCTGCTAATTTATAGAAATTCTTTATAACTATGAAATATTGATCCTACATTGTTTACATGTGTTGCAAACATCTACTCCCAGTTTGTGACTTGGCTGTTTATAGTGATTTTTATTGAACAGGATATTTTTATGTGGATCAATATGTCAACTCTTTTATTCAAGGTTTGAATTTTACATTTCATTAAAGAAACTCATTCTTATTTTAAGTTTATAAGAAATCACCTTACATTTTATTTTTTTAATTTTAATATTTTATTTACATAATTAGGTATTTAACCTAAATGCGACAGATTTTTTTTTATATTTGAATGGTACAGATTTTTTTTTTCTATATGGATAACATAGTACTTCCAGGTTAGTTATTTACCAGTCCCTTTTTTTCTTCAGTGATCTGTAATGTCATCTCTATTATGTATCACGTTTACATTCACATGCAGGCAACAGCATTCTTTCCCTGGTTTAAAAAATCCAGATCAAGAGGACAGTAAGTTGTTTTAGTCAGCTCAGCCTGCCATAACAAAATGCCACAGGCCAGGTGTCTTAAACAACAGACATATATTTCTCACAGTTCTGAGGGCTGGGAAGTCCAAGATCAAAGTGCCAGCAGATTCAGTGTCTGGTGAGAGCTGATTCCTGGCTACAGAGGGCCTCCTTCCAGCTTGTGCGTACATAGCCTTTCCTCCATGTGTGCTTGTGGGGAGGGAGTTAACTCTCCTGTCTCTTCTTCTTATGAGGACATGAATCTCATCATGAGGGCATCACCCTAAACCAAACTACATCCCAAAGGCCCTCCAACCATCACACTGGGGGTTAGGGTTTCAATATATGCATTTGGAGGGGGCACACAAAACACTGACTCCATAACATATGTGCTCAATAAATGTTCTTTGATGCATCAAAAAGTAATTTAGGGCTTCTCTGGTGGTGCAGTGGTTGAGAGTCCGCCTGCTGATGCAGGGGACACAGGTTCGTGCCCTGGTCTGGGAAGACCCCACATGCCGCGGAGTGGCTGGGCCCGTGAGCCATGGCCGCTGAGCCTGCGCGTCCGGAGCCTGTGCTCCGCAATGGGAGAGGCCACAACAGTGAGGGGCCCGCATACAGCAAAAAAAAAAAAAAAAAAAAAAAAAAGGAATTTAAACTGATTCTCTGCAGCAGCCTATTACTGAAACATCTTTTAAATCATCTTTCCTCTCTACAAATATAGAGTTAACCCTAGCTATAGAGGAGCCACATCATTTGGGTATTTAGCTTATAATATTCTAATTGTACACATCTAGGGAGATAAAGAGAGAAGGAGAGGAACAAGAATTTAAGTAGCCTGAGTGAGTCTGCCTGCCCTTCCATGCACTAAATATAACCAGGAGGGTAGTGAACAGGGAGACACAAATTAACTGTGCCTACGAGGCGTGTCGGTCCCTGGGAACCTCTCTCAGAGTAATCAGCTTGCAGCGTGTGCAGTGTGGTTCTAGTTTAAATACATGCATTTTTCATATTTGTATTTTACTTCATAGAATTGTACACAAATCTATTTACACTGCACTTTATGTCAAACTTAACAGATTTCTAAAGGCATTTTTTTACTATACATGGTTTTTGCCGTAAGTGCTGACTAAACCCTAATTGCTGAGTCAGACACTACTCTACCGTAATCAGTGTGTCAATAGAACATCAAAATACTCTTCTTCTTTAAACAAGAGGTCAGATAAAAAGAAGCTTCTAGTCTTCACTCACAGGTGAACCAAGAGGTGCACGGATAAGAGTGATTTCTGAGATAAAGCCAGCATGAAATAGAAAACTAGTGAGGATGTGCTGTATAGCAAGGGGAACTCTACTTGGTGCTCTGTGGTGACCTGGACGGGAGGGAAATCCAAAAGGGAGGGGAATATGTGTATACATATGGCGGGTTCACTTCACTGTGACGCAGGAGCTAGCACAACACTGTAAAGCAACTATACCCCTGATTAAAAAACAAAAATAAAAACAAAAAACCCCAGCATGTCTTAGTTTCCAAGGTAAACACAGGTATACCAGGACCCTGAAAACCTGGAAACAGAGCCTCAGTCCACCAGCAACAACTGGGCAACAACAACTTGGCCTTTTCCTCCTGGATGAAGAAATGAGTTTGCTGACACTGTTTGTTTCAAGACCCAGAAAGTGCCAAATACTATGAAGTCACAGAAATGAACACGACATGTTATGGTGGAAGCTCTTCTCAAAAGGTGGCAGACACATTGAACAGAAAAGGGTTTGGCTGTACCAAGAAGTGAGTTTCTCAAAGCTACAGAGAGAATGACTTTGCAGGGACAGTGGCATTGCTGAGAAGGTGATTCCTTTAGGAACACTGTTGACAAACAAAGCTCTGCTGATAGTGGCTACCCCTGCCAATTCTCTGTGTGGCTAACTCACCTCTGATAACCTTTTGTATCAGCTTGTTATGTCAGGAACTGAATCCAGCCCAGCAGTGGTTTTGTGGTGCTGTCCAGACAACCTATTCTCACCTGAAATGCTTCAATGGCTGTATCTATCCAATGGCAAGTAAAATTAGAATAATTTCCCCAACAATTTATTATACCATGATAATAGTTTACCTGAGGAACTGGGAGCAGAATTCATTCCCCATTCTTTAAAGCATGATTCCTTTCTGAATCAATCACAGGATATTAGCTCTTCTAGGTATCTCAGAGATTACCAAGTCCCATAATTTGGATAAGAATCTGAAAAGTAGAGGCACTGAGTAGTCCACAGTCACAACGCTAAGAGTCAGAGCTGGTCTTAAACACCGCTTTCCTAAATCTTTGTATCCTAAATCTTCGCTCAGCATTTGCATCCACAAAGCCAAATGCCAATAAGCTAATCAGGATCCTATCAATGCAGCTATTTTCTTGATTAAACAATTTACTACTTTAAGAGACTAGAGACCTAAAACTTTGTGCTCCTAAGAGCTTAAATGGAATGACACAAGAAAAAATCTGTATAACTGGGGTTATCTGTAACGCTCTTTTTTTAAAGTTAAAAAAAAAGAAAGAAAGAAAATGGCCGTAATTCTCCTCCACTAACTGGGTTTACCTGGGGTTGGTTATTATTTCAGAGAGTATCAGGTTTTAGAGGGACAGTCAGGTCTCAACGGCATGAAGACAGGTGCACAATTTTTTCTGAAGCTCATCAAATTAATAATGACAATAAGACTAATAATATGATAGCTAGCTTTTATTGAGTTTGTGGTTTTGTTTTGTTTTGTTTTTTTTTTTTTTTTGGCCACACCACATAGCATGTGGGATCTTAGCTCCCAGACCAGGGATTGAACCTGTGGCCCTTGCAGTAGAAGCACAAAGCCCTAACCACTGGACTGCCAGGGAATTCCCTATTGACTTCTTATTAGTATCTAAGTTCTATCTATTATTTAATCCTCATAATAAACTATATGGTAGATATTATTTACCTATGAGAAAACTGAGGCATAGAGGAATTTTAAACCTTATGGAGGAAGGAACTGAATCTAGGAATGCCTCCTTAAAAATCACAACCTTAATCATTCCTTACTGAGATGATCCTCTTACAAAGATACGGAGGTGGACTTCAGAACTCTTATCGTCTTTTCTGGATTTAGAATTTTAGTTCACAAAAGGTGAATCTGCTACCTGGTTTGCTGGTACCCTCAAAGAGTTAATGATCCTTCCAAGGTAGAAATTCCCTGGAAGGGAGTAAGTAATTCACAGCCTGGGGAAATGCAGACCAATATGTATAACATGGTAAGCAAATGAGTTCTTTCTATTGCAGTGTCGAGGCTGACACATTACATAGCATCCTCTCTGCATCCTGTGGATAGCAGCATCTATATAATGTACTCAAAATAAAGAAGGCTTTGAGTGTATGGGAAAGATAATCACAATTCAATTTACACAGAGACATGAATCGTCTACCGTACGTTACAGTGACTGCTCAACTTCTCAAAGAAAACATTCGTTCTTCTTCTTTCCCAAAGAGCATCTTGCTCATCTACTAACTTCATATTTTCAAATATAGCTGTTTCCCTCTCAGATGTCAGAAATGCCACCACACACACTGGATCCCCTTGAAGGGATCAAGAGAGAGTCAAGTTCTCCAAAGTGCCTCATGAGCACAAGAAGAAGGTCCAAGTAGTGTATGAAGGGGGATGAGACAGTTTCCATTCTCTTGAAAGATGGCTATTCTCAACTGTAATGGACTGTCAGAGAGTTGCTGGTGAAGAGGGACTGACACACTGCTGCAGCAAGGCATACAGGTGCAGAGTTTTGGAGTATCTACAGGAGAGCCTTCCATCCCTCAGAGCCAACAGTATGGCAGTGACTCCAAACATACAGGCAAAGCTCCACCCTCAAGGCCGTATTACACGTACGTGGCTAAAAATGGAAACTTTCCTACTGTCCCAACATGTGGACGCTGTTAAACACATATGGTGCATTCTCGTTAAGGAATACGATGTAGTCACCAAATGCCACACTTAAAAAGCACAAACAGTAAAAGATAACAATAAATATTAGATTCTACTACTTTTATAAGTTTTGTAGTTTTAACTCATTCTCTCCTTTTTTTCTCTCTCTTACTTTCCTTTCCTTTTCTTCCCCATTAATTCAAACAAAAAACTACATTGGAGAAAGTGTGGTAGGGAATATACCAAAACGATGAAAGGAGCTCTCTATGAACTGGTCATCATTATTTCACTTTAAAGAGGGGAAATGTAAGGATCAAAGCAGTCCAATGTCTTTGACCCTGGTGTACAGTACTGGTAAATTGGGGTGATATAATAACCATGCTGCTTCACACCTACCCACTGAATTTAACACCCCCCACCCATTCCTCAGTTGTGAAATGATGACATTTCTGATCTCTTCAAATGCTGGTGTAAAGGGGTCCAGACACATATGACTGTGAGACTTGCATGTTCTTACCATAAAAAGTTCACCAAGTTAAATGTATTATAATTTCAGAAGTCATATTATTAGAATTAAAATTATCAGGACTTTAATGTGTATATTATAAGAACAAGTTCTAGTTGAAATGAATTATTTTAAATTAATGAGCAGACCTGAAAATCCATCTTCATTCAGTCATTCATTCACTAATTTGCCTTATATTTATTGAGCACCTCTGGTGTCCCAGGTCTTGTGCCTGACTCCAGGAATATAAAAATTAATAACATAGGCCCTACTTTCAAGAAGATCAATGTCAAGTGAAACATGACATACACACACACTAAAGTTGCACACACATGCTATGGTAATTATAATGATAGGGATATTCCCAGGTATGAGTTAGAGAGGCATGAAGCAAAGTAACAGCCTGTGAAGGATTCCTGAAGAAAAGAAGGGAATGCCTTAGTCAAATTATATAGTATTAATAGAGATATCTAGGGGGACAGGGATAAGAAAGAACATGCCAAAGAGCTAGAAAACACTGAGTTCAAAGTAAACAGAGACAAAGGATGAATTTTTCCACCTGGAGCAGATGACAGCAAAACTTGTTCACCAGTTATAGTTCAGACGTGAACCACTACAGGGAATTGACAAGATAATCAAATTAATGCTTATATTCATCTTTACCATGTATTTTCCATAGCTGCTAGAGCTCTCCAATGGTTATATAAAAGATGGCTTTAGTGGGACAAGCCATGTCCCCCCCCGCCCCGCCCAAGTACAACAAACCAATTTGTGTAAGACATGCTGAAGCCTTGAATTAGGGAAGTGGTGGCAGGGATAGAGAAAGAAGAACAAATTCAGAAATTAATTAGATTAATCTATATGATCAAGGTATGGACCATCCCAATATATATACAACCTCAGGATTTGCATACTATTTCAGGGAGTCAAATAATTTAAAGCTCATCCTAAGTGTCTATGAATACTCATTTAAGAATCCTTCATCTATAGTAAGTAAAACTGTGATGAATACCTGTGGAAATTAATTTTCACTTCAAATTATCAAACTACCATTGCTGTTAAACACCTACAATGAAGACTGGCCTACTTCTCAAACTGATTCAGTGAAATTTTATTTTAGATATGGTTTATTAGGGGGCTTCCCTGGTGGTACAGTGGTTAAGAGTCTGCCTGCCGATGCAGGGGACGTGGGTTCGTGCCCTGGTCCGGGATGATCCCACATGCTGCAGAGTGCCTGGGCCCATGAACCATGGCTGCTGAGCCTGCGAGTCCGGGGCCCGTGCTCCTCAACGGGAGAGGCCACGGCGGTGAGAGGCCTGTGTACCGCCAAAAAAAAAAAGAGAACAGATTGATAGTTGCCAGATATCGGAATCGGCAGGGGGCAACGGGTGAAGGGGGTCTAAAGGTACAAAATTCCAATTATTAAGATTGAGTTTGGTAGGTAAAGGACAGCATGGTAACTACTGCTAACAATACTATATTGTATATTAGAAAGTTGCTAAGAGAGTAGATCTTAAAAGCTCTCATCAGAAGAAAAAAAATTTGTAACAATGTGTGGTGACGGATGTTAACTAAACTTAGTGGTAATCTTTTTGCAATATATACATACATCAAACGATTATGTTATACACCTAAAAATAATATGTTATATGTCATTTAAACCTCCATTAAAAAAAATCAGATAAACCCCGATTGAGGGATATCCTATAGAATGCCTGACCAATATTCCTCAAATTGTCAAGGTCATCAAAGACAAGGAAAGTCTGAGAACCCTGCACAGCCAAGAGGAGCCTAAGGGGTCATGAAAACTAAATGTAATGTGGTGTCCTGGGTGGCATCCTGGGACAGAAAAAGGACATGAGGTAAAAATTAAAGAAATTTGAATTAAGTATGCACTTTAGATAATATTAATGTCTCAGTTTGGGTTCATTTATTGTGACAAATGTGTTATACTAACGAGATGTTAATAATAAGGCAAACTGGGTATGGGGTATATAGGAACTACTCATAGTACCTCTGTAACATTTCTGTAAGCCTAAAACTATTGTAAAATTTTAAAAATTTATTTTGAAAAATGCACACACCTGGGCTTCCCTGGTGGCGCAGTGGTTGAGAGTCCGCCTGCCAATGCAGGGGACGTGGGTTCGTGCCCCGGTCCGGGAAGATCCCACATGCCGCGGAGCGGCTGGGCCCGTGAGCCATGGCTGCTGAGCCTGTGCATCCGGAGCCTGTGCTCCGCAACAGGAGAGGCCACAACAGTGAGAGGCCTGCGTATCGCAAAAAACAAACAAAAAATGCACATGCCTTTTGACTCAGAAATTCCACCTCTAGGAATTTTATTCTAAGGAAAAATTGGAAATTGGCACAAAGATATTAAACACAGATACATTCATTTTTGCAGAATTATGGAAAGAGGGGTAAGACGACTAGGTAAAAAGCCAGAAACGTGCAACAGGAGTTAGAAAGCTAAATCATGGTACATCTGCAGGATGGAATACCTTGCAGCTTTTTAAATTGTGCAAGAATATTTTTAATGACATGCAACGTCTCTGATGTTGGATTACATTTCTGCATGACTGTTATACTTCAAAGAAAAGGTTACTCTAAAAAACTTAATAATATATCTGGCCATTCTCACTTAGTGTGTGGTTTTATCATTTAGATGTGTGGTTCAGATTTTCAGAATATGGAATGCTAGTAAAAACCAACAGTCAAAGAATTAAACTGTAGAAATATGATAACTTCAATATTTTATTATTTGGCCTTGTCTACACTCCCCTCAGCTCCATACCCATCTCTAAACTATGGCTAAGGAAGTGAGAATTAATATAATTAACAAAGGAGGCCAACACTATGAGCATCATGAAGGAAGAAAATAAGAGAAAAACTGATAATTAAAAAACTGTCTATTTCTTGAATAAACCAAAATTTACTCAGTGAAACTTTAAATTTAATCACATAAAAAAAAACAGAAAGAACCTAAAAATCTACTCTTTCAAAATCATTAATTACTCAATAAATACAACTATAGCAAAGGATATTCTGTTTCTTGACTTTAGTTAGGGTCCATGTATGGGTTCACTTTGAGATGATTTACTGAGCTATACGCGCTTTTCTTTATGTTAACTTCACATGTTTTCTTTATGTTAACTTCAACGAAAACATTTAAAATCTAAGTATTGAGAAGTAAATATGGTTGCAAATGCTTTGTATGGTGTGGATCCCATGTGAAGAAGAAAACTTTGAAGGAATTCGTATCTAGCTAAGACAAAAAGAACTGAAATTCAAAGATTGAACCCTTTAAGTAAAATAACAAAAGAAAAACTTGTCTGAATGGGTATATGACAAATAACATCTATTTAGAGAACTTAACAGAAATGACTTTACTGTAATTAATGCAACTGCCAGTCCTTTCCAAGATAACACTCTATGATGATGGAAATGTCCAAATCTCCACTGCCCAATGCAGTAGCCACTAGCCACATGTAGCTGTTGAGCATCTGAAGTGTGGCTGGTGTGACTAAGAAACTGAGTTTTCAAATCAATTTAAGTTAATTGAATTTTAATAGTCATATTTGGCTAGTGGCTACAGCACAGCTAAGAGTAAGCAATGTGAAACCAACTATTTAGCTTTAATTTTCAAGTTAATAAAATTGTATGTACTGGAAAAAATAAAATGAAACCCCACTCTTCAGTCTCTACGTCCCCTAGTCTGAAGTGCCTCGTTACTGCTGATAACACCTGCATGGCTGACCATTTACTCCCTAAGAGAAGAAAAATGACACTGCTTATTAAGTTCAAAATGACACTGCCAGTGAGCTTTATTTTCTAATGGAACAACTGCTTTCTAGTTAAACGGGTATCTCAAAAGGTCTAATGATTTGCTGTCATGAAAATATATGTTTTGTCACCATCTTTCTCTTTTCTTCTTTTTTTAAGTCAATAATAGGCTACAACTACTAGAATATTATTTTTTTCTTGAAAATATTGGGACAATCACAGTGTCCCTGTTTATGGCGCTATGAAGCTAGAAATTTGGTTATAAATGTCCAGCTTTCCAATCATGCACTGTATCGTTTCCACTCTAGAATGGACCATTTCTCTACAACCCTGGAACCTTACATAAACTTCCTCTCCCTATATTTCTCCTACATTTGGACAATTTCAAGTAGGCCTTCAGAATGCAGAGTTCAAGTTCTCCAAATGCCTTCCATAGTATTCACCATTTGATTTTGTCTCTCTACTATGACCTGCTCTACATTATGTAGTAGTACTGATTATTATGATAAGGGATTGTGATGCCTATTTAATTTTCTGTCTTCACAAACTATAAGCATGTGAGGTCAGGGGTTGTACCCTATTTGCTGTACACATATATAGTTTATTAATATTTTCTGGGTAAAACGAATGAAATAAATCAAATATTACTAAATTAACTACATCACTAGAGGGGTGAAAAACAAAGGACATATGTTAATTGTTTTTTTGTTTTGGGGTGTTTTTTTTGCGATATGCAGGCCTCTCACTGTTGTGGCCTCTCCCGTTGTGGAGCACAGGCTCTGGACGCGCAGGCTCAGCGGCCATGGCTCACGGACCCAGCCGCTCCGCGGCATGTGTGATCTTCCCAGACCGGGACACGAACCTGTGTCCCCTGCATCGGCAGGCGGACTCTCAACCACTGCGCCACCAGGGAAGCCCTGTTAATTGTATTTAAATTCATTTGATTACACACATGAGCAACAACACACTCTTCTCTAGTGTCTATGGCATATGAAACAAGAGAAGGGTAATAGGCTGCAAGCCTAAGGAAAAAACGTAAGAGCTGAAAATGAGAGATTTAACAAAAGAGGAACATTTTGTATGTTTGCATATATAAATGCCTTCAGATATAACAGGGATCTGCCAATTTTTTTTCCTTAAATGGCCAGATAGTAAATAGCAAATATTTTATGCTTTGCATGGCATAAGGTCGCCATCACAGATTCTTTTTTGGGGGGGTAACAACCTTGTAAAAATGTAAAAACAATTCTTAGCCTACAGGCTATAGAAAAATAAACTGTAGCCTTCATCTGGCTGACAGATCATAGTTTGACTACTCCGGACATAGAGGATTAGCACTACTAATGTGAACACTTAAATGATTTGTCATGCTTTGCCTCAAAGAAGAAAATTGGCACATATGGATGATAAACGTTACACTAGTATGAATCTGAGTCTTCACATCCCATGTTTAAAAAGGAAAGACAAAGGAAGAAAAATAGTCATGGTAATTTAATCAGAACAATGTTGACCCACTTACAGATGTGTTTGCAGATGGCGATCTGTATAAAATGATCTGATTAATAAGGCCTGACATATGATAACACCAGGAACCCACATTCCATAGGATGTTGAAAATATCTAAAAACGCAAGTTGCAGAAAAGGGCTCTTCCTCATAGGCTCATGGAGCTTCACTGAACTAGATGAATCCTTCTTTGGAAAGTCTTATCACCACTGCTGGTTATGAAAGATATTGTATCCCATATCTACATTTTGTTTTTCTTTGGATTTTACTTAATCAGAGAAGTAAATTTTTTTTTTTTTTTTTTTCTGTACGCGGGCCTCTCACTGTTGTGGCCTCTCCCGTTGTGGAGCACCGGCGCCGGACACGCAGGCTCAGCGGCCATGGCTCACGGGCCTAGCCGCTCCACGGCATGTGGGATCTTCCTGGACCGGGGCACAAACCCGCGTACCCTGCATCGGCAGGCGGACTCTCAACCACCGCGCCACCAGGGAAGCCCCGAGAAGTAAATATTTTAAAAGGGAGGCAACGTACCTTTTCTTTGTTCTGCCTCTAGAATTAGTGTATTATTCTCCAAATGATGCCAATTATTAGATTTTAAAAAGTGAACCCAGTGTTATACTTAATAAATGCCTAAAAAGAGAATTCTCTTTCTTCTTATAACTGAGCAGGACCTTATGGAGCCTTCCCAGGACAAACGTCCCCACCACCCTGACCCCGGCCACATGTCCTCTGCCTGCCTCTTGGTTGTAGAAAATCTTTATTCCCCCAGGCCTCCACTGAGTCATAAAAGGCTGGCTCAAGAATTAATGATTGAAAGAATGTGAACACGTAGTAACAAAAAATAGTAGTTGGACCAGGAGAAATGGTCCAATGGTAACAATTTACAGTCACAGAATCTTTAGTTCCTCCCTGAAGGACATACATAACAGCATCTGACACATACTCTTGAGTTGTTTTGCATATACTAAAACCCCCACTAGACAGAAGAAGCTAACTGTACGATGTCTATAAGCACGTAGGTCCCAGACCAGCTGGGGCCTGAGGACTGATGATGTTAATCCCTTGACACCATCCTGTTAACTCACCATCAACCAATCAGAAAATTATGCAAGAGCTTACCAGGCACCCTGCAACTATCTCCCTCATCTTGCCTTTAAAAGCCCTTCCCTGAAATCCATGGGAGAGTTCAGGTCCTTACTTGGCCTTTCAATAAAGGCTGCACTTTCCCTCACAAGAGCTTGGGTTTACTGTGTGTGGACAAGTGGACCCAAAGGTCTAGTTTGGTAACACTCTTTCTGGCTTATTGAGTGAATTCTCCATTTACATCTTCTTTGTAGCTGCATCTTACAGGCTTAAGAACAATAACTCACTACAAAGCATGTAAACAGAATGTATCTATTATCTCAATACCTTCAGACATGGTTAGTACTTACATATTCAAATACAGAACAGACAGTCTCCTAGAGAACTTTAGCTTTTCAAGAAACACTGTAAAATGGTTCTAAAATAACCCTTTAATTTTGAGTGAGAGAAATGTCTAGGAAAAAAAAAAAGTGTTACCCACAGAACAAAAAAAAAAACTGGCTAAACAGAAATCAATCTTTTTTTTCCTTTTACATTGCAAAAATTGCTAAAGTGGTTAAGGTAGCATATGATTTTTCTTTCTGAAGAATTTTGTCCGGTGTGACAAGTAAATAAATGTGTAACTCTCTCTCCTTTTATTGCTGCTGAAACAAGAAATGGAAAATAACTGCAGCACATTTATGACATATTAGTTTCTTTCTCTACATGAAACACACAATGACAACACTTTATAGATGAACTGTACCTTTGATTGAACACAGAATGGTAGACTAGCTTCACTTTTGTGGAAAAGGATAATCTGTCACAGTTTCTGCCCCTGGAAAAAATTACAACCCAAAGGAAAACTACTGGAAAGCCTTTTTTTCAACAGTGATAAAATATGAAACTGGTATTTTCAGTGTACATAAAATATTTTTTAAAAATTCCTAAGGAATCCTATCATCATCAAAGAATGCTTGAAGAATTTCATGCTTCAACACATACCACTTCTCATACGTCAAACCATATTATTTACCAAAAAGTCATTTTGAGATGGTTATCATACTCTTGTCTGATCATCGATTCCTTATTATTACTTACTATTACCATTACTTTTGAAATAAATATGTATTATTAATGAAAATCTGCTTTATATATGGTATATAAGTAAACTTAATTTTCCTCTCATACCCTGTAACCTGTAATATGCCAGATCAGTTAAAAGAGCATTTAAATGTTAAATGCTCCTATCACAGGAGTATAAAGTAGAAGAGGTAAATTTTTCCCAACCTCAGAAGAAAAGCATGATCAACTGATGTCCTTTTAGGAATTATAGTAACAAATTCCAGCCAAAAAATTTTTGATTCATTATTTAAAAGATATTTTTCAAAAAAATACAGAAAAAAGAATATGTTTCACAGCATTGCTAAACAGTTTCATAAATCCAAATTTGAAAATAATGCCAAAAATCATACTGATTTTCTTCTTCTTTAAATAATAGTGAAGTTCCATTGAAATGGTTTTTTAAAGATTAAAAATAAATACTTCTAAAAATGCATGATTTTACTTTCAATACCAGTTTAGCTGGTCAAGAAATTTCGGTGAATTTTGGTATGAGAGTCTTTCTACTTCTCCTGCTCCAAAAAATGAGTAAAATAACAGGTTACAAAATCTGAAAAGTCTGGGTTTAATAAGCCAAGGTTTATAGATTTAATTTACTCTGAAAAATAATTGTGCCTATAATACACTGGGATTTTCCAAAAACTTCTGGAGTTGCCATTTGGGAAATTATTAGAGGAATATAATTTTTCTCAATCCAGTTGAAATTTAAAGACTAGGTATATATACTTTTGATAATTATTCTTTGGTTTTTTTTGGTCTCTGTCTCCTATGCTAACACAAGCTGATTAAAAGTATACCGATCTTAAAGGAAAAATGGATATTCTACAATTTTTTCAATACTCTTTGTATATAACTCATTATCTAATTTTCTCCTTGCTAAAATTAACCCTGGGCCACATCATTGCTATGAAGATTAAAATTACTCTTAAATATATTCATTAGGTATTTTCTATATTTAGGATACATAGTCAAAATCATTATTTTTCATATTTACAAGTCTTCCTTAAGTATATATTGGTTCTAGTTATAAATCTAAATGATTAATCTCCAAAATATACAAACAGCTCATGGAGATCAATATCCAAAAACAAACAACCCAATTAAAAAGTGGGTGGAAGACCTAAATAGACATTTCACCAAAGAAGACATACAGATAGCCAAGAGGCACATGAAAAGATGCTCAGTATCACTAATTATTAGAGAAATGCAAATCAAAACTACAATGAGGTATCACCTCACACCGGTCAGAATGGCCACCATCAAAGTACCTAGAAACAATAAATGCTGGAAAGAGTGTGGTGCAAAGGGAACCCTCCTACACTGTTGGTGGGAATGTAAATTGATACCACCAACCACTATGGACAAGAGTATGGAGTTTCCTTAAAAAACTAAAATTAGAACTACCATATGACCCAGCAATCCCACTATTGGGCACATACCCCGAGAAAACCGTAATTCAAAAAGAGACATGTACCACAATGTTCACTGCAGCACTATTTATAATAGCCAGGACATGGAAGCAACCTAAATGTCCACTGACGGATGAATGGATAAAGAAGATGTAGCACACATATAAAATGGAATATTACTCAGCCATAAAAAGAAACGAAATTGAGTTATTTGTAGTGAGGTGGATAGACCTAGAGTCTGTCATACAGAGTGAAGTAAGTCAGAAAGAGAAAAACAAATATCGTATGCTATAACACATATACACAGAATCTAAAAAAAAAAAAAAAGGTACTGATGAACCCAGTGGCTGGGCAGGAGTAAAAATGTAGACATAGAGAATGGACTTGAGGACACGGGGAGGGGGAAGGGATGGGATGAAGTGAGAGAGTGGCGTGGACATATATACACTACCAAATGTAAAATAGATAGCTAGTGGGAGGCAGCCACATAGCACAGGGAGATCAGCTCAGTGCTTTGCAAAGACCTAGAGGGGTGGGACAGGGAGGGTGGGAGGGAGACTCAAGAGGGAGGGGATGTGGGGATATATGTATGCATATGGCCGATTCACTTTGTTGTACAACAGAAACTAACGTAGCATTGTAAAGCAATTATACTCCAAATAAGATGTATTAAAAAAATAAATAGGGGACCCAGTCCGAGGAGCAGGGACGGGAGCTGCGAGACCAGGGTGGTGCAAAAGGAAGTGGAGTTTCTAAGCCCATTAAAGTGAAGAAACGTTATTATTTATTTGAACCTTCTTCTTGTCATAATCTTTGGAAAGACAGGTGTTTCAAGTAAGGGATCAGGACTCCCTCTTGCCAGAACACCACAATCACAACTAACTGCTGAACAATCATCGACAGGAAGACACTGGAACTAACCAAAAAGGATACGCCACAACCACAGACAAAGGAGAAGCCACAATGAGACGGTAGGAGGCATGCAATCACAATAAAATCAAATCCCATAACTGCTGGGTGGGTGACTCACAAACTGGAGAACTATACCACAAAAGTCCACCCAATGGAGTGAAGGTTCTGAGCCCCACATCAGGCTTCCCAACCTGGGGGTCCGGCAATGGGAGGAGGAATTCCTAGAGAATCAGATTTTGAAGGCTAGCGGGATTTGATTAGAAGACTTTGACAGGACTGGGGGAAACAGAGACTCCACTCTTGGAGGGCACACACAAAGTAGTGTGCGCATTGGGACCCAGGGGAAGGAGCAGTGACCCCAGAGAAGACTGAACCAGACCTACCTACTAGTGTTGGGGGGTCTCCTGCAGAGGCAGGGGGTGGCTGTGGCTCACCATGAGGACAAGGACACTGGCAGCAGAAATTATGGGAAGTACTCCGTGGCGTGAGCCCTCCCAAAGTCCGCCATTAGCCCCACCAAAGAGTCCAGGTGGGCTCTAGTGTTGGGTTGCCTCAGGCCAAACAACCAACAGGGAGGGAACCCAGCCCCACCCAATAGCAGATAAGCAGATTAAAGTTTTACTGAGCTCTGCCCACCAGAGCAACAGCCAGCTCTACCCACCACCAGTCCCTCCCATCAGGAAACTAGCACAAGCCACTTAGATAGCCTCATCCACCACAGGGCACACAGCGGAAGCAAGAAGAACTACAATCCTGCACCCTGTGGAACAAAAACCACATTCACAGAAAGACAGACAAGATGAAAAGGCAGAGGGCTATGTACCAGATGAAGGAACAAGTTAAAACCCCAGGAAAAAAAACTAAATGAAGTGGAGATAGGCAACCTTCCAGAAAAAGAATTCAGAATAGTGATAGTGAAGATGATCCAGGACATTGGAAAAAAATGGAGGCAAAGATAGAGAAGATGCAAGAAATGTTTAACAAAAACCTAAAAGAATTAAAGAACAAACAAACAGAGATGAACAATACAATAACTGAAATGCAAACTACACTAGAAAGAATCAATAGCAGAATAACTGAGGCAGAAGTATGGATAAGTGACCTGAAAGACAGAATGGTGGAATTCACTGCTGCGGAACAGAATAAAGAAAAAAGAATGAAAAGAAATAAAGACAGCCTAAGATACCGCTGGGGCAACATGAAACACAACACCATTTGCATTATAGGGGTCCCAGAAGGAGAAGAGAGACAGAAAGGACCAGAGAAAATATTTGAAGAGATTATAGTCGAACACTTCCCTAACACAGGAAAGGAAATAGCCACCCAAGTCCAGGAAGAGCCGAGAGTCCCATACAGGATAAACCCAAGGAGAAAGAGGCTGAGACACATAGTAATCAAATTGGCAAAAATTAAAGACATTGAAAACTTATTGAAAGCAACAAGGGAAAAACAACAAATAACATACAAGGGAACTCCCATAAGATGAACACCTAATTTCACATCAGAAACTCAACAAGCCACAAGGGAGTGACATGATATACTTAAAGGGATGACAGGGAAGAACCTACAACCAAGATTACTCTACCCAGCAAGGATCTCATTCAGAGTCGATGGAGAAATCAAAAGCTTTACAGACAAGCAAAAGCTAAGAGAATTCAGCACCACCAAACCAGCTCTACAACAAATGCTACAGGAACTTCTATAAGTGGGAAACACAAGAGAAGAAAAGGACCTACAAAAACAAACCTAAAACAAATAAGAAAATGGTCATAGGAACATACATATCGATAATTACCTTAAACGTTAATGGATTAAATGCTCCAACCAAAAGACACAGGCTTGCTGAATGGATACAAAAACAAGACCCATATACACGTTGTCTACAAAAGAACCACTTCAGACATAGGGACACATACAGACTGAAAGTGAGGGGACGGAAAAGATATTCCATGCAAATGGAAATCAAAAGAAAGCTGGAGAAGCAATACTCATATCAGATAAAATAGACTTTAAAATAAAGAGTGTTACAAGGGACAAGGAAGGACACTACATAATGATCAAGTGATCTATCCAAGAAGATATAACAATTATAAATATATATGCACCCAACACAGGAGCACCACAATACATAAGGCAACTGCTAACAGCCATAAAAGAGGAAATCAACAGTAACACACTAGTGGGGGACTTTAACATCTCACTTACACCAATGGACAAATCATCCAAAATGAAGATAAATAAGGAAACAGAAGCTTTAAATGACACAATAGACAAGACAGATTTAATTGATATTTATAAGACATTCCATCCAAAAACAGCAGATTACACTTTCTTCTCAAGTACGCACGGAACATTCTTCAGGACAGATCACATCCTGGGTCACAAATCAAGTCTCCGTAAATTTAAGAAAACTGAAATCATATCAAGCATCTTTTCTAACAACAATGCTATGAGATTAGAAATGAATTACAGGGGAAAAACAAACACATGGAGGTTAAACAATACGTTACTAAATAACCAAGAGATCACTGAAGAAATCAAAGAGGAAATCAAAAAATACCTATGGGGCTTCCATGGTGGCGCAGTGGTTAGGAATCCACCTGCTAATGCAGGGGTCACGGGTTCGATCCCTGGTCCGGGAGGATCCCACATGCCATGAAGCCTAGAAAAAAGCCCACGTGCAGCAACAAAGACCCAATGCAAGCATAAATAAATAAATAAATTTGGGCTTCCCTGGCGGCGCAGTGGTTGAGAGTCTGCCTGCCAATGCAGGGGACACCGGTTCATGCTCCCGTCTGGGTAGATCCCACATGCCATGGAGCGGCTGGGCTCATGAGCCATGGTTGCTGAGCCTGCGCATCTGGAGCCTGTGCTCCACAGTGGGAGAGGCCACAGCAGTGAGAAGCCCGTGTACTGCAAAAAAAAAAAAAGAATACCTAGACAGAAATGACAACGAAAACAAGATGATCCAAAACGTATTGGATGCAGCAAAAGCAGCTCTAAAAGCGAAGTTTATATCTATACAAGCCTACCTCAAGTAACAAGAAAAATCTCAAATAAACAATCTAACCTTACACCTAAAGGAACTAGAGAAAGAAGAACAAACAAAACCCAAAGTTAGCAGAAGGAAAGAAATCATAAAGATCAGAGCAGAAATAAATGAAATAGAAACAAAGAAAACAATAGCAAAGATCAATAAAACTAAAAGCTGGTTCTTTGAGAAGATAAACAAAACTGATAAACCATTAGCCAGACTCATCAAGAAACAGAGGGAGAGGACTCAAATCAATAAAATTAGAAATCAAAAAGGAGAGGTTACAACAGATACCGCAGAAATACAAAGCATCCTAAGAGACTACTACAAGCAGCTCTATGCCAATAAAATGGACAACCTGGAAGAAATGGACAAATTCTTAGAAAGGTACAACCTTCCAAGACTGAACCATATAGAAAATATGAACAGACCAATCACAAGTAATGAAATTGAAACTGTGATTAAAAATCTTCCAACAAACAAAAGTCCAGGACCAGATGGCTTCACAGGTGAATTCTATCAAACATTTAGAGAAGAGCTAACACCCGTCCTTCTCAAACTTTTGCAAAAAATTTCGGAGGAAGGAACACTCCCAAACTCATTCAATGAGGCCACCATCACCCTGATACCAAAACCAGACAAAGACACTACAAAAAAAGAAAATTACAGACCAATATCACTGATGAATACAGATGCAAAAATCCTCAACAAAATACTAGCAAACAGAATCCAACAACACATTAAAAGGATCATACACCATGACCAAGTAGGATTTACCCCAGGAATGCAAGGATACTTCAATGTACACAAATCAATCAATGTGATATACCATATTAACACACTGAGAAGAAAAACCATATGATCGTCTCAATAGATGCAGAAAAAGCGTTTGACAAAATTCAACACCGATTTATGACAAAAACTCTCCAGAAAGTGGGCAAAGAGGGAACCTACCTCAACATAATAAAGGCCATATATGACAAACCCACAGCAAACATCATTATCAATGGTGAAAAACTGAAAGCATTTCCACTAAGATCAGGAACAAGACAAGGGTGTCCACTCTCACCTCTACATAGTTTTGGAAGTCCTAGCCACAGCAATCAGAGAAGAAAAAGAAATAAAAGGAATACAAAACAGAAAAGAAGAAGTAAAACTGTCACTGTTTACAGATGACATGATACTATACATAGAGAATCCTAAAGATGCCACCAGAAAACTACTAGAGGTAACCAATGAATTTGGTAAAGTTGCAGGATACAAAATAAATGCACAGAAATCTCTTGCATTCCTATATACTAATGAAAGAGAAATTAAGAAAACACTCCCATTTACCATTGCAACAAAAAGAATAAAATACCTAGGAATAAACCTATCTAGGGAGAGGAAAGACCTGTATGCAGAAAACTATAAGACATTGATGAAAGAAATTAAAGATGATACCAACAAATGGAGAGATATACCATGTTCTTGGATTGGAAGAATCAATACTGTGAAAATGACTATACTACCCAAGGCAATCTATAGATTCAATGCAATCCCTATCAAATTACCAATGGCATTTTATGGACCTAGAACAAAAAATCTTAAAATCTGTACGGAGACACAAAGGACCCCGAATAGCCAAAGCAGTCTTGAGGGAAAAAAATGGAGCTGGAGGAATCAGACTCCCTAACTTCAGACAATACTACAAACCTACAGTAATCAAGACAATACGGTACTGGCACAAAAACAGAAATATAGATCAATGGAACAGGATAGAAAGCCCAGAGATAAACCCACGTTCCTACGGTAAATTAATCTATGACAAAGGAGGCAAGGATATACAATGGAGAAAAGACAGTCTCTTCAATAAGTGGTGCTGGGAAAACTGGACAGGTACATGTAAAAGAATGAAATTAGAACACTCCCTAACACCATACACAAAAATAAACTCAAAATGGATTCGAGACCTAAATGTAAGACTACACACTATAAAACTCTTAGAGGAAAACATAGGAAGAACACTCTTTGACATAACACTCTTTGACAGCAAGATCTTTTTTGATCCACCTCCTAGAGTAATGGAAATTAAAAAAATAAATAAACAAATGGGACCTAATGAAACTTCAAAGCTTTTGCTCAGCAAAGGAAACCATAAACAAGACAAAAAGACAACCCTCAGAATGGGAGAAAATATTTGCAAACGAATCAATGGACAAAGGATTAATCTCCAAAATATATAAACAGCTCATGCAGATCAATATTTAAAAAACAAACAACCCAATCCAAAAATGGGCAGAAGACCTAAATAGACATTTCTCCAAAGAAGATATACAGATGGCCAAGAAGCACATGAAAAGCTGCTCAACATCACTAATTATTAGAGAAATGCAAATTAAAACTACAATGAGGTATCACCTCACACCAGTTAGAATGGGCATCATCAGAAAATCTACAAACAACCAATGCTGGAGAGGGTGTGGAGAAAAGGGAACCCTCTTGCACTGTTGCTGGGAATGTAAATTGATACAGCCACTATGGAGAACAGTATGGAGGTTCCTTAAAACACTAAAAATAGAATTACCATATGATGCAGCAATCCCACTACTGGGCATATACCCAGAGAAAACCATTATTCAAAAAGACACATGCACCCCAATGTTCATTGCAGCACTATTTACAATAGGCAGGTCATGGAAGCAACCTAAAAAGCCCATCGACAGACGAATGGATAAAGAAGATGTGGTATATATATATACAATGGAATATTACTCAGCCATAAAAAGGAATGTAATTGGGTCATTTGTTGAAACGTGGATGATCTAGAGACTGTCATACAGAGTGAAGTAAGTCAAAAAGAGAAAAACAAATATTGTATATTAATGCATATATGTGGAACCTAGAAAAATGGTAGAGATGAACCAGTTTGCAGGGCAGAAGCTGAGACAAAGATGTAGAGAACAAACGTACGGACATCAAGGGGGGAAAGTGGCAGGGGGGTGGGGGGTGGTGTGATGAATTAGGCAATTGGGATTGACATGTATACACTGATGAAAAAATAAATAAATAAAATAATAAATCTAACCACTTATGCTTTAAATAATGCCAAGGGAAAAAATTGCTTAAAAATATTCATTTAGAGCAGCAGTAATTGACCTATCGCCATTTGCTGGGTACCAGGGAAGCTGATATTTAGCCTTTCCAAGAATGTAATAGATAACTAATATCACAAACCAGACATCTATTCTATTCTGGCAATAGCACCAAGGGTTTTATTCTGCAGAAATCTTGGACCAGCTTCCCTCCAAGTTTTCAGTCTCAAAATTTTAGGCTGGATAAACTACCTCTCTCCCAGAGAAGTCACTGGCTCTGAGACCGCCACAGAAACAAAGCATACTTTTCTCTACTCGCCTATTTGCCATCCAGACTGTCCTGAAACTTGAGATCACTGCTGGGAACAAGTGAGAAAAGGGTGAAAAAACTTCTTATTCCTCCCTCTTCCCAAATCCATCAAACATAAAATCTTTGTTATACTGCTTTAGTCAACTTATGTTACCCCTATTTGTGGAATGGGTTAAAAATAAATATGGAGATTACTGAAATAAAATCATAAACTAAACATTAATCTTCAATTATGAGAAAATTTCCATAAAATACTCATTATTAGCTTGAGACTCTCTGGACACTCTAATTTTTCTTTATGGGGAGTAAAGAGGATTGACCAAACATGAATTTTTCCTTTTAAGGAGGAAGCACACGATTTGATATGTGTGTACCTTTCCAGAAGGTAGATCTTATGTACTGTCCCAAAGGAAAAGAACATGTACATTTTGAAGAACTCCTTTGAAAAACATCTCTTTGATTAGAAATGATGTTTGCTTCTTTTCAAAATATTTCTTATACAGAATAAAGAGAAATCTACCTCTTAGGGTACCAAATGTGGTAAGAGAGTTGTGATTCTCTATCACCATGGGTCCTTGAGAAATGTTGGGGATAGGGTCAGTCACTTTCCTTTTGACCTTGGAATTGTACCCTATAAGCCATACAAAGACTCCCCAGTAAGGCAAAGACACCTCTATGAGATCTACCCTCAACCATCAACAATGTAGGTTCTGGAGCTAAAATGGTGAATACTACAAGGGATCTCTCCTTCAAGAAGAGAGCTTACAGAAGTATGAAAATATCCATTTATTGCTTGTTGCTTTATTTGAAGGAACTCTACGGGCAATTCAAAATGTAGTCTAACATAAGGAGGGGGAGGCAGCCCCAAGTTTCCAGAAACTAAATACTTTCTCTTTCACAAATGAGGAAACGTAAATGAGAGGCCTCATCAGCATAGTCCCCACGTTTCCCCAAGTCCAGTGTATAAGCTCTCAATGACAAGTGAAATATTTTGTCTTAGAACTGTTAAAAATATACCAAAAATGTCAACCCAGTATGGATAAAAGTAAGTTCAACTAAGATTTTTTTTTTTTTTTTGTGGTACGTGGGCCTCTCACTGCTGTGGCCTCTCCCATTGCGGAGCACAGGCTCCGGACGCGCCGGCTCAGCGGCCATGGCTCACGGGCCCAGCCGCTCCACGGCATGTGGGATCCTCCCGGACCGGGGCACGAACCCGTGTCCCCTGCATTGGCAGGCAGACTCCCAACCACTGCGCCACCAGGGAAGCCCCTAAGATTTTTAAAGTAAGCATTTTACAGATGGTAATCTAAGGAAGCTGCATAGTTTCCCATGCAATACATCTTTCTTTTCCAGACATGACTGCTAAACAAACAACTGAACCTGAGACTGATATAACAGAAATAAAGGGTCAAGTCCCAGGAAGACTACAGTCACCCTCTACTGCATGCAAGTAAAAACACATCTACAATAAAATGTGAATTCTAGAAGTAAGTTTGTTACAAACAGAACTATCCATTCTTACCCCAGCTCCAAAACCTTCCCCCTCACCATAAGTCTTTCCCATTTCAGGTCAGGACAACAGTGTCCACCCAGCTACTGAAATCCCCAAACTAGAAAGCATCTAATTATTCTTTTTCAATAACCATCTACCCCAACTCAAAGAATAAGTTTTGTGTAACATTTGAGTTTTTATTTTCATAACGTCAGAACAAAATTGGTAATCATCAACCCATCTCACAGTCTACCTGTATACGTGGCTCTCACAGATGCCATAAACATATTAGCTATATCAATAAATAAAACTATGCTTCTTTCTTTGTGAAGTTTTCATTTGTCAACCAAAACTCTGTTTTCATCTATAATTCCTCTAAAATAGTCACATTCAAAAAATGATTTATAAGAAATTAAACATTTGTTAAAGTTTGCCACGCTTGGCATAATATTTTTTAAAAGGTATTACAAAATAAACGTTAGATGAATTTATTTTTTGTAAATTAATTGTGTCATTTAATCTTCATGATTTATATTTTCAATGTTAATAATAACTTACACAAATGATACCTTAAAACCAATTAATGTTATATGAGTAGAAAAAGTGCTTGCACAGATACAGCTCTGGAAATGATATTATATCATTACCGTTTTTGACTTATGAATCACAATTTTCTAAATATTTAAACTACACCTTTGCCAAAGATGCAATGTTTATTTTTCCTTGTCAGTGAAGTACGTTTTCTTCTTCCTTGACAAGACAAAAAATGAACCACTCCAATTTATGAGTCATGAGCTAATCTTTTTTAAAAGACAGTTTTAGAATATAACTTCAAGTAAGTTTCCTCTAAAAAATAATGAATTACAATCTCTCAGAACCTTAGTCACTGAAGTATACACTTCTGAGAATAGAGGCAATGTATGAAATTGCTTAGAAACACTCAGTGATATCTTTCATTATTGACAAACCAATTCTGATGTACACAAAGTGTCTAAAATTTTACTAAATGGCTTGTGGAAGCTCAAAGGCTGATCATTAGAAATTCTCCCTTCCACTAGGAGGATGTAATGTTCTTGGTGCTGAGGTATAAAATGAATCATTTGACATTTGAATTCATAATTGTACTGGCAAAACTGATTCTGGGTATTTCACATGAAAGTCCAGAATTTTTCTGGGAAACTGGCATCATATGAAATGAAATGTGTTAATGTCACATTATTAAATACAGAATTCGGGAGCACAACTTTACAGTAGTTTGTGTGAAAACGTATGGGCGTTCGTCTGCCCAGGAGAGCAATATGAGCCATTGGTGAGAACTGTGCTAAAAGATCATTTTTAGGAAAAAGTAAAGCTATGATTCTCATACAGATATAAAAAGGAATGCACATTAAAGATTTTACTTTACTTAGATGAGGAAATCAAGCGGATGTTGTAACTGAATGAAGGGAAAAGGAAGAAAAATTCATATGGAGTAAAGGAATGTTGAAATTAATTGCAAATGTGGACAAAACCATTTTCCACAGAAAAAAGGTACTCAATTAAAATCACTACTGCACAGAGAAGAGTTTATATATATCTATTAGTTACCTGCAACTTACAAAGAGTTGCAAAATAGCTCAGAGACAATAAACAGAGCTAGAATCTGATAACCAAGAAGGGAAATCTAAGAAGGCTGCATTAAAAAAAAGTATGTGTGTGTGTGTATATGTATGTGTATATATATATGTGTGTGTATATATATATATATATATATATATAGAGAGAGAGAGAGAGAGAGAGAGAGAGAGAAAGGATGAATAGTTTTTCACTGAATACATTTTTTCTACACATGACTGCTTAATAAACGACTACAACCTGAGGCTGACATAATAGAAATAAAGGCTCAAATTCAAGGGAAACTACTGTTACCCTGTACTGCATATAAGTGAGCACACATCTAAAACAAAATATAAATTCCAGACATAATTTTTTTAAAACCAGAACTACCCATTTGTCCCCAGCCCCAAGACCTTTTCTCTCACCCTAAGTCCGTCCTACTTCAAGTGAGGACAGCGTTGTCCACCCAGATACTCAAATCCCCAGCTAGGAAGTGTCCAATTCTTCCCTTTCAATCACCATCCGCCCCAACTCTAAGACAAGACAATGCATCATCAAGTCCCTGTTTGAACACGATAATCTCTTTTGGTTTACTGGAAGCCTCTCACTAGTCCCCAGACTCTACTCTTGCCTCCCCACAATTCATTTTTCTTAAAACAGCCAGCGTATTCTTTTAAAAATGGTATCAGATCAAGTCCCTCCACACTCAAAACCAATAGATAGCACTAGGATTTAGAATAAAATCTAAATCCCTTTTATGGGGCATCCTAAGGCCCCAGAATATCTGTCCCTGCCTATGTCCCTAACTTCAATTCTTCTCATTTGCCCCCTTATTCAACTTAGTCCTTATTTATTGGAAACCTCTTGATCCTTTGACCACACCAGCCTGGCTTCCATCTTTGCACTAACATTTTCCTTTATTTGGCTCTCTCTTGTCCCAGATTTTTGAATGCCTGCCTCCTTTTTTGTCTTTCAAAGGCAATTTCCTCAGGGATAACTTCTTGCTCCATTCAATGTAATATACTGCTCAAGAACACTGTTTTTTATTTTATTTTTTTCATGGCAACTTACTGCTGAATAAAATTTTAAATTATTTCATGAATATCACCTATGTCCCTGCCCTAATAAGCAAATTACCTAATTTCAAGGACTGTATCTTTTTTGTTCATGACTGTACATAAACACACAATAAGATTCTAATACTGTTTGCCATCAGTCAATATTAGCTGAGTGAATTATACTTTTTTTCTTTCTTCAGGGAAGTGGATAAAGTACATTTTTCTGAAGTATGATGAAAGTTCTAGAATTTGTGATAGATAAGTTCAGACTACTGAGGGAAGTCTGATTTAGAGAAAAGAGTAACTTAGAAGATCTGCAGGTATGTTAGCTTTAGGGCTAATGGGGAAGAGGAATTAGACTCATTTTCTTAGATCTATCAGCATCTAATTCAAGAAAGACTAGCAGGAGTTTATTTATTTAGTTAGTTTTGCGATACGCGGGCCTCTCACCGTTGCGCCCTCTCCCGTTGCGGAGCACAGGCTCCGGACGCGCAGGCTCAGCGGCCATGGCTCACGGACCCAGCCGCTCCGCGGCACGTGGGATCTTCCCGGACCGGGGCACGAATCCGTGTCCCCTGCATCGGCGGGCGGACTCTCAACCACTGCGCCACCAGGGAAGCCCAGGAGTTTATTTTTAAAGAAATCAGAATAAAGTCAATGCAGGGGAAATGCTGTAGGCTTTACAATGATAGCAAGAGAAGCTCCCCTACATAACAGGGAGAGCTGGAATCAATGTCTCCAGTTTAGCCTGATTATACATCTGATAGAGAAACGTCAGCTTTCTAATTTGTTATATGGAGATAACAGTCTTATATTCTTGCTTATATTCTATTTAGTTGTATAGATCCAAGGAGATTATTTCTGAGGATATACTTTGAAAAATGAAATACAGTACTAACATGACGCACCACTGCCATTAAACCCATCACTTAACCTCTAAATCTCCATTTCCCTATTTAAACTATCTCAAAATACCTCTCCCTCTGCTTTTTGAGTCAGAGGTAAATGGAAAAGATTTTATTTTGCTGCTTATGGTAGCAATACAGGTTGCATTAGAAATGAATGGGATGGAAGGACTCTGTTGACTTTGTTTAACCCTACGATGGGATCCACAAATGAACAGGGCATTCACAGAGTGGAAATTTATGCCTCCAACTAACAGTAATAAGGTAAGTTTACTTTAAAAATGATATTTGGGGAGTGTTCAATTACTGTGAAGTTATGCCCCAACCAAAATGTCACCCAGTTCCCTAGAATCACTCACATGTCTTCTGAAAAGGTTTCCTCATTTGCCTCATCCTTCTGGCTTGACTGATGGCTCCTACCCAGCCTAATCACAATCACATGTTGGTTTAGGCTATAACAGACCTTCATAGATCGTTTACTGGATTATCCCTTGTCGTAAATTGTTATTTTTCTTTGTTTCTAGCAATAATAATACCGGGCATTGTATAAAAACTAGCTACCATTGACTGAATGACTGCCAGGTTTTCAAGCACTGAGCTAAAAGCTCAACGTGCATTAACAATGATAATAACATTTGAGACAGACACTGTTACAAGTGCTTTGCAATCATTATTAGTAACTCATTTCTTTATCAAAAAACCCTGTGGGGCTTCCCTGGTGGCGCAGTGGTTGAGAGTCCGCCTGCCGATGCAGGGGACGCGGGTTCGCGCCCCGGTCTGGGCCGCGGAGCGGCTGGGCCCGTGAGCTATGGCCACTGAACCTGCGCATCCCAGAGCCTGTGCTCCGCAGCTGGAGAGGCCACAACAGTGAGAGGCCCGCGTACCGCAAAAAAAAAAAAAAAAAAAAAAACCCTGTGAAGCAGATACAATCTTCCCAAATTTACAAAAGAGAAAACTGAGGCACGATAATATTCCAGAACATGACAGCATTCACAGAACTGGTTAAGTGGTTAAGTTGCACTGAAGCTGTGACGGAAGCTCTTAAATGTCTTGCCACAATGCTGGAAAGCAGGTATTGCCTTCAGTAGAAAGATACTGAGATCAATTCTCAAAATTCTGAAGTGGCTGCCCCTATTTGCATAGTAAAGACTATGTGATAGACCAAGGACTCTATCAAAGTAACCAGATTAGGTCCAAGATGAACTCACTCATGCTAAGCCCCACATCAGCAAACCAGAATTTATCTGTTTCCCTACCTGGGCTCTCCAAGCAAAGGAAGGCCCAGGTCAACCAAGCAATCATGCTTGCCTGCTTACCAAACCCTTATCCAGCTCCTTCTTCCATATAAGGAAAGGAACTCTCCTTTAACCCATTAGCAAATGCCCAGTACATCTTCCTTGACCCTGCTCACTTTGGTCTATAAAAAGCTCTCACCTTGTACTGCTCTCCAGAGCTCCTTTCTACCTGCTAGATTAAACAGTACCCAAGTCATGAATCACTGAATAGAAGTCAACTAGATCAGTAAGTTATCTGTGGAAAATTTTATTTTAACAACTCTACGGCGATCCTTTCCAAATCCATGATCTCAGCTCTTCCACATACCTCATGAGCTTTATATCGTGAGAGAACACTGTGACCTCAGTTTCCTCAGGAAAGTGACTCCTCTCTGCCTAATCATCTCATAGGGGAAACCAGGGCTAGAATCAGTAAATGTTTCCCAACAAATAGAACTAAACAGTCAAGTGTTTTAATCCCAGCACATCTTTCATTCTAATCCCTATATTCTCAGGGGCAAGTACTCAGCAAGCTGTGTGGGAATGACACGCACTGTTTCCATTAAAGTCATAACAGAATCTGCGCACAACACTCCTTCTCACTCCCTCGAAAACGGCTCCCTTGCTCCTCTTCTAGTGAATATTAGCATCTGCAATGTGTTCTGCTTTGCCTCTGCATTCCTGGTCTGAAACTCTTTTCTGGAAAAAAGGCTTACAAAGAGTTTCTGGAAGTAAGAATTATGGACCCCCAGGGTACCTAAGGAACAGGAAACTCACAAATTAATCCAATGTGTAATTAGTTTTTTCCTTTTTCTCAGAGTTAATAAAAATTAAGTGTTCTCACAAAGATAGTAACTGAATATCCAAAACAATATTACTGAACCATATTGGCTTAAAATATACATGATAGAAGACTCACTTGATCTTTGTCATCAATTAAAAGTTATTAAGTATTAAGGAAATTGTATTTTATTTTTTTGTTCTGAACATGTTTTATGATTCCTACCTAATCACATCTCCTTCTAAAAAAATTATCTACCTTTTTTAGAGACAAGAGCTAACATGTCCATGTTTTATTTTATAATCATAGCTGATACCTTGTGAGTCACAGTTGTTCGGGTTGGACTAAGGAACTTGAACCCTTGGACTGGCAGAAGTCTGTGCTTTGTGGAGCCTAGTTCAAAAATAGGCTTCACCATTCATATCTTTCCCTGGGAATCTGGACGGGTATAATTGAGAGATTACATAGTTAGAAACGGTAATAAAATAGTTTCCGAATATAAAGGCAATAATTAATCTCAAACCCTTTACTTCTCGTATGGCAGAATTTTTCAACTTTGGCACTACTGATATTTGGGGCTAGAAATTTTTTTTTTAATTTTTACTTTATATTGGAGTATAGTTGATTAACAATGCTGTGTTAGCTTCAGGTGTACAGGAAAGTGACTCAATTATACGTATACATGTATCTACTCTTTATCAAAAATTTTTTTTGTAAGTTATAAAAGTTATTACATATAAGTTATTACAGAGTACTGAGCAGAGTTCCTGGTGCTATACAGTAGCTCCTTGTTGGTTATCTATTTTAAATATAGCAGTATTATTATTGTTATTTTTAACGCGGGTTGCTACCTGGTGCATTGAATGATGTTTGGCAGCATCCTTGAACTCTAATGACCAGAAGCCAGTAGAATCTCCTTCTTCAGTCCTGACAATCACAAATGTTTTCTGACATTGTCAAATGTCCCCTATCAAAATCACTTCCAGTTGAGAATCACTGCCCTATGGATCTTGAACCAGTAGATCAATATACATAGAAATCAAAAGGGAAAATTTAACAGCTGTCATTCTGGTAAAGCCAGAATACAGCTTGGAATTTAAAATCAAGACTTCTTTCAGGACTTTCCTGGTGGTCCAGCAGTTAACACTACGCACTTCCACTGTGGGTTCAATCCCTGGCTGGGGAACTAAGATCCCCCATGCGGCGCAGTGCAGCCAAAAAAAAACAGGATTTCTTCCTTTCCCTCTGAACTGAAACTAGTGAGAACCAGAACGAACAAGAGAATGAGAGTAAGAACGAGTGGTGGTAAACTCTTGGCAGCCCAGGCCCCAATTCCCTCAGTCATATTAGTTACATATTCCCAAATGAAGGAGTTGCTCTGAGGAGAAAAGAGGAAAATGCTTCCCTTACCCCAAAAGAGGCAAGGCTTCCTATGTTATACATGAGATTAAAATACAAGTTAGAGAAAAAACTGTGTGCTGTAGAAAGGGGACAAAGATAATCTAGAAGAAGTAACCTACGCAAATAGGCAAGCTGGACAATGAAGATGTAGAAAACCAGCGTCAGCAGATCAGTTCCAGAGGTTGGCATGGGGAATACAGCAGATGGACACAGAGCACCAAAGACTCAGAGAGGGAGCAAAATATTTCTCTCTATGCCTAAGCTTCCAGGTCCAGTCAGAGTCCATATGTAATTATAACAACCATTTGTCCACTGCAATAATCTGACTGAATTCTTCCTTGTAAACCAAATAGGCCAGATTCAAACACTGATACTGCTATCATTTGTATGAAAAGAAGAGTGACTAGTCAATAATGTCAATCCAAATCTGAACCCATGTCATTTTCTTAAATTCAATTTTAATAGCCAAAAGGCAGGCTTGATTTTTTCGTGGATTTTTAAAGCAGTTTTGAGAGAGAAAAAAAAGAATACATGGCATTTTGCATCTTTCCTGGCATCCACCAAGACCTTAAACAGCTTAAGACTAGGAGATAACTTCCTTTCCTCTACTGATTTTTCCCTTTTAGTTAGGTGCATTTATAATAACTTCAGTTATCTTTCTCTATTATATTTTTGTGAAAACTGCTTTTCTCTGCCAGAGATTGTATTTACTTCCTACACCCTTAAGAGACTCTATTTTCTTCTACATTTTTCAATTCCTCAGAGTGCATTTTCTAAATTTTCTAAATGGTAGCACTGTAATCAAGGTTTCTAACTGTAAAAAAACAAAAACACAACAACAAACAGGCCTCAAGTTTCATATTTTTAGAACAATGACCAGGTGTTACTATGAAAAACCAGTTTCAGTTTGTCACTGATAAGACAAACTAAACTAAGAGGACTTTTTTCTTTACCCTCCCAAATGCGTTAAATGTACTATCCTCACCTCTATTTTTTTTCTTCCTTGCATTGCTTAATTCACCTTTTATGATGGCAAGCATCAGGCAAGTCTTAAAAAAAAAACCAACTTCATCATTTGCTATCATACGCCTTAAACAATGAGTCATCTAAAGAAGTGAACATTCTTGTTATTTCAAATCATTACTGAAAATATTCTAGCAAATGAAGCTAGAATATAAGTCTCAGAATTTTAAAAACTTGAGAAACATTAAAGATAACCCAGTTCATCTCCCACTGTAGATGGAACAAATAAACCCCAGAAAACTTTGCTCAAGGCCAAACAATAAGTAGGTCTGAGAGTTGAACCTAGATCATTTTACTCTAAATATTGTTCACCACTCTCTGGCCCTACCATTATAACACACTGTCTCTATGTCTTTGTCTACTGTGTCATATGTAGCCACCATGTAACTAAAAAGTATACTGAGGATTTAATTTTTCTATCAGGTAGGTTCACATTGAACCACCCTAGGCATTATGAGGGGAAAAACAGAAGCTAATATTTATTATCCACTCTGTGCCAGGCATTTGGCTAAGGAAACTATATGCAAGTATCCCATTTAATCACCAAAATGTTTGCAATCTATGAAGTAGGCACCAAGGCAGTCTTACTCAGAGTTCAGCTGTAGAGCACAGAATCTTTCCTAGATACCTGAAGTAGAAAAGCTTATAATTAGAGAGAAGGGAAGCAACAGACCCTAGACTGAGGTTCTGGCCACACCAGGCTGCCACAACAGCTACTGCCTCTGCAATGGTGAGGAAGCAGATTCTCAAATCAGGAAACACCGCTGAAGCTGGTGACTCCAGCAACTGAGAACCTCTGCCACCATCTGCACCAGAAATTTCCAAATCCATGTCCCCGTGAGAATGTGTGACTTGCAGAACTAAAATCACATCCAGAACCATAGCTGTAAAGGATCTGGGGAACATCCTGAAGAGACTGGAAAGGGAAGAAGTATAGGAAGGCACACAAGAAAGCATTGGAGTGGATACTGCAGAAGTCAATATAAACAAATCTATAGAAAACTCCAAATGCCTTCTGAACAATTTCTGATCCTCAGGATCAAAATCCCAAAAAGTATAATAACATCACTTTTATAATAAAATAATGAAAATTAATTTGAAGACAATATTAGATTGAAAGTCACTGTAGGAGAGAAAGTGTTCCCTAAAAGAAAACTGTAATCTGGAAAAAAAAAAAGAAGAAAGTGTTTCTTATCTGAGTTAATGTCATGTTAATATAAGTCTAACTTCTAGAAGTAACTTGTAATTACAATCATTTATTTTATTTATTATTTTCTGCTTTTACTAAAATCAATTTAGTACATAGTTAGGTTTTGGATAGCTGCCATCCACACTAAAATGAACAGTAATGAAACTTGCTATTAGTGCTTTTAAGAGCATGCTAATGTTACTCATTAAACACTGGATGGATTGTTTCTCAGCCCATGTTCCATGGTGGCCTGCATCTGATTATGTATATGTTGGCCGAAATGCTGGCAAATGACATGGACTGTCCTCCCAGAACACGCATGGAAATGAAATGTGTGCATCCCAAGGCGAGCTGGGTGAGAAAAGTTCGGCACTTAATGAAATCAACAAAGAGCCTGTTTGTCAAGGGTGACTTGAAGTGTGTGTAAATGATCCTTGCCTCCATCAGCACGATGAGGTGATTTTACCATCAGTGATTTTAGGTGATTAAACACCTCTGGTCTGCTCCCATTAAGGGAGATTATTCTTACTTTCATCCTTGCAACAAGGCTAAGGTTTATGCTTTATTAGGGAGTCTGTGGTGACTAGATGTGTCATTATCTGTCCTACCATCCACCACTGGGTTTAGAATTTTTACTTCAAAATGACCGCCATTCACTCTTTCAGATTACTTCTAGTTTACTATTTAATGTGTGCTTGTTCTGCACTATTCTCGATGGAGCTCATGCTGTTTATGTTTCCAGAGCTTTTTAAGACTCATCCTTGAATAAAGATTAGGAAAAAGTCATTTGCATTTCCTCCAAAGAACAGCTATTAGATGGGTAATGGATTCTGGAGCTCAGATTATTAAATATTCAACTGTCCTTCTGGATCATCAGGAGTTGCATATCCCAGTTTGACAGGGACAAAGTCAGCCTATAAAAGGACCCAATTTCTCTGGTTAAGGGCTGTGAATCTCATTTTATAGGGTATGCAAGAATGATCAATGATTTTATTTTCATTTAATCAAATTATATTCAGCCTCAAAAGCCTATTGGGCTGTTAGGAAATTCTGATCTCTGCCATTGCTGGGTGTATCACCTTCAGGGTTCACCCATAATTTAGGACATTCTAGAGAAAGAGCTTCATCTTGCAGTCTTCTACGGCCACAGCAGAAATCCTCATTATGCAAGTCTATAATCTAAAAGCTATTTGATTTTACGCCATGTATGTACCCGGGGATGTATGCTGAGACTAGGAGCCTCTAGAAGCTCACCTTCAAACTGCTTCCCATTCCTTCCAAAATCCTGTCACCATCAATGTGCATCCTCCAAAATTCCAACCCTAAACATAGGCACTTAGTAACATCTCTTCAGGATGTTCAGCCTTTAAAGATCAAAACCCAGGACAGGAATATATCTTCCAGGAAATTTCTGCCAGTTAGCACTGAAATACAAGCCTGCCCTGAGACAAGAGAGTATAGAAGGTGCTAAGATACTTTTGTGAAATGTGGCTGGGGAGGATCCAGACGAGGAGAAAAAAATTAAGAATTATTTCCATAAATTATTCTGAATACTTACTGTGTGCCAGGCACTGTTTTAAGTGCTATATTTGAATGGTGTTTTACTAAGCTCTCAAGATAAGTCCCAAGTGAGGATTAAATGAAACATCACTAATACATGCCAAACAACTATTTTAAGCACATTCTACATATCATTACCTCATATAATCACATAACAACTCTATCAGGTAGGAACTACTGTTATCACCAAATGAAGAACTAAGGCATAGAAAGATAAGTAAGGTGCTGAAAAGGGGTCACTGGACCTGTATGGAAGAATGTTTTTTAAACGGGACATTGGCCTTAAGCACTTAGAAATCTAAGATAAGCATCTTAAAGTTATTCCAAACAGGGCTACATGAATGGCCAGAATGGACAGCTCTGGCCAAAAGATACATAATCATAGATCAAAAAGCAATTACCACTTTCAGTGTGTAAGATATTTTAACAGCTATTTTGTTCTAACAGTTACTAAAGTGAATAGAGAACTGACATATGAGTGGTTTCATTTTTCATACTTAATTACACAGTTACCCTTAAAAAGCACTAAAGAAAATATGGGGGAGTCAAGATGGCAGACTAGGAGGGCGTGGAATTCGCATCTTGGCACAACTAGGGCACCTACCAGGCACCGGTGGGGGACCATGGACGCCTAAGGGGACAGGAGGACCCCCCCAGCAACCAAGTACGACATGGGACGTGGGGAGAGTGAGTGGGGAGAAGAAGTGGAGGTGGGACTGGACTGGAGCCCCTGAGGGGCAGCTGGGGGAGAGGAAGGGATTCCACACCTGGAGGGGGAAATTGGGGGACCACTGGGAGGGCAGAGGATCGAAAGGGAGGGTGTCTAGGTTTCCCCTACCCTCTTGGGCCCCGGAGCCTGATGAGATCCCGGACCTGATCCTCTGCCCACCTAAGCCCCCTCCAGCTGCGTGGGTCCTCAGGGAATGGGAGGGAGGAAAGGGGGAGGAAAAGTAAAGGCCAGACCTCTGGGACCTGCACCCCTGAGGGGCAGCTGGGGCAGGGGAGGAGTTCCTACACTCAGTGGGACCAACCCACGGTTAGGGGTCCAGCAGCAACTGCGGAGACTCTGGGGGAGACCATGGGGGAGGGCGTGGAGGAACAGAAAGGAACATGGCCAGCACCTTCCCTGCCCACTTAGGCACCGGGGAGCCTGTTGGGCTCCCAGGCCTAATCCTCTGCCCTGGGAGCCTCCCTCCTACTGGGTGGAGCCCAAGCCCTGCCCCTACACCCCAACCCAGGGCCCTACCTCTATACTCGGAGACCCCTTCTGAGACCCCCCTCCAAACACCCTGGGCCTAAACCCCACACACACACCCTCACCCATGGCCCTATCTCCAAACTCCCGAAATCCACACTCCAGAGAACCCCTTTGGATGTGCTGCCTCTCCCATTCCTTGTAGGTCCTAGGCAGAGGCCGCGCCCCACACTTGAATGTTGCCCAGCCTAGGCCCCACACCCAAGGCCTTTCCTGGCTGTGTGGGTCCTGAGCCTAGGCCCCGCCCCACACTCAAACGACACCACCCCAGCCAGGCCCCACCCAACCCTAAACCCTGCCCCTGCCTAAGTTCCACCCCCAACCTAAACACCACCCCCAATAGCCAAGGCCTTTTTTTTTTTTTCCTTTTCTCTTCTTTTAGGTCGGGGTGCTGTTTTACCTCCTTGTTAATTCATTAATATAATTAGTTTTTCTAATAAACCTTTTATTTTTCTAATTGTATTTTATTCTCTATACTTTGTTATTGTTCTGCTCCTTTTGGGTTGTTCCCCCCCACCACTTTTTTTTCTTTTTTATGGTGTGGTTTTGTTTTCCCTTGTTGCAGTTGCAGTTGTTTCAATTATATTTTTATTTTTCCTAATACATTTTTTATTGTTCTAATTTTATTTTTATTCTTTGTTATTGTACTACTCCTTTTATTCTTTTTTATTGCTTTTTTTTAATGATGCCATGCAGCTTGCAGGTTCTTGGTTCCCAGGCCGGAGGTCAGGCCCGAGCTCCTATGGTGGGAGCACCAAGTCCAAACCGCTGGACTAACAAAGAACCTCAGATGCCAGGAAATATTAATTGAGGTGAGGCCTCCTGGAGGTCCTCATCTCAGCACCAAGGTCTGGCTCTACCTAACTTCCTGCAAACTCAATTGCAGGAAGCCTCAGGCCAAACAACCAGTAAGACAGGAATACAGTCCCTCCCATCAAAAATTAAGAAAATGAAATGACAAAAAAATATGTTACAGACGAATGAGCAAGGTAAAAACCTACAAGACCAAATAAATGAAGACAAAATATGCAACCTACCTGAAAAGGAATTCAGAGTAATGACAGTAAAGATGATCCAAAATCTCAGAAACAGAATGGAGAAAAAAACAAGAAACATTTAACAAGGATCTAAAGTAACTAAAGAGCAAACAAACAGTGATGAACAATGTAATAACTGATATTAAAAATACTATAGAAGGAATCAGTAGCAGAATAACTGAGGCAGAAGAACGGATAAATGAGCTGGAAGATAAAATGGTGAAAACAACCGCCAGGGAGAAGAATAAAGAAAAAACAATGAAAAGAACTGAGAACAGTTTCAGAGACCTCTGGGACAACATTAAACGCACCAACATTCGAATTATAGTGGTCCCAGAAGAAGAAGAGAAAAAGAAAGGGTCTGAGAAAATATTTGAAGAGATTATAGTCAAAAACTTCCCTAACAAGGGAAAGGAAATAGTCAATGAAGTCCAGGAAGCGCAAAGCGTCCCATACAGGACAAACCCAAAGAGAAACACACCAAGACACATAATAATCAAACTATCAAAAATTAAATACAAAGAAAAATATTAAAAGCAGCAATGGAAAAACAACAGATAACATACAAGGGAATCCCCATAAGGTTAACAGCTGATCTTTCAGCAGAAACTCTGTAAACCAGAAGCGAATGGCAGGACATATTTAAAGTGATGAAAGGGAAAAACATACAACCAAGATGACTCTACCCAGCAAGGATCTTATTCAGATTTGAAGAAGAAATCAAAATCTTTACAGAAAAGCAAAAGCTATGAGAATTCAGCACCAGCAAACCAGCTTTACAACAAATGCTAAAGGAACTTCTCTAAATGGGAGACACAAGAGAAGAAAAACACCCACAAAAACAAACCCAAATCAATTAAGAAAATCGTAATAGCAACATACATATCGATAAACACCTTGAATATAAATGGATTAAATGCCACAAACAAAAGACACACACTGGATGAATGGATACAAAAACAAGATCTTTATATATGCTGTCTACAAGAAACCCATATCAGACGTAAGGACACATACAGACTGAAAGTGAGGGGATGGAAAAGGATATTCCATGCAAATGAAAATCACAAGAAAGATGGAATAGCAATACTCATATCAGAAAAAATAGACTTTGAAATAAAGACTGTTACAAGACATAAGGAAGGACACTATATAATGATGATGGGATCAATCCAAGAAGAAAACATAACAATTATAAATACTTATGTACCCAACATAGGAGCACCTCAATACATAAGGCAAATGCTGACAGCCAAAAAACGGGGAAAATACAGTAACACAAAAATAGTGGGGGACTTTAACACCCCACTTACACCAATAGACAGATCATACAGACAGAAAGTAAATAAGGAAACACAAGCTTTTAAATGACACAATAGACCAGAGAGACTTAACTGATATTTTTAGGACATTCCGCCCGAAACTAGAAGAATATACTTTCTTCTTGATTGCACATGGACTGTTCTCCAGAACAGATCACACCTTGGGTCACAAGTCAAGTCCTGGAAAATTCAGGAAAACTGAAATCATATCAAGCATCTTTTCCAATCACAACACTATGAGATTAGAATTCAATTACAGGAAAAAAAAAAAACAACAGTAAAAAACACAAATAAATAGAAGCTAAACAGTGCGCCGCTAAATAACCAACAGATCACTAAAGAAATCAAAGAGCAATTTTAAAAAATACGTTAAAACAAATGACAATGAAAACACAATGGTCCAAAACCTATGGGACAGAAAAAGCAGCTCTAAGAGGGATGTTCATAGCAATTCAAGCTCACCTCAAGAAACAAGAAAAATCTCAAATAAACAATCTAACCTTAAACCTAAAGCAACTAGAAAAAGAAGAACAAAGAAAACCCAAAGTTAGTAGAAGGAAAGAAATCATAAAGATGAGAGCAGAGATAAATGAAATACAAATGACAAAAACAATAGCAAAGATCAATAAAATTAAAAGTTGTTTCTTTGAGGAGATAAAAAAGTTGATAATCCTTTAGCCAGACTCATCAAGAAAAAAAGGGAGAGGACTCAAATCAATAAAAGTAGAAATGAAAAATGAGAGATTACAACCGACACCACAGAAATACAAAAGATCAAAAGAGACTACTACAAGCAATTAAATGCCTATAAAATGGACAAACTGAAAGAAATGGACACATTCTTGAAAAATTACAACCTTCCAAGGTTGAACCAGGAAAAATTAGAAAATATAAACAGACCAATCATAGGTAATGAAATTGAAACTATAATTAAAAATCTTCCAACAAACAAAAGTCCAGGACCAGACGGCTTCACAGGCAAATTCTAACAAACATTTAGAGAAGAGTTAAAACCTATCCTTCTCAAACTCTTCCAAAAAATTGTGGACGGAGGAATAATACCAAACTCATTCCACAAGGCCAGCATTACCCTGATACCAACACCAGATAGAAAACTATAGACAAATATGACCGATGAAAATAGATGCAAAAATCCTCAACAAAATACTAGCAAACAGAATCCAAAAACACATTAAAAGGATCATACACCATGATCAAGTGGGATTTATCCCAGGGATGCAAGGATTCTTCAATATATGCAAAAGATCAATGTGATACACCATATCAACAAATTAAACAATAAAAACCATATGGTCATCTCAAAAGATGCAGAAAAATCTTCTGACAAAATTCAACACCTATTCATGATAAAAACTCTCCAGAAAGTGGGCATAGAAGGAACCTACCTCAACATAACAAAAGCCATATATGACAAACCCACAGCAAACATCTTTCTCGGTGGTGAAAAACTGAAAGCATTTCCTCTAAGATCAGGAACAAGACAAGGATGTCCTCTCTCACCACTATTATTCAACATAGTATTGGAAGTCCTATGCACAGCAATCAGAGAAGAGAAAGAAATAAAACGAATACAAGTTGGAAAGAGGAAGTAAAAGTGTCACTGTTTGCTGATGACATGATACTATACATAGAAAATCCTAAAGATGCCACCTGAAAACTACTAGAACTAATAAATGAATTAGGTAAGGTTGCAGGACACAAAATTAATGCACAGAAATCTCTTGAATTCCTATACACTAACAATGAAAGAACGGAAAGAGAAATTAAGGAAACAATCCCATTTACCATCGCAACCAAAAGAATAAAATACCTAGGAACAATCCTACCTAAGGAAGCAAAAGACCTGTAGTCAGAAAACTGTAACACACTGATGAAAGAGATCAAAGATAAACAGATGGAGAGATATACCATGATCCTGGACTGGAAGAATCAATACTGTGAAAAATGACTGTACTATCAAAAGCAACCTACAGATTCAATGCAATCTCTATCAAATTACCAATGACATTTTTCACAGAACTAGAACAAGAAATTTTACAATTTGTATGGAAACACAAAAACCCCAAATAGCCAAAGCAATATTAAGAAAGAAAAATGGAGCTGGAGGAATCAGGCTCCTAACTTCAGACTATACTACAAAGCTACAGTAATCAAGGCAGTATGGTACTGGCACAGAAACAGAAATATTCATCAATGGAACAGGACAGAAAGCCCACAGATAAACCCACGCACAGAGAGGAGCTTCAAGATGGTGGAAGAGTAAGACGTGGAGATCACCTTCCTCCCGACAAACACATCACAAATACATCTACATGTGGAACAACTCCTAGAGAACACCTACAGAATGCTGGCAGAAGACCTCAGACTTCCCAAAAGGCAAGAAACTCCCCATGTACCTGGGTAGGGCAAAAAAGAAAAAAGAAAAAAGAGAGCCAGAAGAATAGGGATGGGACCTGCACCAGTGGGAGCGAGCTGTGAAGGAGGAAAGGTTTCCACACACTAGGAAGCCCCTTTGCAGGCGGAGGCTGCGGGTGGCGGAGGGGGGAAGCTTCGGAGCCACGGAGGAGAGTGCAGCAATAGGGGTGTGGAGGGCAAAGCGGAGAGATTCCCACACAGAGGGTCAGTGCCAACCAGCACTCAACAGCCCGAGTGGCTTGTCTGCTCACCCGCCGGGATGGGTTGGGGCTGGGAGCTGAGGCTCAGGCTTCAGGTGGATCCCAGGGACAGGACTCAGGTTGGCTGCGTGAACACAGCCTGAAGGGGGCTAGTGCTCCACAGCTAGTGGGAGGGAGTCTGGAAAAAAGTCTGGAGCTGCCGAAGACACAAGAGACTTTTTCTTGCCTCTTTGTTTTCTGGTGCACTAGAAGAGGGGATTAAGAGTGCCGCTTAAAGGAGCTCCAGAGACGGGCGCAAGCTGCAGCAATCAGTGCGGACCCCAGAGACGGGCATGAGACACTAAGGCTGCTGCAGCAGCCACCAAGAAGCCTGTGTGCGAGCACAGGTCACTATCCATACCTTCCCTCCTGGGAGCCTGTGCAGCCCACCACTGCCAGGGTCCTGTGATCCAGGGACAACTTCCCCGGGAGAACGCACGGTGTGCCTCAGGCTGGGGCAACTTCACACCGGCCTCTGCCGCTGCAGGCTCGCCCCGCATCCGTACCCCTCCCTGCCCCCGGCCTGAGTGAGCCAGAGCCACTGAATCAGTGGCTCCTTTAACCCCATCCTGTCTGAGCGAAGAACAGACACCCTCAGGCGATCTATACGCAGAGGAGGGTCCAAATCCAAAGCTGAACCCCGGGAGCTGTGCAAACAAAGAAGAGAAAGGGAAATTTCTCCCAGCAGCCTCAGGAGCAGCGGATTAAATCTCCACAGTCAATTTGATGTACCCTGCATCTGTGGAATACCTGAATAGACAACAAATTATTCCAAACTGAGGAGGTGGACTTTGGGAGCAACGATATATACATTTTTTTCCCTTTTTCTCTTTTTGTGAGTGTGTATGTGTATGCTTCTGTGTGATTTTGTCTGTATAGCTTTGCTTTTACCATCTGTCTTATGGTTCTGTCTGTCCATGTTTTTTTTTTTTTAACTAAAAAAAATTATTTTTTCTTAATAATTTTTTATTTTACTTTATTTTATTTTATCTTGTCACTTTCTTTCTTTTTTTTTTTCTCCCTTTTATTCTGAAGTGTGTGGAAGACAGTCTCTTGGTGCTCCAGCCAAGCATCAGGGCTGTGCCTCTGAGGTAGGAGAGCCAAGCTCAGGACACTGGTCCACAAGAGACCTCTAAGCTTCACGTAACATCAAACAGTGAAAATCTCCCAGAGATCTCCATCTCAACGCCAAGACCCAGCTCAACTCAACGACCAGCAAGCTACAGTGCAGAACACGCTAGGCCAAACAACTAGCAAGACAGGAACACAACACCGTCCATTAGCAGAGAGGCTGCCTAACATCATAATAAGGCCACAGACACCCCAAAACACACCACCAGACGAGGACCTGCCCACCAGAAAGACAAGATCCAGCCTCATCCACCAGAACACAGGCACTAGTCCCCTCCACCAGGAAGCCTGCACAACCCACTGAACCAACTTTAGCCACTGCGGACAGACACCAAAAACAACGGGAACTACGAACCTGCAGCCTGCAAAAAGGAGACCCCAAACACAGTAAGATAAGCAAAATGAGAAGACAAAGAAACACACAGCAGATGATGGAGCAAGACAAAAACCCACCAGACCAAACAAATGAAGAGGAAACAGGCAGTCTACCTGAAAAAGAATTCAGAGTAATGATAGTAAAGATGGGCCAAAATCTTGGAAATAAAATGGAGAAAATACAAGAAACATTTAGCAAGGACCTAGAAGAACTAAAGAGCAAACAAACAATGATGAACAACACAATAAATGAAAATAAAATGCTCTAGAAGGAATCAGTAGCAGAATAACTGAGGAAGAAGAATGGATAAGTGACCTGGAAGGTAAAATGGTGGAAATAATTACTGCAGAGCAAAATAAGGAAAAAAAGAATGAAAAGAACTGAGGACAGTCTCAGAGACCTCTGGGACATTAAACACACCAACATTCGAATTATAGCGGTCCCAGAAGAAGAAGAGAAAAAGAAAGGGACAGAGAAAATATTTGAAGATATTATAGTTGAAAACTTCCCTAATATGGGAAAGGAAACAGTTAATCAAGTCCAGGAAGCACAGAAAGTCCCATACAGGATAAATCCAAGGAGAAACATGCCAAGACACATATTAATCAAACTGTCAAAAATTAAATACAAGGAAAAATATTAAAAGCTGCAAGGGAAAAACAACAAATAACACAGAAGGGAATCCTCATAAGGTTAACAGCTGATCTTTCAGCAGAAACTCCATAAGCCAGAAGGGAGTGGCAGGACATATTTAGAGTGATGAAGGAGAAAAACCTACAACCAAGATTACTTTACCCAGCAAGGATCTCATTCAGATTTGACAGAGAAATTAAAACCTTTACAGACAAGCAAAAGCTAAGAGAATTTAGCACCACCAAACCAGCTTTACAACAAATGATAAAGGAACTTCTCTAGGCAGGAAACACAAGAGAAGGAAAAGACCTACAATAATAAACCCAAAACGATTAAGAAAATGGTAATAGGAACATATATATCAATAATTACCATAAATGTAAATGGATTAAATGTTCCAACCAAAAGACACAGACTGGCTGAATGGATACAAAAACAAGACCCATATATATACTGTCTACAAGAGACCCACTTCAGACCTAGGGACACATACAGACAGAAAGTGAGAGAATGGAAAAAGATATTCCATGCAAATGGAAATCAAAAGAAAGCTGGAATAGCAATTTTCATATCAGACAGAAGAGACTTTAAAACAAAGACAAGAGACAAAGAAGGACACTACATAATGATCAAGGGATCAACCCAAGTAAAAGATATAACAATTGTAAATATTTATGCACCCAACAAAGGAGCACCTCAATACATAAAGCAAATACTAACAGCCATAAAAGGGGAAATCGGCAGTAACACATTCATAGTAGGGGACTTTAACACTCCACTTTCACCAATGGACAGATCATCCAAAATGAAAATAAATAAGGAAATGCAAGCTTTAAATGATACACTAAACAAGATGGACTTAATTGATATTTATAGGACATTCTATTCAAAAACAAGAGAATAAACATTCTTCTCAGGTGCTCATGGAACATTCTCCAGGACAGATCATATCTTGGGTCACAAATTGAGACTTGGTAAATTTAAGAACATTCAAATTGTATCAAGTATCTTTTCCAACAACAATGCTATGAGACTAAATATCAATTGCAGGAAAAAATGTGCAAAAAATACAGACACATGGACGCTAAACAATACACTACTAAATAACCAAGATATCACTGAAGAAATCACAGAGGAAATAAAAAAATACCTAGAAACAAATGACAATGAAAACATGATGACACAAAACCTATGGGATACAGCAAAATCAGTTCTAAGAGGGAAGTTTCTATCAATATAATCCTACCTTAAGAAACAAGAAACATCTCAGATAAACAACCTACACGTAAATGAGTGAAATTAGAACACTCCCTAAAACCATACACAACGGGCTTCCCTGCTGGCGCAGTGGTTGAGAGTCCGCCTGCCGATGCAGGGGACACAGGTTCGTGCCCCGGTCCGGGAAGATCCCACATGCCGCGGAGCAGCTGGGCCCGTGTGCCATGGCCGCTGAGCCTGCGCGTTCGGAGCCTGTGCTCCGTAACAGGAGAGGCCACAACAGTGTGAGGCTTGCATACTGCAAAAAAAACAAAACAAAACAAAAAAACCCATACACAAAAATAAACTCAAAATGGATTAAAAACCTAAATGTAAGGCCAGACACCATCAAACTCTTAGAGGAAAACATAGGCAGAACACTCTGTGACACAAATCACAGCAAGAGCGCTTTTGACTCACCTCCTAGAGAAATGGAAGTAAAAACAAAAATAAACAAATGGGGCCTAATGAAACTTAAAAGCTTTTGCATAGCAAAGGAAACCATAAACAAGACTAAAAGACAACCCTCAGAATGGGAGAAAATATTTGCAAATGAAGCAACTGACAAAGGATTAATCTCCAAAACATACAAACAACTCATGTAGGTCAATATCAAAAAAACAAGCAACCCAATCCAAAAATAGACAGAAGACTTAAACAGACATTTCTCCAAAGAAGATATACAGATTGCCAACAAACACATGAAAGAATGCTCAACATCACTAATTATTAGAGAAATGCAAATCAAAACTACAAGGAGGTATCACATCACACTGGTCAGAATGGCCATCATCAAAAAATCTACAAACAATAAATGCTGGAGAGGGTGTGAAGAAAAGGGAACCCTCTTGTACTGTTGGTGGGAATGTAAATTGATACAGCCACTACGGAGAACAGTATGGAGGTTCCTAAAAAACTAAAAATAGAACTACCATATGACCCAGCAATCCCACTACTGGGTATATACCCTGAGAAAACTGTAATTCAAAAAGAGTCATGTACCAAAATGTTCATTGCAGCTCTATTTACAACAGTCAGGATGTGGAAGCAACCTCAGTGTCCATCAACAGATGAATGGATACAGAAGATGTGGCGCATATATATATACATGGAATATTACTCCACCATAAAAAGGAACGAAATTGAGTTATTTGTAGTGAGGTGGATGGACCTAGAATCCGTCATGCAGAGTGAAGCAAGTCAGAAAGAGAAAAACAAATACCATACGCTAACACATACATATGGAATTTTAAAAAGCCGTACTGATGAACCTAGTGGCAGGGCAGGAATAAAGACGTAGTCATAGAGAACAGATTTGAGGGCACAGGGGAGGGGGAAGGCGATGCTGGGATGAAGTGAAAGAGTAGCACTGACATATATATACACTACCAAACGTAAAATGATGGCTAGTAGGAAGCTGCTGCATAGCACAAGGAGATCAGCTTGGTGTTTTGTGACGACCTAGAGGGGTGGGATACGGAGGGTGGCAGGGAGGCTGAAGAGGGAGGGGATATATGTATACATATAGATGATTCACTTTGTTGTACAGCAGAAACTAACACAACATTGTAAGGCATTTATACTCCAATAAACATGTGAAAAAAAGAGAAAATATGGGGCAATCTAAATAAATTATGTAAATTACAGGTTGCACAGGGATTTGGAGAAAACAATGGCAGTGGTACACAATCCGTCTTTCAGACAATTCTGCTCTTGGTATTGGTAGGCAGGAGTGTTAGGTATGTGAAAACATGATGGAAGAACACATGCCAGCATGTAAAGGAGGCCAGGATTCATCCCTGTGAATGGAGCTGTTCAGAGACATTACTATACATTCACATGAGGCATATTCAGGAAAAGGGAGATTGCTTTGACCAAAACAGAGTTAGTAAACCAGAAGCAAACTGCAACTGATCCTAACAAAGTGAACAGTAATGGTGGAAATATCAGCAGAGGCTAAATTATGAGGAGCTTTGAATATTAACTTTAGACTTGCTTATATAGTTACAAGCGCTCATGGTATATGTCATTTTTTTCTTTCAACTTTGCATATAAAAGTGATACAAGCTCCTAATGAAAATTTCAATCAGTAATTAAATGTATAAATTTTTAAAAATCTATTTACATTTATTTCTAAGAGGTAACTGTTTTAATAAAATAGGGCATAGCCTTCCAAACTTTGTCTGTACATACACATGTACATATGTAAACACATACTTATTTTCTCAACTAAATTGTGTATCCACTCTAAAATCCCTCATAGCTTGCTTTCTTATTTGACAATCCATCTTGGGGATTTTTCTGTGTTAAGCCAGATAGATTTTTCTCTTTTAATAGTTACATAGTATTCTGCTTTGCAGATATAGCATTACTGATTCAACCAAGCCCCTGTTGATTGGCATTTGAGTTCACTGATGATTTTGAGTAGACAACAAAAACTTTAAAGAAAAGAAACTGTTTAAATATAACCATTAAAATATCTCACATACTAAGAGTGGTAATTGTTTTTTGATCTAGAATAAAACATCCTATTGCACAGATGAGCTGTCCACTCTGAACATCCATACAGACTTGTATAGAATAACGTTAAAAATTTAAAGCAATGTGCCAGAAGATGATTTACAGAAGGAATCTTTAACTTTTTTCTAATCATAGATTTCCTCTAAAAATCAGATCAAAATCTGATTGTAGTATTTTGCATTCAACTTCAGGGGCTGAACCTTTGAAATTTATAAGTGGAGAACATCATGTATTATAGAGAGCCAGGACTGCAGATAGCGAAAATAGCTGATTTTTGCAAGTGCTTAATTATGGTAGCAACAATTAGAATAAGGGGGAAAAGACTGATGAGATATCAAGGAAAACTATCAATACAGCTTGATAACTAATTGCACAAGAAGAGTAAAGGGGAATGTATATTCAAAAGTGGTTTCAAGGTTCTGATTTGGGGTGAAATAATGATGGTTTTAATTGTCACGTGACAACTTTTTCACATCAGAAAGAAGATAGAAAGAAAGACAGAAAGACAGGAAAAGGAAGGAAGGGTGGGAGGAAGGGAGGAAGGAAGGGAAGGAGGAAAGAAGGGAGGGAGGAGAAAGGGAAAGAAAGAAAGAAAGGAAGGAAGGAAGGAAGGAAGGAAGGAAGGAAGGAAGGAAGAAAAGAAAAGAAAAGAATACCTCTAATGTCACTTGGTCAAGAAAAGTGGGAAAGGTAGTTACATGATTAAGGCAAATTCATATTAAAAGAACCAGGACCCTACAAGAATCTGATACAAAGGGGTAATACTGCTACACTGAACAGAAAGACTTTCCTTCCAAGGAGACACTTTTATTTACCTAAAATATCAAGATGCAATAGAATCCTCTTCTAGCAAGTACTGTGAACCATTAGGTTTCAGGGAAGTCAAACAAAGACAGTCCTACAAACAAAACCTGCATTCTTCGAAGGAAGTGTAAATTGAGACAAGCTGAAAAGAAACCATTTCACTGAACTCAGGGTATCAATAATTCACAGGTAATGATCAATAACTGGCCACCCTAGTTGATCTGTAAATCAAAGCTGTACCACACAGCACTCCATTGCTCTTCATCAGCATTTTTATACATTATAACGCAACTTTTACTCTGTGCTTTCAAAAATCAAATCTGCTGATATGAGATCTGATTGCAGTTTCTAAGAACAGAAACCCATGGTGGTTCTAAATTATTAAATGCAATTTTAAAATGCAAAATGTTCATTTTTCTTCATCCAAAAAAACCCTTACATACCATGTTGATAGCAAAATGGATGGTACTAAAGTCACAAACTAATGATTAAAATCACAAAAGCAGATAGAATGGACCTGATTCTGGTTGTTATGAGGAGAATGTTAAGGAGATGGGGCATGGAGGGCTTTAGAGTTTATGGCTCATCACCATTTGCTGGAAACAAGCAATCAATAGGATATATGACTCTGACAAAGATGGGAAACATTTTGAGCCATTATTTTCACCCTCTCTCACAGATGAACGGGATATGAGCAAAGAAGTGTGGGCTTGTATATTTTCCAATGACTTACAAATTTAATAAAAAAGAAAGAAAATCCATTGATCCTTTTCATGGGTCCTAAAGTATGGATGTTCATAGATAGAATTGTAAGAAATAAAGCATCACATCTTCACTCACTACTTTAATTGCATGCTTCTAATAGCACATTTGTTTGAATCAATTTTTAGACTGCTATTCCTTTTAGTAGTATTTCCCTTCCTCACTAGCAAGATTCACTATGGAAAAATATTAACTATTTCTCAAGTATGTGCTATACTATATGAAAAGTCTCCAAAGGTGTTTTGGGGGGTAGAAATTGGTTTAAACCCAGCATGTCTTATCCTATCCAATTGCTCTTCCTTACCTCCCACTAACTCATAAAGTCAGCAATGAGGTAGTAAGAGCTGCACCCAGAAAGCTTTCTCCCAAAACTGCCATCAGGCTACCTAGTAGAGCAGGTCATATGGTAACATGCCCTCACATCTTTTGGAGACAACTATTAAAATACCCTCAGAACAAAAGAAATAGGCTTGTGTTTTGAGAGCAATCTTTTGTTGGAGATTAAATTACAGAACCCACCCAGTAAAGGCAATTTCAGTGTAAGCAAACTTAAGTTTGGTGAGCTTTTCCAGGTGTCTGAGGTACCACAGGGCACTTCTGATAGCTGGGGCAGGGGGCAGGGGCAGGTCAATGTAATACTGTGATGCTAGGGAACTGTCCACAATACCGCCCTTTCTTCTGACACCATCTAAAGAGTCTGGGCATTTCCCTAATCACCCTCACTTTTGACACAAATTACAAGTTCAGAGATCCCCAAGACCACCCGCAAGTTCGATAATTTTCTAGAAAAACTGACAAATATCACTGAAAGCTATTGTACTCATGGTTATAGCCTATTACCATGAAAGAATACCAATTAAAATCAGACAAAGGAAAAAATGCAATTGGTAGAGTTTAGAAGGTCTCCAAACACGGATCATCCAGCTGTCCTTTCCTGGTGAAGTCATGGACAGTGTTAACTCCTCTCATCGATGACGTGTGCTAATAGACATGAAGAATGTGCATTCAGGAAAGCTCACCTAAGCTTTGGTTTCTAGAGTTTTAACTGGAGCTTAGTCACAGAGCCAGTTGACTGTCTCCTGGAGGAGTTGGTCGGGGTTATTCTATAAAGGACATTATTAAGAAACTGACAAAATTGAAAGATGCACTGTAGATTAAAGGATTATATTCATGTAAATTTATAAAGTTGATAACTGTACTATGATGTGAAAATGTAAGAGGATATCCCTATTCTTAGGAAACACACACTGATATATTTAGGGATAAAGGGTCAAACTATTATACATGTGTAACTTACCCTAAAATAGCTCAAAATATTATGTGCATATGTATATATATAATTACTTACACATATATTGTGTGTGTTTATATAGATACACACATATACATACATGTGTGTATATATGTGGTGTGTGTATGTATGTGGTGTATATGTGTGTGTGTGTACATATATACACAAAGACATATATATGTTATAACATGTTAAAATATATATGTGAGAGAGAGAAAGATGGAGAAAAACAGGAGAGAGAGAGGGAGATAAAGAACAGATGGCAAAGCAAATTGGCTAGAGTGTTAAGACAGGTAAAGCTGGGTAGTCTGTGTAAACAATGATTCTCCTTCATACTATTTTTATTATTGCAAATTTTGTAAATTTGAAACTATTTTGAAATAGTAAAAAATAGTGAAAAAAACCCATCTAAAACTGAACAGAAAACACTGCTCCACCTCCAATCCTGTTTCAAGATGAGCCTACAAAACATTCTTGTATGAGTGAGGCTTTCAGTTGCAGGTAATGCTGAAAACTCAAAGGAGCTCACACACTAAATGGAAATAATAGAGAACAGGAGCAATGTCAGGCACTTTGAATCTATGGATTCCAACTATGTCACACAACTCCATCTCTGTCTTTCTTAAATCCATTTTCCTCTTGGTTATCTTCACCCTTTCAGATACTCGAAATCCTTGTGGTAATAAAGGTGTTCCCCAATGACTCTTAGATTCAAGTGATTCTTACAGCTAGTGATTGCAGCAAAAAGATTCAACATATTTCCTAATGATTCCAGAAGAAATAAAAATTAAAACGAATTCTCTAGGTTTTCAATGGTTTTGCACATATTAATCACTGAGGATTAAGCACCATGGACAGTGTGCGGTACTCTGATTAGCCAGGTCTGAGTCACATGACCACCTGTGAGCCATGGGGGTTGGGGACTGTGGGTGTCAAGCATGCAGAAACCACCTGACTGACAGATGGAAGAGTGGTTTCCAAAAGAAAATAAGGAGTTCTGTTACATACAAGAATAGGCAAACAATAAAATAAGAAAATCCCCATGACCACCATTCAATGAACTTTGCTATACTATCACACTTCATGTTCCCCTACCTCTTAACACCTTTCCTCACAGCAGCGTCTTTTGTTGAATCTAAGAGGCTTTGTATTACAAGGCTGCCCACAGCGAGCACTCAGGGTCTACTGACACATTCAGTAAAGACCCACTCTGTGAACACAGTAGGCTCGGGGTCTCAGCAGGAGCTGAGGAGTAGGCCAGCCATTAACTCCACAGGCAGAAACACTTGAGCAGTTCTTCCCAGTGAAATTTATGACATTCACGAATCCACAAGCACTCTGAGATTTTTCCTCTTACATGGGCAATCTATAAAGCCAAAGCTTCTGGATGAGACCTGCAGGTAGTTTATTTCAATTGAAAGTTGTATTCGTTTTAACATGTATTAAATTTATCACACAATGAATGCATAATATATGAATATTTAATGAGCATTCAAAATATATTTAAACTATCAAATATTCATGGATAAATATCCATATACTACCAGAAAAACAGAATACATTTGCCAAGAGAGTTGATATCCTTTATTTGGGGGACTGAGATATTCATCTCAATACTATAAGGATATAAACTGATTTAAACAAAAACAACTTTTTGAACTTAATGTTATCAATGAAAAAAAATGTTGCCTTCCATATCAGTAAACAAAGGATGTTGCAGCCTCAAGTCATTACATTACAGCAGCCTGAGGGTGAGCCCTGAAGGAACTCAGGATAGAAATAGGATGCCTGCCATCTACCAGTCAACTGCTACAGCCACCCCCTGAAGGTGCATCCTGAGGACACTCAGGATGAGAAAGCACAGGACTGGCCCCAGATAGCTGAGATGCATATCAAAGGAATAATCTCAATGAGCCCTGGCGTTTGCATGTTCCCATACACAGAAAAGCACTAAATTCCTTAACTTGAGATACCTGGTTTTCTTTAATTAACAGTAATCTTTTCACATTCAAACTGCCTGGTCTTTGTTGCAAAGTCCTGTATATCCTGGCTTCTCCCTTACCTCTTCTGAGCGGTCTCTCAGAGCTATCTGAGATGCTGTGTCCCCAGCTTAAGTCCTCAGTTTTGTCCACCAAATAAAACATAATTCTCAACTTTTAGGCTGCGTATTTTTTTTCAGTTGACAATGTTAACATGACACTTTTGTCAGATAAAAAATGACTTAAAAACAATCCTTGTAGAGTCTATTATTTGCTGGCAGCAAAGCCAAAGACTTGGTTCTCAGCTAACTAGTAAAATAATTTTCCAAAGGAGAAACTAGTAAAATAGCTTTCTAAATGAAGAAGCACCAACTCTAACCTGCAGTGCAATAATGTGTTTCTTCTTTCCACAAGAGAGCACTTAAAATGAAATCTCTACCTAAATGCCAGTCATATGATAACAGTCACTGGCTTTATAAAAGTAAATGTCCAAATACAAGATAATTTTTTGTTTGTTTTTGTTTTTTTGCGGTACGCGGGCCTCTCACCGCTGTGGCCTCTCCCGCCACTGAGCACAGGCTCCGAACACGCAGGCTCCGGACGCGCAGGCCCAGCGGCCATGGCCCACGGGCCGAGCCGCCCCGCAGCATGTGGGATCCTCCCGGACCAGGGCACGAACCCGTGTCCCCTGCATCGGCAGGCGGACTCTCAACCACTGCACCACCAGGGAAGCCCCTACAAGATAATTTTTTAGGTCACTATCCATCCAGAACCAGGGAAACAAAATTATTCCTATCTCCAATTAAAATATTTTTTGTCTCAAACATTTCATATGGAAGTCCACAAAACAACAGGGTATAAGTGGTAAAAAGATAAATAAATAAAAATTAAAAATTTGTGGTTAAAAAAAAGGCAAATTTTCCCACATCACAATTAGAGCCATGTTTATTTTTCCTCCGTCTGTAACTACAAAATTAAAGTATATATTCCTGCTTTCCTCTTCTCCATTTTAGCTAAGCTCTGGGGCAGTAAACAGGAATATTTGTGGAACTGGGGAAGTATGGAAAAAAAAGACCAATCTTTGATATTTTTCTAGCCAGTTCCCATATCCCATATCCTGAAATTAATATTTCACCTGCTGCTCCGTTCTACATCTGCAAGACTTCAGAAAGATGCTCACTGATAACTTCTAGAATGGAGATACAGGGTGAAAAGAGAAGGACAGAAAACATCTGACAGCTGTGATTTGCTACAAATGGAATGGTGGCTCATCCAGAAGAGATTAAATAATTTCAATTCAATAAATACTTATTTTACTAGACCTATCACTTATATGCTGTGTTCAAAGTCCCCTTGTAGCTAAACAATGCATTTGCTCAGGCAAAGGATACCAAGCTACTCTGTAACCTGGTTTACTTATTTCATGGTTCAAGTCATAATCTAAAATTATTTCGATTACATAAATATATGTTTGTATCTTCCACACAAGCTATGCCCTGTAAATGCAGAATCTTCTCTGTTTTGTCCTCTCCTTTCCCCTGGGTGCCTGTCACCTAGTGGGTGCTCAGTAAATATTTGTTGATTAAATGAAGATAAGGTGTTTAAGAATTAGGGTATACCAATAGCTTTAATAAGCCACCCCCACATCTCAGTGGCTTAACCCCAAAATAGATTTATTCCTGGGTCACATAAGAGTCCAAAGCAAGTCAGTGGGGATGGTAGACACCCCATCATCCTCAACATACAGCTGCTGATTTTTTTGTTTTTTAAGAAATGACATCCAGCTGGCAGATGCGGTGGGGGGGGGGCAGAGAGACAGAGAGAGTTAAAGGCACTCCCTCTGTTAAATTATCTAGGCAGAAGCAACACATGTCACTTGTGTTTTTTATATAGAAATATAGTGATTAAGCTTGCATACGGGTTTCTTAGAAATAAAATAACCCAAATAAAAAAAATTGTGTTTTGAAATTGAAACTATATTATTTTATGCACTCATATATAAGGACTTTTTCAGGCAAGTTTTTGCTCCATTTAAAATAAATTTGATGGAAATTCTCACGGTTCAATGCCCCCCCAAACAATCATACTCTACCTTTTAATATGAGAAGGGTTCTATTTACTGAATACAATTATCCTCTATTAATACAACACTGTTTAATTGGTTATATTATAATCAGCATTTCTGACATAGAATAACAGAATAATTTTGTTTCTATTAACAACTTAAAATTACTTTGCATGATTATGGTAGTTTCCTTTATTTATTTCATTATTGGCATCAATTATAAGAAAGGCTCATGGTAAGTCCAATAAAATGTGAATCCTAAATTTCAGAACCTAAACTCCAATATGTTTCTACCATACTGTGGTATTCCTAAAAGGTTTCATATTAAAAAAAAGTAAAATAGATTTACAAAGTAATGTTTTAAAGTCCTATAATTTTTAGAGGACACTCACATATTACTTCATATGATCCTTACCAAAAGCTTGAGCTAGGTGGCATATACAGGTGGAACTTATTTCCCTGTGTCCATCTTAAAAATTAGGAAAATTTTGCTCAGAGAGAATAGATGATTTGCCCTATACTTCAGCATGCAACTGTGAGTTGGCTATTATTGTTCGACAAAACACCCTAAAACTTAGTACCCGAAATAAAAAATGTTTTGCTCCTAATTCTTAGGGTCGGTAATTTAGTCTGGGCCCAACTAGGTGATTCTTCGGAGCTTGGCTGGGATTACTCATACATCTGCAGTCACCCATAGATACGTCAGGAGGCATCGCAAAAAAATGCACTCATGTGATGTGTATGTACTCTTCTTTGCTGTTGCATACATCAGTAGCTCATTTTGCTTTATAGTTGCTGAGTATTCCATATATGGATAGGTTTATCCATCTGTCTACTGATTTACATTTGAGTTGCTTCCAATTTGTGCAAGCACCTGCATGAATGTATGCTTTCTTTTCTCCTGGGTAAATATCTAGGGGTGTAATGGCTGAATCATATAGTGGATATAATTTTAACTTTTTAAGAAATTGGCTAACTGTTTCCAGTACGGTTATATGATTTTATATTCCCACGAGCAATGTAAGAGAATTCTGTTTGCTCCATATCTTCCCACTTAGTTTTGTTGATATTTTCAAAATTTTAGACATTCTAATAGGTTCACAGTAGCTCTTCAATGAGTTTTAATTTGCATTTTCCTAATGATGTTGAGAATCTTATTTGCTTATGTGCCATTCACATATTATCTCTGGTGAAGTGTCTATTCATATCTCTCACCATTTTTAATTTTCTTGTTTGTCTTACAGTACTGAAATTTAAGAGTCTTAATATAATCTGAATACAACTATTTTGTCGATATTTGCTTTTAAAATATACAAAATTATTTGTTTCTCCCAATCTGTGGCTTCCCTTTTCATCGTTGTAGGAATGACTTTTGAATAAAGTTTTTAATTCTGTTGAAGCTCAAACTGTTGAGTTTTTCTATTGTCATACTCACTATTTACATTTATTTTAAGAAATTTTTGCCAAACTTAAGGTCACTAAGATTTGCTCCTATGTTTTCTTCCAGAAATTTTCTACTTTTAGCTCTTAAATATATCTACAATCCATTTGAGTGCACTACTGTTTATGGTGTGAAACTGTAAAGCTACCCACATCAATAATTATATTTATTTAAGTAGTCTAAAAGCTCCAGATAAAAGACAGAGAGAATCAGACTGAATGAAAGAATAAGAAAGAATTATATATTGTCTATAAGAAAGGAAACTTAATTATAAAGACAGAGAGATATATTAAAAGTAAATAGAAAGATAGAAGATATACTACATAACTAAGGGGCTGTGTAAATACCAAACAAAATAGATTTCAGGAAAAAGGACATTACTAGAGATAAAAAAGAATATTCCATAATGATAGAAGCGTCAAATTATCAACAAGACATAACAATTCTAAATGTGTATAGACATACTAGTAGGATTTTGAAACATATTATGCAGATCCCAACAAAATTAAAAGAAGCAACAGATAAATCTGAAAACACATTTTCAAATTTATATGAAAATTCAAAGAACCAAATATAGTCAAAAAAATTTAAAACAAAAGTACACATTTGGATCACTTAAACGACCTGACATAAGACATACTATAAAACTACAGCAGGGCTTCCCTGGTGGCACAGTGGTTAAGAATCTGCCTGCCAATGCAGGGGACATGGGTTCAATCCATGACCCGGGAAGATCCCACATGCCGCGGAGCAACTAAGCCCGTGTGCCACAACTACTGAGCCTGAGCTCTAGAGCCTGTGAGCCACAACTACTGAAGCCCGCATGCCTAGAGCCCGTGCTCCACAACAAGAGAAGCCACAACAATGAGAAGCCTGCGCACCGCAATCAAGAGTAGCCCCCGCTCAACACAACTAGAGAAAGCCCGTGTGCAGCAACGAAGACCTAAGACAGCCATAAATAAACAAACAAACCCAGAAAACTACAGTAATCAAGACAGGGTGATATCTGCATAAGGATACACATAAACCTCAATGGAACAGAAAAGAGACCAGGTATATCCACACATATATTATGAAGGTACTTGACAGAGTGTCAGGGTAATTCAATGGAGACATGATAGTACTATTCATCAAATGGTACAACAACCAATGTCTGCAGGTCAAAAAATGAATTCTGAAAATAATCTCCAACCATACACAAGAGTTAACTCAAAGTGGATGTCAAAATAGTACTTCATATGTGCAAGCATTGTCATAAGTGGATGTCAAAATAGTACTTCATATGTGCAAACATTGTCATAAGTGGATGTCAAAATAGTACTTCATATGTGCAAGCATTGTCATTTATCCTATTAAATACAGATCATTCATCACTCCAGTGAAGATCATTCGGCTTCTCACTGGCCAGGTAATCTGCTATCCCTCCAAGTTTGTGGGAAAATGTACTGTTAGGTCTGTCTTCCCAGCACAAAATCATATTTGTGAGGCGCTATGTTTATTCATTACGACAAAGTCTAAAAATGTTTCTTTTGAAAATGTGGGTAAGTTAACCACAAAATCTTTTATTCATTTATATTCTACTGTCACTAGTGCCTTTTATTTAAAATAACAGACTTTATTTTTTTTCAGTTGTATATATATTTTTTTTCAGATTTTTTTCCATGATAGGTTATTACAGGATATTGACTATAGTTCTCTGTGCTATACAGTAGGTCCTTGCTGCTTATCTATTTTATATATAGTAGTTTTTATCTGTTAATCCCACACTCCTAATTTACCCCTCCCCCTGTCCCTTTCCCCTTTGGTAACCATAAGTTTGTTTATTACTTGTAGATATTTTGACAAAAGTCATTCTGACTGGTATGAGGTGATACCTCATTGTGGTTTTGATTTGCATTTCTCTACTAATTAGCGATGCTGAGCATCTTTTCATGTGCCTGTAGGCCTTCTGTATTTTTTAAACCATTTTATATGTAAGGAAAAATTGTGCAGGTAGTATAGAGATTTCCATATACTCCTCTCCCCTCTCAATTTTCCCTGTTATTAACATGTTGCATTAGTGAGACATATTTGTTAAAATTAATGAACCAATACTGACATATAATTATTAACTAAGGTCAACAGATTCAGTTTTACTTTTTGTGTTTAGTTCTATGGGTTTCAACAAATAATATAATGTTATTTACCCACCACTACTGTATCATACAGAATAATTTTACTACTCTAAGATATTTTTACTGTTTCCACAGTTGTCTTTTACAAGATACATCATGTAACATTTTCAGGCTAACTTATTTCACTTAGCAATATGCATTCAAGGACACTCCTTTGTCTTCTTGCTGTTTAATAACATTTCTTTTAGCACTGAATAATATTCCATTGCACAGATACATCAGAGTTTGTTTATTCATTAACTTACTGAATGAAATCTTGGTTGTTTCCAGGTTTTGATGATTATGAATAAAGCTGCTATAAGCATTCATGTGCAGGATTTGGTGTGGTCATGTTTTCAACTTAATTAGATAAATATCTGGAATAACAATTGCTGGAACATACATTTTAAAACTATGTTTAGTTTTGTAAGAAGATGCTAAAGTGTCTTCCAAAGTGGCTGTACTGCTATACATTCCCAACAGCAATAAATGGGAATTTTGTTGGAGGACATTCCCATCAGCATTTGGTCCTGACAGTTTTTTAGATTTTAGTCATTTTAATATGTTTGGAGTGGGGTATCCCATATTGTTGCTTAAGGTTTCAGTTCTCTAATGTCATATGACATTGAACATCTTTTCATATGCATATTTGTCATGTGTGTATCTTCTTTGGGGGGTGTCTGTTCAGACTTTTAGTCCATTTTTCAATTGGGTTATTTTCTTATTGTTGAGTTTTAAATGTTCTTTGTATAATTTTTTAACAAGTTCTTTATCAGATAAGTGTTTGGGAAATATTTTTTCCAGTCTGTGCCTTGTCTTTTCATATTCTAATAGTGCATTTTGCAGAAAATAAGTTTTTAATTGTAATCAAGTCCAACTTATCAATTTTTTCTTTTATGGGTTGCATATTTGATGTTGCATAGAAAAAAACATTACCAACCCAAGGCCATCTATGTTTTCTCCTATGGTATCTCATAGAAGTTTTATAGCTCTGTGTTTTATGTTTATGTCTATGATCCATTTTCAGTTAATTTTGGGGAAATCTACAGTATCTGTGTCTAGATTTCTTTCTCATATGGATGTCCAGTTGTTCCAACACTGTTTGTCAAAAAGACTATTCCTTCTCCATTAAATTGCCTTTTCTCCTTTGTCAAAGATCAGTTAACCATGTTTGTATTGGTCTATTTTGGGGCTCTCTATGCCACTAATCTATTTGTCTATTTTTTGCCAGTACTACATTGTCCTGTTCACTGTAGCCATAGAGTAAGCTTTGAAGTTAGATAGTGTCAGGCCTCTGACTGTGTCTTGTCGTTAATATGGTGTTAGCTACCCTGAGGATTTTTATTTCCATATAAACTTTAAAATCAGTTTGTCCATATCTATAATAACTGCATGGGATTTTGACTGTGATTGAACTGAATTTATAGGTCAAGTTGGGAAGAACTGACACCTTGATAATACTGAATCCTTCTATCCATGAAAATGAAATATTTAGATTTTTGATAGATTTCATCAGAGTTTTATAGTTTTCCGCATATAGATCTTGTGCATACTTTGTTGCACTGATACCTCATACTTTACTTGTCATGCTAACATAAATGGTATTGTGCTTCTAATATTCCAATTGTTTGTTGTTGACATATAGAAAAGTGACTTTTGTATATTAACTTTGAATTCTGCCACCTTGCTTTGCTAAAAGAAAATCCCCTATTAGTTCAAGAAGTTTTTGTTTTCTTTTTTTTCCTTAGAACTTCCAGAACAATGATGAATAAAAGTGGTGAGAAAGGAGACATCCTTGCCTTGTTCCGGATTTTAGGATAAAGCAATATAGTTTCTCACAATAAGGTATGTCAGTGGTAGGTTTTTGTCGGTGTTCTTTATCAAGTTGAGGAAGTTATCCACTATTTCTAGTTTGTTGTTTTCATCACAAATGGGTGCTGGATTTTGTCAATATTTTTAATGGATCACTCGATATGATTAGAGTTTTTTCTTCAGCCTGCCGATGTGGTGAATTACATTCACTGATTTTTGAATGCTGAAGCAAGCTTGCATATCTGGAATAAATGCCATTTAGATGTGACGTGCGTTTGTTTTCATACGTTGTTGGATTGATTTATTAATATTTGTTTGAAACTCTTACATATATTTTCCTGAGTGATACTGGTCTGCAGTTTTCATTTATTAGAATATCTTTACTCAGTTATAATATTAGGGCAATGCTGGCCTCATAGAATTAGTTAGGATGTATTCACTCTACTTCTATGTTCTGAATTGGTACCATTTCTTCCTTATATGTTTGGTAGAACTCATCTATGAAACCATCTAAGTCTGGTGCCACTGGGTTCAACTATGCTCTTACTGCTTTTGTGTCTGCTGTACCTGTAAATTACTCATAGAGAGGTACTGAGATCTTCAAATATAAAGATGGATTTAGCTATATACCCTTGAATTCAATCAGTTTTGCTTCATGTATCTTGACACTGTTTTTAGGTGCATACACATTAATAATTATTATGTCTTCTTGGAGAATTGACCCCTTTCTCATTGTTTAACTCTCCTCATTTTCCATGATGATTTTCTAAAGTATGCTTTGCCTGAGACCAATATAGCTACTCTAGCTTTCTTTTGATTCATGTTACCATTGTGTATTTTTCTCCATTCCATTACTTTTAATCTGTGTCTTTATATTAAAATAGGTTTATTATATATAATATATAGTTGGATCTTCTTTTATCCACTATGACAGTCTTTGCTTTTAATTGGTGGGAGACTATTCACAGTTAAAGTAATTATTGATATAATAAGATTAACATCTACCATATTCTTAACTGTTCTCTATTAATTGCACTCACCCCCTTTTATAATCTTCCCCTCTTTTCTGCATTGTCTAGTTTTAACTAAACACATTACATGAGTTCATTTTCTCTCCTCTCCTAGCATATCAGTTATATTTTTATTTACGCCTTTAGTTGCTTCCTTAGAGTATGTGTAATAGGGAAGAACAAATCTGACTCCATATTGGATCTGTTCCTTTTACTTCAACCTTTGTATTCTTTTGCTGTTCCTACAAGTTAAGAATGTTGCCTACAGCCTGAAATATACAGGATAGCCCATTCTCAAGGCTTTGACCTTTAATGTTATAACACTTTTCCATTCATACAGAGATAAAAAGTTGCAGAACAGAGAATAACATTAATCTTGTTGGAGGTTTATAGGAACATTGTGACCAGACCTACACGACAGCTACAAGAACAAAGGATTCTGGCACCAAGCAAGAGGTTTGCAGCAATCAACCATACCCCCTCTGCTTTTTAGTATAAAGGAACCCTGAATTCTAATTTGGGGAAGATGGTTCTTTGGGAAACTAGTCCACCATCTTCTCAGTCTGCTGGCTTTCCAAATAAAGTTGCTATTCCTTGCCCCAGCAACTCATCTCTCTCGATTTATTGGCCTCTTATGCAGTGAGTGATACAAGCTTGGACTTGGTAACATATGCAATAAACATTTGCAATGAATCTAAGTCCACTTGAAAATAATATTACATCACTTCATGGGTACTACAGGTTCCTTACAATAGGGTATTTCCACTCCTCCCTCCCATCCCTTATAACATTACTACCATTTATTTCCTTATCTACAGGTTATAATCATCTAATACACTGTTGCTATTATTACTTTGAACAATTATCTATTATATAAATCAAGAATATGAAAAATAGAACATTTTATTTTATATATATTTACTCCTTCTGTGACACTTCCTAGCTTTCTTTCATAAATCTGAGTTTCTCACTTATACCATTTTCCTTCTCTCTAAAGGACTCCTTTAAACATTTCTTGCAAGACAGATCTACTGGCAACAAAACCTCTCATTTTTATTTGAGAATACCTTTATTTCTTCTTAACTTTTGAAGGATAATTTCACTGGAAATAGAATTCTACTTAAGTTCTTTTTGCTTTTTGTTTTTTCCTTTCAATACTTTAAATATTTCATTCCACTCTCCTCTTGTTTCCATGGTTTCTGACAAAAAGTGTCATATAATTCTTATCCCCCTCACCTTTTTTTATCAATAAGATGTTGTTTTGTGGCGTTTTTTTTTGTCTTTTGCTTTTTTCTTCCCTTTCAGTTCTTTCAAGATTGTCTTTGGCTGTTCCCATATGAATATGCTGTATATAGAATTTTATTCTTTAGTATTTAGATTCCTTGTGACTCTCCAGCTTCCTAGATTGTGATTTGCTGCCTGTCATTAATTTTGGAAATTTCTTGGTCATTATTAGTTCAGGTATCTGTTTGGCTTCTTTCTCCTTTTTCTTCTTATTTTAATGATGTATGTTACATCCTTTGCAACTGCCTAACAGTTCTTAGATATTCTGTTTCATTTTTCATTTTTTTCTATTTTCATTACTATTGGGAAGTTTCTACTGACACATCGCCAAGTTCACGGATTCTTTGCTCAACCATGTCAAGTCTACTGAAGAACCCATTAAAATAATTCTTCATTATGTTACAATGTTTATGATTACTAATGTTTCCTTTTGTTTCTTCCTTGGAGTTTCTATCTCTCTGCTTATATTGTCCATATGTTTTTCACGCTACTTGCTTTTTCCATTATAGACCCTAACATATTAATCACAGTTACATTTAATTCACTATCTGATAATTCTACAAACTGTGTCATACCTGAATCTGATTCTGTTATTTTCTTTCCTCTTCAGACTGTGGGTTTTTGGGTTCTGTTTCTTTTTTGTTTGGTTTTTGTTTTCTTTTGTTTCATTTTTGCTTTTTAGCATGCCTTGTAATTTTTTATTGAAAGCCATATATGATGTATTGGGTAAGAGGGATTCCGGTAATTGGTTTTTAAGTGTTCTGTTTTATGTTAATTTAAATAGGAGTTGCCTGTGTTTTGAGTTAGCTGTAGCTACAAGAGATTTCACGTATTCTTCCTTCTGTGTTTGGGTTTCCCTAAGAAATCCTTCTTAAATAGTTTGTGTCTTGCTGCTCTCTTAGTCGTAATTTACTGTTATTATACTAGAGCTCCAGTGATCTTAGTAAAATGTTGAGGAAGGAAAACACTGTATAAACTATGAGTAAATCTCAGTTTGTTAGCGGGATTAATCGTGAGCTGCAATCTTCAGAAGTTTTTTTAGAAAAAAGATAATAGTGGTAAAATATGCATAACATAAAATGTACCATTTCAGCCACTGTTAAATATACAGTTCAGTGACTTTAAGAATATTCACATTGGGCTCCCTGGATGGCACAGTGGTTAAGAATCTGCCTGCCAATGCAGGGCACACGGGTTTGAGCCCTGGTCTGGAAAGACCCCACATGCCACAGAGCAACTAAGCCCGTGTGCCACAACTACTGAGCCTGCGCTCTACAGCCTGGGAGCCACAACTGCTAAAGCCAGCATGCTTAGAGCCCTTGCTCTGCAACAAGAGAAGCCACTGCAATGAGAAGCCTGTGCACCACAATGAAGAGTAGCCCCCACTCGGCACAACTAGAGAAAGCCCATGTGCAGAAACAAAGACCCAGCTCAGGCAATAAATTAATTAATTAAAAAAAAAAAAGAATATTCACATTGTTGTGCAACCATCACTGCCATCCATCACCAAAAATGTTTCATCTCCCCCAAATGAAACTCTATACCCATTAAGCAATAACTACCCATTTCCTTTGCCCCCAGCTCCTGGAAATCACCATTCTACTTTATTTGTCTATGAATTTCACTACTCTATATATACTACTCATATAAGTGGAACCATACAGTTTTTGTCCTTTCGTGTTTTCCTTATTTCATTTACCATAATGTTTTCAAAGTTTATCCAAGTTGTATCATGTGTTAGAATTTACTCTTTTTAAGGCTAAATAATATTCCACTGTATGCATATAAACACTATGTTTATCCATCTACCCACCTGATGGACACTTCAGATTGTTCCACTTTTTGGCTATTGTGAATAATGCTGCTATGAACACGGGTGTACAAAAATCTGTTCAACTTCCTGCTTTTAATTATTTGAAATATATCCAGATAGGTACCCAGATGTGGAATTGCTGGATCATATGGTAAGTCTGTTTAATTTCTTGAGGAACCACCATACAGTTTTTCAAAGTAGCAGCACCATTTTACAATCCGACTAACAATATGAAAATTTTCCAAAGTTTCCAATTTCTCCACATTCTTGTCAAACCTGTAATTTTCTGCTTTTTGTTTGTTTCTTTTTAATAATAGTCATCTGACTGAAGGTGATGTTACAATTTGCATTTCTCTACTTAATACTTATGTTTTAACATTTTTATGAGCTCAGTGGTCATTTCTACATCTTCTTTGGAGAAATGGGACTAAATTAAAAATATTTAATTTATTTATTTTAACATCTTTATTGGAGTATAATTGCTTTACAATATTGTGTTAGTTTCTGCTGTACAACAAAGTGAATCAGCTATACATATACATATATCCTTATATCCCCTCTCTCTTGCGCCTCCCTCCCACCCTCCCTACTCCACCTCTCTAGGTGGTCACAAAGCACCGAACTGATCTCCTTGTGCTATGCAACTGCTTCCCACTAGATATCTATTTTACATTTGGTAGTGTATACATATCAGTGTTACTCTCTCACTTCGTCCCAGCTTACTTTCCCCTTCCCCATGTCCTCAAGTCCATTCTCCACGTCTGCGTCTTTCTTCCTGTCCTGCCCCAGGTTAATCAGAACCATTATTTTTTTTAGATTTCATATAAATGTGTTAGCATATGGTATTTGTTTTTCTCTTTCTGACTTACTTCACTCTGTATGACAGACTCTAGGTCCAACCACTTCACTATAAATAACAAAATTTCGTTACTTTTTATGGCTGGGTAATATTCCATTGTATATATGTGCCACATCCTCTTTATCCAGTCATCTGTCAGTGGACATTTAGGTTGCTTCCATGTCCTGGCTATTGTAAATAGTGCTGCAGTGAACATTGTGGTAAATGTCACTTTTTGAATTATGGTTTTCTCAGGGTATATGCCCAATAGTGGGATTGCCGGGTCATACGGTAGTTCTATTTTCAGTTTTTTAAGGGACTTCCAGATGGCTGTCCCTAGAGACTGTATCAATATACATTGCCACCAACACTATAAGAGGGTTCCCTTTCCTCAACACCCTCTCCAGCATTTACTGTTTGTATTTTTTGATGATTGCCATTCTGACCAGTGAGAGGTGATAACTCACTGTGGTTTTGATTTGCATTTCTCTAAAGGTTAGTGATGTTGAGCATCCCTCCATATGTTTGTTGGCAATCTGGCGAAATGTCTATTTAGGTCTTCCAGCCATTTTTGGACTGGGTTGTTTTTTTTGATATTCAGCTACATGAGCTGCTTGTATATTTCAGAGATTAATTCTCTGTCAGTTCCTTCGTTTGCAAATATTTTCTCCCATTCTGAGGGTTGTCTTTTCATCTTGCTTATGGTTTCCTTGGCTGTGCAAAAGCTTTTAAGTTTCATTAGGTCACATTTGTTTATTTTTGTTTTTAGTTCCCTTGCTCTAGGAGGTGGGTTAAAAAGGATCTTGCTGTGATTTATGTCACAGAGTGTTCTGCCTATGTTTTCCTCTAAGAGTTTTATAGTGTCTGGCCTTACATTTAGGCCTTTAATCCATCTTGAGTTTATTCTTCTGTATGGTGTTACGAAGTGTTCTAATTTCATTCTTTTACATTTAGCTGTCCAGTTTTCCCAGCACCAGTTATTGAAGAGGCTGTCTTTTCTCCACTCTATATTCTTGCTTCCTTTATCAAGGATAAGGTGACCATAGGTGCGTGGGTTTATCTCTGGGCTTTCTATACTGTTCCATTGATCTATATTTCTGTTTTTTTGTGCCAGTACCATACTGACTTGATTACTGTAGCTTTGTAGTATAGTCTGAAGTCCAGGAGTCTGATTCCTCCCGCTCCATTTTTCTTTCTCATGATTGCTTTGGATATTCTGGATCTTTTGTGTTTCCACACAAATGGTGACAGCTTTTGTTCTAGTTCTGTGAAAAATGCCATTCGTAGTTTGACAGGGATTGCACTGAATCTGTAGATTGCTTTGGATAGTATAGTCATATTCACAATGTTGATTCTTCCAATCCAAGAACATGATATATCTCTCCATCTGTTTGTATCATATTTAATTTCTTTCATCAGTGTCTTACAATCTTCTGCATACAGGTCTTTTATCTCCTTAGGTAGGTTTATTCCTAGGTATTTTACTCTTTTTGTTGCAATGGTAAATGACAGTGTTTCCTTAATCTCTCTTTCAGAAATTTTGTCATTAGTGTATAGGAATGCAAGAGATTGCTGTGTATTAATTTTGTATCCTGCTACTTTACCAGATTCATTAATTAGCTCTACTAGTTTTCTGATAGCTTCTTTAGGATTCTCTATGTATAGTATCACGTCATCAGCAAACAGTGACAGTTTTACTTCTTTTCCGATTTGGATTGTTTTATTTCTTTTTCTTCTCTGATTCCTGTGGCTAAAACTTCCCAAACTACGTTGAATATTAGTGATGAGAGTGGGCAACCTTCTCTTGTTCCTGATCTTAGAGGAAATGGTTTCAGTTTTTAACCATTAAGAATGATGTTGGCTGTGGCTTTGTCATATATAGCCTTTATTATGCTGAGGTAACTTCCCTCTATGCCTACTTTCTGGAGAGTTTTTATCACAAATGGGTGTTGAGTTTTCTCAAAAGCTTTTTATGCATGTATTGAGATTATAACATGGTTTTTATCCTTCAATTTGTTAATATGGTTATCACATTGATAGATAGACTTGCATATATTGAAGAATTCTTGAATTCCTGGGATAAACCCCACTCGATCATGGTGTATGATCCTTTTAATGTGCTGCTGGATTCTGTTTGCTAGTACTTGGTTGAGGATTTTTGCATCTATGTTCATCAGTGATATTGGTCTGTAGTTTTCTTTGTTTGTGACATCTTTGTCTGGTTTTGGTATCAGGGTGATGGTGGCCTGGTACAATGAGTTTGGGAGTGTTCCTTCCTCTGCTATATTTTGGAAGAGTTTGAAAAGGATGGGTGTTAGCTCTTCTCTAAATGTTTGACAGAATTCACCTGTGAAGCCATCCTTTTGTTTGTTGGAAGTTTTGTATTCACAGTTTCAATTTCAGTGCTCGTGATTGGTCTGTTTATATTGTGTATTTCTTCTTGGTTCAGTCTCAGAAGGTTGTGCTTTTCTAAGAATTTGTCCATTTCTTCCAGGTTGTACATTGTATTGCCATTTAGTTGTTTGTAGTAATCTCTCATAATTCTTTGTATTTCTGCAGTGTCAGTCGTTACTTCTCCTTTTTCATTCTAATTCTGTTGATTTGAGGCATCTCCCTTTTTTTCTTGATGAGTCTAGGTAATGGTTTATCAATTTACTCTGTCTTCTCAAATAACCAGCTTTTAGTTTTATTGATCTTTGCTATTGTTCTCTTCATTTCTTCTTTACTTCTTTCTGATCTGATATTTATGATTTCTTTTGTTCTGCTAACTTTGGGGGTTTTGTTGTTCTTCATTCTCTAATTGCTTTACGTGTAAGGTTAGGTTGTTTACATGAGACTTTTCTTGTCTCTTGAGGTAGGATTGTATTGCTATAAACTTCCCTCTTAGAACTGCTTTTGCTGCATCCCATAGGTCTTGGGTCATCGTGTTTTCATTGTCATTTGTTTTTAGGTATTTTTTTGATTTCCTCTTTGATTTCTTCAGTGATCTCTTGGTTATTTAGTAGCGTATTGTTTAGCCTCCATGTGTTTGTATTTTTCACAGTTTTTTTTCCTGTAATTGATATCTAGTCTTATAGCGTTGTGGTTGGAAAAGCAACTTGATACAATTTCAATTTTCCTAAATTTACCAAGGCTTGATTTGTGACCCAAGATATGACCTATCCTGGAGAATGTTTCATGAGCATTTGAGAAGAAAGTGTATTCTGCTGTTCTTGGATGGAAGGTCCTATAAATATCAATTAAGTCCATCTCGTCTAATGTGTCATTTAAAGGCTGTGTTTCCTTGTTTTCATTTTGGATGATCTGTCCATTGGTGAAAGTGTGGTGTAAAAGTCTCCTACTCTTATTGTGTTACTGTAGATATCCCTTTTTATGGCTGTTAGCATTTGCTTTATGTATTGAGATGCTCCTATGTTGGGTGCCTAAATATTTACAATTGTTATATCTTCTTCTTGGATTGATCCCTTGATCATTAGGTAGTGTCCTTCTTTGTCTCTTATAATAGTCTTTATTTTAAATTCTATTATGTCTGATATGACTACTGCTACTCCAGCTTTCTTTTGATTTTCATTTGCATTGAATATCTTTTTCTATCCCCTCACTTTCAGTCGGTATGTGTCCCTAAGTCTGAAGTGGGTCTCTTGTAAACAGCATATATAAGGGTCTTGTTTTTGTATCCATTCAGCCAGTCTGTGTCTTTTGGTTGGAGCATTCAATTCATTTACACTTAAAGTAATTATCGATATGTATGTACCTATTACCATTTTCGCAATTGATACGGGTTTGTTTTTATAGGTCTTTTCCTTCTCTTGTGTTTCCTGCCTAGAGATGTTCCTTTAGCATTTGTTGTAAACCTGCATTAGGTGGTACAGAATTCTCTTAGCTTTTGCTTATCTTTAACGATTTTAACTTCTCTGTCAAATATGCATGAAATTCTTGCTGGGTAGAGTAATCCTGATTGTAGGTTTTTCCCTTTCATCACTTGAAATATGTCTTGCCACTCCCTTCTGGCTTGCAGAGTTTCTGCTGAAAGATCAGCTGCCAACCTTATGGGTATTCCCTGGAATGTTATTTGTTGCTTTCCTGTTGCTGCTTTTAATATTTTTTTTTGTATGTAATTTTTGATAGTTTGATTAATATGTGTCTTAGCATGTTTCTCTTTGGGTTTATGGTGTATGGGACTCTGCACTTCATGGACTTGATTGACTACTTCCTTTGCCATGTTAGGGAAGTTTTCAACTCTCATCTCTTCAAATATTTTCTCAGAACTTTTCTTTTTCTCTTCATCTTCTGGGACCCTTATAATTCAAATGTTGTGCGTTTACGGCTTCCCTGGTGGCACAGTGGTTGAGAGTCCACCTGCCGATGCAGGGGACACGGGTTCGTGCCCCGGTCCGGGAAGATCCCACGTGCCGCGGAGCGGCTGGGCCCGTGAGCCATGGCCGCTGAGCCTGCGCGTCCGGAGCCTGTGCTCCGCAACGGGAGAGGCCACAACAGTGAGAGGCCCGCGTACAGCAAAAAAAAAAAAAAATGTTGTGCGTTTAGTGCTGTTCCAGGGGTCTCTGAGACTGTCCTCACTTCTTTCCATTCTTTTCTCTTTATTCTTCTCTGCGACAGTTATTTCCACTATTTTATCTTTCAGGTCACTTATCTGTTCTTCTGCCTCAGTTAATCTGATATTGATTCCTTCTAGAGAATTTTTAATTTCATTTATTTCGTTGTTCATCATTGTTTGTTTGCTCTTTAGCTCTTCTAGGCCCATGTTAAACATTTCTTGTACTTTCTCCATTCTATTTCCAAGATTTTGGATCATCTTTACTATCAGTACTCTGAATTCTTTTTCAGGTAGACTGCCTATTTCCTCTTTATTTGTTTGGTCTAATGAATTTTTACCTTGCTCCTTCACCTGCTGCATATTTCTCTCTCTACTCAAATTGTTTAACTTACTGTCTTTGTGGTCTCCTTTTCACAGGCTGCAGGTTCACAGCTCCCACTGTTTTTGGTGTCTGCCCCCGGTGGGCGAAATTGCTTAAGTGGCTTGTGTAGGCTTCCTGTTGGAGGGGACTGGTGCTTGTGTTCTCGTGCGTGGGGCTGGATATCGTCCTTCTGGTTGGGCAGGGCCACGTGTGGTGGTGTGTTTTGGGGTGTTTGTGAACTCAGTATGACTTTAGGCAGCCTCTCTGTTAATGGGTGGGATTGTGTTCCTGTCTTGCTGCTTGTTTGGCATGGGGCATCCAGCACTGTAGCTTGCTGGCTATTGGGTGGAGCTGGGTCTTAGTGTTGAGATGGAGATCTCTGGGAGAGATCTCACCGATTGATATTATGTGCAGCCGGGAGGTCTCTGGTGGTCCAATATCTTGGACTCAGCTTTCCCACCTCAGAGGCTCAGGCCTGACACCCGGCCAGAGCACTAAGACCCTACCAACCACACAGCTTGGAATAAAAGGAAGAAAAAAAAGGAAAAAAAACAAATGGATAGAACCCCAAAGCAAATGGTAAAAGCAAACCTAAACAGACAAAATCACACAAAGAAACACATACATACACACTCACAAAAAGAGAAAAAAAGGAAACATACTAAATTTTTTTTAATTTTAAATAATAAAATTAAAAAGTAAAAAACAGAAAAAAATAAGAAGACAGCAACCAAACGAAAAACAAATCCACCAATGATAACAAGCACTAAAAACTAAACTAAGATAAACATAAAAACTGGAAACAAATCAGACACAAAAGCAAAGCCCAAGTCTACAGTTGCTCCCAAAGTCCACCACCTCAATTTTGGGAACATTCGTTGTCTATTCAGGTATTCCACAGATGCAGAGTTCATCAAGTTGATGGTAAGGATTTAATATGCTGCTCCTGAGGCTGCACGGAGAAATCTCCCTTTCTCTCCTTTGTTCACACAGCTCCTGGGGTTTGGCTTTGGTTTTGGACCCACCTCTGTGTGTAGGCTGCCCTCAGGCATCTGTTCCCCACCCAGACAAGAGGGGTTAAAGTGGCAGCTGATTAGTGCTCTCTTGTTCACCCAGGCTGGGGAGAGGGAGGGGTACGGTAGTCATAACTGGAATGTGGGGCAAGCCTGTGGTGGCAGAGGCCAGTGTGATATTGTAACAATCTCAGGCGTACTTTCTGTTCTCCCAGAAAAGTTGTCTCTGAATCTCAGAACCCTTGCAGTGGTGTGCTGCACAAGTTCCCAGTGGGGTGTGGGTAATGACCTGCACTTGCACACAGGATTCTTGGTGGCAGCAGAAGCAGTGTTAGCGTTTAATGCCTGTCTCTGGGGTCTGAGCTGATAGCCATGGCTCGCGCCTGTCTCTGGAGCTCGCTTAGGCTGTGTCTGCCTTCTGTGCGCACACGGAGCAGGAAAACCTCTCCTCACGCACCCCAAAACAATAGTCTCTTGCCTCTTCGGCAGCTCCAGACTTTTTCCCGGACTCCCTCCTGGCTAGCTGTGGCGCACTAGCCCCACAGGCTGTCTTCACGCAGCCAACCCCAGTCCTCTCCCTGGGGTCTGACCTCCAAAGCCCAAGCCTCAGCTCCCAATCCCACACACCCCAGTGGGTGAGCAGACAAGCATCTCAGGGTGGTAAGTACTGGTCAGCACTGATCCTCTGTGCAGGAATCTCTCCGCTTTGCCTTCCACACCCCCTGTTGCTGTGCTCTCCTCCGTGGCTCTGAAGCTTCCCCGCTACCCACACCCTGTCCCTGCCCGTGAAGGGGCTTCCTAGTGTGTGGAAACTCTTCCTCCTTCACAGCTCCCTCCCAGAGGTGCAGGTCCCATCCCTATTCTTTTGCCTCTGTTTTTTCTTTTTCCTTTTCCCCTACCCAGGTAGGTGGGGATTTTCTTGCCTTGTAGGAAGTCTGAGGTCTTCTGCCAGCGTTCAGTAGGTGTTCGGTAGGAGTTGTTCCACACGCAGGTGTATTTTTGATGTACTTGTACCGAGGAAGGTAATCTCCACGTCTTACTCCTCCGCCATCTTGTAGGTCTCCTTCCTAAAGGATTTAAATAGCTAAATCCTTTGTCCATTTATAAATTGGACTATTTAATTTTCTGTTGTTGAGTTACAGAAATTTCTAAAAATATATTCTAAATATTAACCCTTTATCAAATATACATTTTGCAAATATGTTCTCTTTTGATAGGTCACCTTTTCACTCCGTTGGCTGTATCCTTTGGTACATAGAAGATTTTAATTTTGATGTAGTTCAATTCATCTATTTTATTTTTCCTTTTGTTACCTGCACTTTCAGTGTCATATGTAAGAAATTATTGCACAATTCAACATCAAGAAGCTGTTTCCCTATGTTTTCTTCTCAGCATTGTACAGTTTTAACTCTTACATCGAAGTCTTTGATCCATTTTGCATTATATTTGTGTACATGGTATCTGGTAACACAGCAACTTCATTCTTTTGCATGTAGATATCCAGCTTTCTCAACATCATTTCTTGAAAAAAACTGTCTTTTCCCCAGTGAAAGGTCTTGACACTCTTGTTAAAAATCATTCAACCATATATGCAAGGATTTATTCCTAGGATCTATATTACATTCCATTGGTCTATATTTCTGTCTATATGCCAGTCTCACATTGTTTTGTTTATTTTTATTTATTTATTTATTTTTCTGTGGTATGCGGGCCTCTCACTGCTGTGGCCTCTCCCGTTATGGAGCACAGGCTCCGGACGTGCAGGCTCAGCAGCCATGGCTCACGGGCCTAGCCGCTCTGTGGCATGTGGGATCTTCCCGGACTGGGGCACGAACCCGTGTCCCCTGCATCGGCAGGAGGACTCTCAACCACTGCGCCACCAGGGAAGCCCTCACATTGTTTTGATTACTGTAGTTCTATAATAAGTTTTGAAATCAGAAAGACCCCAATTTTGTGCTTTTTCAAGTTTCTTTTGCCTATTCAAGATCCCTTAAGATTCCATGTGAATTATAGGATGAACTCTTCTATTTATTTCTGAAAAAAAAAATGCTGAGGTTTTGTAGGGATTGCTTTTGGGTCATATTGACATTTTAAAAATAATAATTATTCCTGCCATAAACATAAGATGTCTTTCCATTTATTTGTGTCTTCTTTAATTTCTTCCAGCAATATTTTCTAATTTTCAGCATACAAATCTTTCATGTCCATGGTTCAGTTTACTCCTAAGTATTTTGTTATCTTTGATACTACTGTAAATGAGATTTATTTTAAATTTTGTTTCCAGATTACTCATTGTTAGTGTATAGAAACACAACTAAATTTTGGGTGTTGATTTTGTATCCTGAAGTTTTGCTGAATTCATTTATTAGCTCTAACAGTTGTGTATGTGTGTGTGTGTGTGTGTGTGTGTAATTTTTAGAGTTTTCTATAAATAAGATTATTTCACCTGCTAAGATAATTTTACTCCTTTCCTTTTAATTTGGATGTCGTTTCTTTCAAGTTTAATTGCTCTGGCTAGGACTTCCAGTACAATTTTTTTCTTTCCTTTTTTTTTTTGGCTGTGCTGGGTCTTCGTTGCTGCGCACTGGCTTTGTCTAGCTGCGGCGAGTGGGGGTTACTCGTCATTGCATTGCATGTGCTTCTTATTCCAGTGGCTTCTCTTGTTGCAGAACATAGGTTTTAGGCACGCGGGCTTCAGTAATTGTGGCACGTGGGCTCAGTAATTGTGGCTCATGGGCTCTAGAGCACAAGCTCAGTAGTTGTGGTGCCTGGGCTTAGTTGCTCTGCAGCATATGGGGTCTTCCCAGACCAGGGATCGAACCAATCCTCTGAATTGGCAGGCATATTCTTAACCACTGCGCCACCAGCTTAGTCTCCCCAGTACAATTTTGAATAGAAGTAGGTATCTTTGTTTTATTCCTGAATTTAGAGGAAAAGCCTTCATTCATTCACCACTGTAACTGATGTAAGCTGTGGGATTTTCACATATGGCTTTTACTATCTTGATGTGGTTTCTTTCTATTCCTAGTTTGCTGAGTGTTTCATAATGAAATGGTGCTGAATGTTGACGAATGCTTTTTCTGCATTAATTGAGATGAATATTCTTTTCCTTCATTCTGTTAATGTGATATGTGACATTGGTTGACTTTCATATATTGCACATGCTTTCATTGCAGGAATAAACCCCACTTGGTCATGGTGTATAGTCCTTTTAATGAGCTGTTGAATTCTGTTTGCTATTTTACTGAGGATATTTGTATTAATAAAGATAAGGGATATTGATCTCTAGAATTTTTGTAGTGCTTTGTCTGACTCTGGTATCAGAGTACTGCTGGCCTCATAGAGTGAGTTAGAAAGTATTCCCCCTTCAATTTTTGGAAGAGTTGGAAAAGTATGGATCTTAGTTATTCTTTAAATGTTTGCCAGAACATAATGGTTAAGCCATCTGGTCATGGGTTTTTCTTTCTTAGGCGGTTTTTGATTACTGATTAAATCTCACAAGTAGTTAGGGATCTATTCAGATTTTCTGTTGCTTCATGGGTCCATCTTTGTAGGCTGTATATTTCTAGAAATTTCTCCATTTCATCTAGATTGTCCAGTTTTTTGTGTATAGTTATCCATAGTAATATCTTGTAATTCTTTTTATCTCTGTAAAGTTGATAGTGATATCACAATTTCATTTCTGATTTTAGTAACAGGAGTATTGTCTTTTTCTTTCCTAGTCAGTCTAGTTAAGAGCTTGTCAATTTTGTCTTTTTTTTTTTCAAAAAACTATTTCTTGTTTTCAATGATTTTCTCAATTGTTCTTCTATTCTCTATTTCATTCATCACTGCTCTAAGCTTATTATTTCCTTCTTTCTCCCAGCTTTGGGCTTAGTTTGTTCCTTTTTATAGTTTCTTTAGGCTGAAAGTTAGCTAATTCATTTGAGATCTTACTTCTTTTTAAATGTAAGCATATACAGCTATAAATTTCCCTTTAAACACTGATTTAGTTGCATCCCATGTTGCATTCTTACCTTCATTTGACTAAAGACTTCTTTTTTTCACATCTTTGTTGGAATATAAATGCTTTACAATGTTGTGTTAGTTTCTGCTGTACAACAAAGTGAATCAGCTATATGTATACATATATCCCCATACCCCCTGCCTCTTGAGCCTCCCTCCCACTCTCCCTATCCCATCCCTCTAGGTCATCACAAAGCACCGAGTTGATCTCCCTGTGCTTTGCAGCAGCTTCCCACTAGCCATCCATTTTACATTTGGTATTGTATATACGTCAAAGCTACTCTCTCACTTCATCCCAGCTTCCCCTTCCCCCCCTCGTGCCTCCTTGTGTGACCCAATAGTTGTTTATGAGTGTGCTATTTAATTTCCATATATCTGTGTATTTTTCAGTTTTTTTCTGATAATAATTTCATTACATTGTTATAGAAAAGATACTTTGATTTACATCTTTTAAACTTTATTATGACTTGTTTTGTGGTCTAACAAATGGTCTATCCTGGAGGATATTCTGTGTACATGTGAAAAAAACGTGTATTCTGATTTTGTTGGATAGAATATTCCTTACATATCTATTAGGTCCAGTTGGTCTAAAATGTTCAAATACTCCATTTCCTTACTGACCTTCTTTCTCATTTTTCTATCCATTAGTGAAATACTGATGTTTCCTGCTATAATTGTAGACCTAACTTTTTGTACTTTCACTTCTGTCTATATTTGCTTCATGTATTTTAGGACCTCTGATGTTTGGTACATACAAATTTGTACGTGTTATATATTCTTGGTAAATTGATCCTTTTTATCAATATATAATGCCCTTCTTTGTCTCCTGCAAGAGTTTTTGACTTAAAGTCTATTTTGTCAGATATGAGTTTAGCCATCCTTGTTACTTGTTTGGTTACCATGTGCATGGAATATCCTTTTCCATTCTTTCACTTGTAACCTATGTATGTCCTGAGATCTAAGGTGAGTCTCTTGTAGACAGCATATACTTGTATTTTGTTTTTTGCTTTATTTCAATTCATGCTGCTACTCTGTGACGTAAGAATCTGAGACACATGAATGATGTGCATTGTGGTTAAGAATAAAAGATAAAAAGTACCTCAAATTACACTCTAAGGCTTAGAAAAGTATAATATCACAACCTGACAAATATGACACTAAAAGGAAATAAGGTAGCAATATATTCATTTAACCTAGGAGTATGAATAAAAATTATATGTAAATACAGTGAATAACGTGAACATCTAACGGAAGAATAATATGCGATGAAAGAGAAGAGTCTGTTCCACGAATGCAGGGATGAACCCACATTAGGAAATCAAGTAATACAGTCCAACATGCTAATAAACTAGAGGAGTAAAAATATCTGGCACCTTTTTTAAGAGTAAAATAATTTTTAAAATTCAGCATTTATTACTGATTTGACTAAATACAGAATAAAACTGTAATTAAAAGTATTCATGCAAAACCAGTAGACTATATCAATTTCAACAGAAAAACTATAAATGAAAAGTACTGGGAAAGACTCATATCATATTATTATTTTTATTCAACATTATTCTGACATGTCTAGTAAATGCAATACCAAAGAGTAAGATATAGATAAATAAGGTAAGAACGTGTAAGTATTTTCAGATCAGGTCCATTAAGTCCATGGAAATATATGAAAAATGCATTAGTATTGATAAGAATAAAGAAAGTTAGCTATCTTGAAAAAACATTCACAAAAGCAATAACTTTTCTATACTGCAGCAATAAAAAATAAAAATTTATGTACTAAGAAAATAGGATTGAAATAGTAAGTAGAACTTCAAAATACACAGAATTAAAATTAACCACAAAATACTCAAAGCAATATGAAGCAAATGATATGTGATTTTTGATAGATACACCATAATTCTAAACAGGGATCTTAATAGCACTGGAATGTAATTTCTCCTCAAATTTATTTATGAATTTAATAATCTTTTAATCAAACTTTCAATGAGGAATTTTTGGCAAATTTAATTTAATGTTCACTTCTAAACAATGCATATGCAAGAATAGCAAAGAATATTAAAAAGTGGTTATGTCCAATAAAGTAACAAAAAAATCTATAAAGCTACAATAAGCAGTAGATTTGTATAGATACACAGACATAAATGTCAGTAAGACAAAAAAATAGAATAGAATAAGTATTTTTCTATCAGAATAATTTAATCTCATGAAACATAAGCTAACTTTGCAACCACCAAGGAAGAATAACTTTTTGATACATAGTAAATGAACAGTTGGTTATTCATTTTGAAAAAAAAATGCACGTACACACACACACACACACACACACAAACACACACCACAGTGCCTTCTCCATGCCATAAAATTTCTGAAATTCAGATAAAATGAAGTTTGAAAAGTAAAAAGTAAAACCATACAAATTTTAAGTTACAGGAAAATTTGGGGAGACATTATAAGCTCTCTTTAAAAAAATACTTGGGGGCTTCCCTGGTGGCGCAGTGGTTGAGAGTCCGCCTGCCGATGCAGGGGATGAGGGTTCGCGCCCCGGTGTGGGAAGATCCCACATGCCGTGGAGCGGCTGGGCCCGTGAGCCATGGCTGCTGAGCCTGCGCATCCGGAGCCTGTGCTCCGCAACGGGAGAGGCCACAACAGTGAGAGGCCTGCGTACCGCAAAAAAAAAAAAAAAAAAAAAAAAAATACTTGAATTGAGGAAAAGAAGGATAATTTTCCATTAAAAATGACATAAATTACTGGAAAAACTATTAATATTTGCCTTGTAAGACTATTGTGAAAATTAGATGAACTACTATAAGTAAAGCTTAAAACAGAATTTCAAAAACAGTAAAAAATTACCTGTTACTTCTCTTTTACAAGTCACTTCTGCATTTCTATGATGTGTCCAGGAGGTAATTTTCCCAAAATAAGGTAATCTTTGCCACAGCAGCTGAAAAACAAACAAACAAAACCTGTGTTGGCATACTGGCTTAAAGAGATCCCTGTGCCCCCAAAACAAAGACTTCCTCATATTACCATTTCTCACTCACTTCTTATTTTTCACACCCAAATTTTTTTCATTAAATATATATTATATATAGCATATATAACATATACATTTTATTATATATATATATATATATATATATATAAATACCACAATAAAATTACTTAACAGAGCTAACGCTTTCTACCTAATACTTGCCACCATAAATTCCTGCAAAGAATTATTGTTAAGAGTTCTACGGACCTTACGTTCACCATTAGTGCTTCATTTGAACACAGAAACTTCAAGTTCCGCATTCCCTAAGATCCATTTTGATTTGTTATCTTTATGGATGGTTTCTCCCTCTAGGGGGAGAAAATGTTTCCTCTAGTTTCCCCTAGAAAAACTCAGGACTGTTGCATTCCCGGTGTGCCCTGCTGTTTGATAATCTCTGTTTGTCACTCACATTAGAAAATAACTGAGCTTGTTGTAATTTTTGTATGTGTGGTATAAAATACATAACATTAAAGTTACCACGTTAACTATTTTAAGTGTATAGTTCAGTAGTTAAGCATATTCACAAAATTGTGCAACAGAACTCTCAAACTTTTTCATCCCACAGCCCTGTAATTCTATACCAACCAAACACTGATCCCCCCATCACTGCTCCCAGCCCTTGGCAGTCATCTTTCTACTTTCTGTTTCTATGATTTTGACTACTTGAGATACTGCATATGAGTGCAATTACACAGTATTTGTCCTCTGCTGACTGGATTATTGTCCTTAGCATAATGTGCTTCAGGTTCACCATGCTGTAGTATGTAACAGAATTTCCTTCTTTTAAAAGGCTGTATGAGATTCCACTGTATGTATATACCATATTTGCTTAATTGATTCATCAGTTAATGGGCATCTGAGTTTTTTCTACTTCTTGGCTATTCTGAATAATGCTGCCATAAATACTGATATGCTGATATCTCTTCCAGATCATGATTTGGATTCTTTTGGATATGTACCTGGAGGTAGGATTGCTAGGTCATATGGTAACTTTTTTCAACTTGTTGAGGAACCTGCACTCACAAGAATATTTTTTTAGTTCCCTGTGTTATGTTTTATTCCAGACTGAAATCTTTATACATTAATGGCATACTATGTATATTCTGTTTTCACTCCCCCACCCCTCTGCCACATCACGTTTGCTTAGTTTCTGTGATATTTCATTTCTTCTCGCCTAATGTGTGTAACTTTGTCCAGATTTTTTCTCTCTTCCGATATAACTGAGATTAACTTTCTTTACTACATTTACAACTTTCCTGGCACTTACTTACTTTTTCTGAGTTATAATTGGATAGATGGGTTTTGCAGCCAGTTTGCTCTACTGTTGTATGTGGGGTGGATAGGAGAAAGGGGAGAGTCAAGAGCTCTTTTGGGCACCTTGGATATTCTTTCTGGGAAGATACCTTTTCCAATGACTTAGATACCTTCTGACAACATATGTTCCAATCAAATGTAGCTCTGCTCTTGGAAGAGGAAACCCACTGCCCCCACCCCTGCCTATCATCATGATTACCACCAAAGCCGTGACTAACTGAAGAGCTTAAGTCACGATCAGAAATATTCAGATGCTCTTATTTACATCTATTTTTATATTTCTTTTCCCATCAGCAGTTCATACTAACCCCTCACACTCAATATAGTAAAAAGGGGGGAAATAACGCTTCCTTCTTTTGAGATTGAAGGTTATTAGAATTTTCTGGATTTTGTCAACTCATCAATGTAGATGCAAAATATGATATCTATGATTAAATACAGCACAATACTCCCCTGAAATTTCCTTTATATCCTTGGTCACTGTTGTGATCGGAATGTTTGTACCTACACCTAAATTCATATGTTGAAATCCCAAAGCTCAATGTGATGCTATTAGAAAGAAGGGTCTTTGGGAAATGTTTAGGTCATAAGGGTGAAGCTCTCATGAATGGGATTAGTGTTCTTATAAAAGAGACCCCATCAAGCTTCCTAGCCCCTCCTGCTATATAAGGATACAAGGAGGATAAGCCTGTAACTCACAGGAGGGCCCTCACCCAACAATAGTAGCACCTGATCAATGACTTCCAGCCTCCAGAACTATGAGAAATACATTTGTTTTTTCATAAGCTACCCAGACTATGGTACTTTGTTACAGCAGCCCAAATGGACTAAGATAATCACTTTAAAAAAACATTTATCACGGGACCTCCCTGGTGGTCCAGTGGTTAAGGCTCCATGCTCCCAATACAGGGGGTGCAGTTTCCATCCCTGGTCGGGGAACTAGATCCCACGTGCCACAACTAACAGCCCGCATGCCACAACTAAACATCCCGCAAGTCGCAATGAAGATCCGCGTGCTGCAACTAAGACCCAGTGCAGCCAAATAAATAAATATTTTTTCAAAAATTTATAATATGTCATACCCTACTTCTTGCTTGACAGTTGTTATTCTTTATATTTATTTGTCTGTGTACACCTTTGTTTGTAATGATAGGGGAAGAGCTATCTCATCCTCCCCATTTAATTACATATTTTTGAGAAAAGAGTGGAGACCCAAATTCTATATAGCATTAGTCCTTAGAAATTAAGACTCCCTTTTGAATCAATAATCTCAGACAAAACTGTAGAATGATCTCAAATGAAATGGGCTGTAGTTATTACTTTTTTCATATAGACAAGTTTGCACTTCTCTAGTAATTATTTGCTTTGAAATAAATAGAAAATAAATTGTAGGAAGGTCAACAATACTTTCCTGAGGAAATATATGACATTGATCATAAATTCATTCTTACACGTGCTTGACCTGAACCATTTCAACTGCCCTCCACTACAGGCATAGCTTGGAATATTGCAGGTTTGGTTTCAGACCATCACAGTAAAGTGAATATCATAATAAAGTGAGTCACACAATTTTTTTTTTTTGCTTGCCAGTGCATATAAAAGTTATGTTTACACTATACTGTAGTCTATTAAACATGCAATTGCATTATGTCTTAAAAATGCACGTGTTAATTAAAAATATTTTGTTGCTTAAAAAAAAATGCTAACCATCATCTAACGATGTAGGGCTGCCACAAACCTTCAGTTTGTAAAATCAACAGTATCTGCAAAGCACAATAAAACGACATGCAATAAAATGAGGTATGCCTGTATGTCTCCCCAAAAACTTCGCTCGACACATTATAGTACAGATATTTACCTAAAGCCTATACCACCTTTCAGGGTATCACATTCCTATCCCTTGGCATTAGGAGTAAAATATTTATTACCACATTCATCTTTTATTAGTTTGAAATCTGACATTTCTATCTCAGAAGATGCTTAAAGGTAAGCTCTCCACTATTTTTGAAATCCTTTTCTCATGATATTTCAAAAACATAAACTCCATTAATGAGAAAAAGAAGAAAATTAGATAATTGCTCTACTTAATATTGTATAATGATTTATTATTATATTTGCTTATAATGTAACTCTTTTTAGAGTTTAATTAATCCCACTTAGTGTTTAAGTATCCTATATATCTGCCAACAGGAGTTCAATTTCTAGTTGCTGTTTATTATCAAGATAATTGGACTTATTACTTAAGCATGGTGCCTCTCTGGCATTCAGCCCCGATGGGATATTTTATATGTATTGTATCTGGAAAGGAAAGTATACATTTCCTCAAAAGCAGATGTTGAAACAACATTAAGAACTTGATTTTTTTTTCAAACCACCATAATGCACCAAATTGGAGCTAAGACAATGTAGAAGAATCAAATGCATTAATCTCATGAATGGAACACTTTCTCTTAAACTGTTAAGTTTATATTTACTGTTCTCTCAAATAATTCTATGGTTTTATTTATCTACGCACATTCATGTAAACATTTCTAAAGGTGTTTTACATTTCAAGCTTAGTTGGTTGAACTATATTTTGCCTGCTTGTAACTTTTTCTTTCTGAAAAATAATTTTCAAACTTTTACTAAGTTTTCTTTCTGAAGAGCTGTCAAGTTTCCAGTTTTTAAAACAAAATTTATTTTGAGATACATGGAGTAACAGAAGACCCCAAGCAAAATCTTGGAGAAAATTATACAAAATTTTAAGTCTAGGAATTAAAAGTGGAGGACTGACAGATCAGCTGTATCATTTCTTCTTTGCTAACTCCATTTCAACACCTGATGACAAACTAGGCTTTGAGAAGAAGCTTGAAATAAAATTTATGCTAAAAATGAAAGTACATGAGCATGAGACTTGCATATACTTTACCATGGCCCATAAAACTCAGGACAATCATATTAACCCCAAATAACCCAGAGAGAAAGGACTTTAGAAAGACTGGGATGGGTCTTGATTCTATTGTCAAAGGAAGGTGTCACTATGCATAGGTATATAATCCCTAGGACATACCAGTGACAAAATCTTCACTTTCCTAATATAACAAGCACTTCTTACTAAACCATAAGCTTTTAGAGGATGGGAAAATATTAATTTATCATTATATTCCCAGCATTGAGCAAAATATCAGGTTCCTGGAATAGATTTACCAAATGATTGCTGAATGGACAGATAAACAAATGGTGAGGAAATCGATAAATCTAGCAGTGGTACATTAAAGTTACTACTTAAAATCTTAATTGACTTGTAATAGTACTCAAATCACCAATATAAATGTCACTTTTACCATGAAAATGAAATCCTTCTAATTACATAATACCATATGATTATTTTAAGCTACACACTCTCAAAGCAAAGAAATAATGAAAAAGGCACATTTTAAATATTATGAGGTCTCAAAACATAGCAACAGTATGCATTCACAAAAACATCCAATGTAATGTTATAATAATTTCCAGTTTTTAAAAAAATGTCTCCTTTTAGAAACCTACTTTATTATTGATGAAATGGAAATAGAGCTTGGGAAAGAAGCTATCTATCTTTTCTTTTAAAACCCACTTTCCCTTAAAATGTGATGATTCTTTGGGCCATTGTGCTGCATTTACATGTACCCAAGAAACAGACTTCAAGAAGAAAAGAAAATACATCTCTCTGTTCTCTCCTCTTACCTTCTTTTTCTTCTTTGTTAACTCAGAAGCACAGGAGATACATGTAACATAGGAAGTTAGAATAAAAAGTCTCCCTAGGACTTTGAAAACACTTCATCAAAATGAAATACAATTTCTCTTATCCAGTATGTGTTTTTTCTCTTCTTTGGCTTCAATTTTATTTTCATATGTCCTTGTTTCTACACTTTTTTTCCAAACTACTTAAAGTATCAGTAAGAATCTTACGACACCTACTGCTTAAATATACAAATTGTAATGGCACCTTTTTCTCAAAGCTCTTTAGTAGACCTTAATCCTCTACATTTCTGTCACACCTGAGTAGATTCCTACCACATACAGTGTGGTTTTACATCATCAGTGATCTTCGATAATATGTAACAATATGTTTTTGTAAACAGCATAGACTGATCCAGAAAACAAGAAGGTTGAATATGGAAGACAGGGATTAGGAGGCTCAGACTAGATTGTGAAGGGTTAACGGGCATCAGGATTAAACTTTCCTATGAAGGAGAATCAGCTGAATATCAGACCTAAACTTAAAACTGATCTGACACATGACTGCATAAAAGGTCAATGTGTACCTGAACTTACATACGTGTGCTGTAAGTTTGGTAGGTCCCTTACTGGTTTCTATAGTCAAGTCAGTTTATAGACACAGACCACGGCATGGAATACCCATGTGTAATGTGATTACTGGAAGAAGTGTGTGATATGTGGTGGCTTACTTTGCGCATCCTGCTTCACCACCGGTGATTTATATTTGCTGGTGAATAGTTTTCATATCATGGCACCTGTGGCAAATTAAGTCCTCTCTTTCAAGGGGGCAAAGATCTCAGTATAACAAGATGCCAGGCTCCGCAACTTCTGACAGGTAAACCCATGCAGAGGATAGTCCTACTCATTTCGACTAAGCAGGAAGAATGGAAGGGAGCTCTGAATTTAGATACACTGGGCTCAGACATCACTTACTGGGATTGTGGGCAATTCTCTAGGCCTCTGTTTGCTCATCTGCTTGTTATGAAAATTAAATGAGAAAATACACAAAAGTAGATGTAACAAAAACTCAAAAATTCAGTAATGGTCTTCAGCATCATCAAGTAGCATTTATGATGCTTACATTATGAAATTTAAATATCTACTACTCCCAAGGTGTTGAATGTTATCAAGAACAAGGAAACATTTCAAACCCAGAAGATCCTTTTTATTGGACGAGAATATTTATCATGTGAAATGAAGAGAATGGACTTTGTGGCACAACATTTAAATATAGTCATTTGTTACCTAGTTTTATTCCTCTAAATCACAGTTCTGAAAGCCTGTCAGCTAGAAAATAAACTTTCCAGAAACTTAAAAATGAGAAGTAACAGTCAAAATGAATATGGAAAATACAGCTGGCCTAACAGAGTAAACCATTTTTTCCAGTTGTGCTTAGATATTTCAATAAATAGTCTACAACACTATTGTTATTCTTATAACAAGTAACATATGGTAACATAATCCACTAGTGGTATTCAGCTGCAGGATGACTTACGTACACCGCTGACACCATTTGTAGCGAAAATAAAATTGTCAAATGGTATACGGAGAGAATTCTTTACATTATATTGTGACCATCATATTTGTTTTATAACTATTATTTTCATACATGTGATCAAGTGTAGTAATAAACATGGGAGAAAACAGTAGTGTCTCTTGAAAATCTTTTTTTAAATTTTGGTTGCCATGTCATATTCTTATTTCTGCCTTGCCCTTGTGCTTGGCTTGTTGACATTCCATGCTATATTCTGTGACAAATAAGATATTTACCTTTCTAATTGCTATAAAATAAAGGTAAGTCAGACTGCCTGAATCCTAAAGAGCTGGTTTTAATGTAAGAATGGCTCCAATGGAGATGAGCATGTATTCTAGGCTCTTATTTAAGCCACAGAAGTTCAGGGCCACGCAATGCTGTCACTCTTGAACTTCCATTTTCTTAAAGGCACAAAATGATCACCTCCTAGCTATTCACTCAGTTGACATGAAGAATTTTTACTGAGGCTGGACATGAGTGGGGTAGAGGAGGAACAGAGATTCTTATGCTAAAATGAAAATTCCTCATTGAACAGAAAAGATGTCAAACATTTAAGTAGCAAGAACTCACAAGGAAGGACAAATAAATATTCTAGGATAAAGAGTAGCCGATATTAACAACTGAAGTTATTTCATGGTTCCAGGTATAGGTGGGGTGGAGCAAAATTAAGAACTCCATTGAGAAGTAATAATGATTTTGGTGATTATAAATTCTCCACTGAATTAGTCTGGGCTTTGGACAATACATGATTACAATACCTGTGGTATCATCAAATGTTTAATTAAAATCATTTACGATTTGTGTTAAATTTAGAACCTACAGGAGCAATGTGGCAAAGCAGGTGATGGTGTTGTTTCTTAAACATTTTCATATTCAAATTTGAATCTACAGTATACTTTAATACGGTAGATCATCAGTACCAGAGATCACTAGCGTATCAGCTCATACAACAAAAACATAAAACCCTTTTTTATTCCTGCCCCATAATTCTTATACCCGTCACTGCAGGGGCGAATTGATCCCTTATTTCTAGATCAGTCTGAATGAAGGTTCTGGAATGCATCCTGTCTTTAGGCAGACGTACGTAACTTAAGGATTCTGAGGTTAACAGTTTAGGGACTTATCATCAAGTCAAATTTGTTCTAACTTCATGTCCACTACTGGTAACAGAATTGTTACCCTATTTCTGTTAATTAGCCTCCACCTCATACTAGAGTATTCTTTTTTTAATCTGTGAAATATTCTGAATAAACGAAAAATGATAATTTTCATGCATTAGAAAGATATCCATGAAAGCAACGTATAGAATGAACTGAAAGCAGGAAAGCTAAGGGGCAGAGACGGCTGGGAAGAACTTATGTAAAAACATAAGGTATAAATCAGAACAACGTAGCAAGGTAGAGAGACACAGGAGGTGGGTCTCTCAGAGAGACACTGAATAAGGGTGAATAAAAAGAAGCTATTTAATTGGACACTAAAAAATTGTGGATCAATATAAAACAATAGTTGTTTCAAACCCAAATTGGAAAAGGTTGCAAAAGGAATGAAATGGGAGGAAGGAGAACGAGCCAGTACTTAGCAATTTAGTGACAAGTGAGCAGGTACTCACACACACCTTGAACTAGTGTTGTTTTAGTTCTACAGCTTGTTTAAAGACAGTTTAATTTGATCGTGAGTTGATTCACTATGACAAAAAATATTTTTATTTAACAACTGTGTTTCTGTAATTATTCTCGATGTTGGAAATTCAAAGGTGAATAAGTTGCTCCAATGCGGATATCACAATCTTCTGCTAAATGGTACAAACTGAGGCATTTGTCCACATAATTCACACAAATTAAGTTTCAATTAAAGTCAGGATTGTGTTTGGCTAAATTGCTCACACTGGCTTTACTCTATCAATCTGGTTTACTGCATAATTATTTGACCCTTGGCTTCACTTTGCTTGTGTTAGACACAGTCAATAACTTGGTGGCAGGACCTGCAACCAAAGCTTTGAAAATAACGGTGCTGACTGATCAAAAGTGCTAATGTATATGAAAGTGCCTTGCAAATCGTAAAATACTACATAGACAAAACTGCCACCCACTCTCTTCAAAAAGAATTCAGTCTTCCAAACACCAGACTACCATTCAAAACATGATCTTGTGTCATTTGGAACTGGCTTCATGAGTTGTGATGCCAGAAAATAAAATATTTCATTGCTTTCTGGCAGACACGTAGCATGTACCGGTAATATCAGACATTACCTACTGTGATGGTTAATTTTATATGTCAACTTGCCTGGGCCATGGGGTGTCCAGATATTTGGTCAGACATCATTCTGGGCATTTCTATGTTTTTAGGTGAGCTTAACACTTAAGTCAGTGGACTTGGACTAAAGCAGATTGCTCTCCATAATGTGGGTGTGCCTCACCCAAGCAAATGAAGGCGTGAAGAGTACAAAAAGACCATCTTGCCCTGAGCTAGACAGAATTCTCCAGAAGACTGCCTTCAGACTTCATCTGCAACATGGCTCTTCCCATTTCAATAGCAGACCCCCTTCACACTCAAATGGGAACATCAGCCCTCCTAGGTCTCCAGCTTGCCCATCTTCAGACTGGAACTGAAACATTAGCTCTCTTTGGTCTCCAGCCTACTGGCCCACACTGCAGATTTTATACTTGCCAGCCTCGATAACCACTTGAACCAATTCCTTATTATAAATCTCTTTACATATAGTCTATCCACTGTGATTTTGTGACTTATAGTAAGTATATATTTGGTCTTCATCTTTGAGCCAGTTTTTGTCACAGAGCTCCTAAAACCTTCAAAATTTCCTAAGTGATTAAGAGTGATAAAGGTGTCTTGATCTTCATAATAAACCCCTTTCAATCACAACTGGGTTTATGTTAATGAAGTGACTTTTGGAAAGCACTTAAGGATGAGGGCTGGTTGCCAGGGGAAGAGCCATGTAATTGGAGAGCAGGACTTCGCAGTCCCATTCCCCTAACCTCCAGGGAAAGGAGAGGGACTGAAGGTTGAATCAATCACCAAAGACAAATGATTTAATCAATCATGCCTATATAATGAAGCCCCCATAAAAAACCAAAAGAATAGAGTTTGGAAAGCTTCTGGGTTGGTGAACTTGCAGAAATCTGGGGAGAGTGGCAGGCTCAGAAAGCATGGAAGACCTGCAACCTTTCCCCCATTCTTTGCCCTATGCATCTCTTCCATTTGGGTGTTCCTATGTTACATCCTTTTATTAAAAAACGGTAAACTAGCAAGGAGAATGTTTCCCTGACTTCTGTAAGCTGCTCTAGCAAATTAATCCGACCCAAGGAAGGAGTCATTAGAATCTCTGATCTATAGCTGGTCAATCAAAAGCTCAGGTAGCCATCTGGACCTGTGACTGGTGTCTGAAGTGTGTGGGGAGGGGGAGGCAATCTTGCGAAACCTAGCCCTTCACCTGAGCGATCTGACACTACCTCCAGGTAGTGTTAGAACTGAGTTAATTGCTTGGTGGTGTGAACACACACACCGTACCCATAGATCTTACTGTTTCTGTTTCTCGAGAGAACCTTAATACATCTACTCATCCCAACAAATCTAGGGCATAGGCATATACAAAAATAATAACAATACATAATAATAAATACATTTTCGGTGTGAAAGATTAATAAATATAATTTCAGAACCAACACAAATAAGCAATTAAAACACATGCAACCACAGCGCTGACACAGGAAGTCAATGTTTTTAAAACCCATTTGGGGGTCCACCTAAGCCAGACCTGTACTATTGTGAGTTTTCCAAAGACCATTTATTTTAAGTTCTATACTCAGTAGCAGTTTAAATTTTAGTGACACATCAAAAACGGCTTATGAAATTTAAAAAAAAATTATAATGGACAAATATAAAAGGAAGCACTGGCATTTTATTCTTATCTCAACACTTATTTCCTTTTTGTCACTGGACTTAGTTTTCTCCCCAGGCTATAGATATACCATTTTAGCTTCTTGGAAACCGCCAAAAAATGCCAAATACAAATGGAAACCACATCATGAAATACATGCAAAATAAAAACCATCATTTTTTCTCTGAAAACGCCTGTTATATAAACTGAAAAGCACCATGGTATTGCCTAAATAAAAATAATTAGTTTGATTCATTAGTATGGTTCTTTAATATTTGTTTTATTTTATTTACTTTATTATAGATGTAACACTATAAATGTCAAATTATAGCTTAGAGGGACTTGCATATATTTATTTTATTTCTTTGATACAAAACCTTGTGAGTAGTTGTTATTTCCATTATAAAGATGAAGAAAATAGGAGTTAATTTTCTCAGGCAGCATATAGTTGGGCTCACTGTATTTCAGATTTTTTAACCCAAAAAGTCAAATATTCACTACAGTCATTATTAGCACCTTAGCCTCAACCCACACTAACTGAGCTCTGGCTTCCTACAAGGTACCACAATGACGTTGGGAAAATATGAAGAAGCACAAACCATCATTCAGCGTTTCCAGTGACATACAATGAAGGTGAGGAAAGTAAATCCTTTTGAGAAGGTAAAATCATTAACAATACAAAAACTAAAAAAAAAAAAAAAATGAGGGTAATGTTTTAAAAATTTCTCCAATATATTTTCATCCTTCAGTAATGTGATTTTATTCCTTGATGTTTTGAGACCATTTTTATCCCATGGGATGAAAAAGAGAGAAGAGAAACAGAGAGAGTTCAAAAATAAGCATTTCTGGGGCTTCCCTGGTGGTGCAGTGGCTAAGAATCTGCCTGCCAATGCAGGGAAAACGGGTTCGAGCCCTGGCTCAGGAAGATCCCACATGCCGTGGAGCAACTAAGCTTGTGTGCCACAACTACTGAGCCTGCACTCTAGAGCCCGCGTGCCACAACTACTGAGCCTGCATGCCACAACTACTGAAGCCCGCGCACCTAGAGCCCCTGCTCTGCAACAAGGGAAACCACCAAAATGAGAAGCCCGCGCACCACAACAAAGAGCAGCCCCTGCTCACCGCGACTAGAGAAAAGCACACGCACAGCAACAAAGACCCAACACAACCAAAAATAAAATAAAATAAATTAAACACACACAGACACACACACAGACACACACACACAGACACACACACACACAAACAAGAATTTCAGCTTTGTCTCTCAGTTTCAAAAATTAGGAATGGAGCATATCAAAATCCTTAGATGGGATAAAGAAGGTGCCAGAAAAGGATGCCCTAAGAAATTAGCCTGAACTCAGTGAAATCTGAAGCTAGGAGATGGATTATGGACTTCAGAAGCAGGTGCCAACCTGAAGCCCCCCAAAGATATAACAGATAGATAGATATACAGATAAATGAGTAGTATAGGTTAGCGGTTCTCAGACCACTCAGGAGCGCCAAAGAAATAGCCTTTTGCTTTATTTCTCGCTCCCCTATCAAGGGTTGGAGGGGAAGGTCCATCCTTATTATTCAGACATCAATTCCCTCCCCTAAATCAGGCTTAGAGAGAACCAGCCAGCTCTTTCCTTCTGGTTGTTTTTCTCTCACTCCCAGCTTATTTTTTGTTTTCTCTCTACTCCCACCTCTGAAGCCATTTTATGAACTGTCAGGTGTCACCTGAGCCTCCAATAAAGCAAAAACAGGCCCTCCTGCTAAAAAGAGAGAGAGAGAGAGCAAAAGAGCAAAAGTGAGAGTGAGAGAGACCAGAGCTGGTCTATGATGAAGTTCTCATTGGTTTGTAGCCAAATGACAAACATAAGATCAATGTTGTAAAATTTTTATAATATAAAATTTATTCTACGTTTTCCATGATAATTTTAGTGATGAAATAACGTATTCCACAAAGTCATGGAAATACTAGATAACTGTTTCATCAGAATTGATCTTTAAAAGAGTATCATCAACACTATGTGGTCCGCATATTTTTATGTGTGTATGTGCATGTGAGAGGGGTCTATTCCTGGCAAATTGCATTTGTTCATTAAATCACAAGCTCAGGGAACCAGTGACTCAGTACAAGTGCTATGCTTCTTAGGAGGTAAGAGCTGTTTAGATCTGAGGAGTCAGAAGCAGCATCAAGGAAAAGGTAGGAGATAAGTAAGATAGACTGGATTTAACTATGTGGAAATTAGGCAGAGGGCATTCTAGAAGGAAGAATGCTGGTAGGAAACACGCAAGGGCCAGTTTCCTATCTTAAAATAGGAAAAATAAAAACTAGCCTAGTTTAGCTTGAGTAAAGGATGTAGTAAGTTTTAAAGCTGGTGAAAAGTAGGTCCAAGTTGATTAAAAAATTTTGAATGTCAAGCATCAATAATTAAACTTTTAGATAGAGTTAGGCAACTCCACAGCACACAACTGAGAAGGAAACAGGCTCTAAGAAAACAAAGGCATTAACTACAACATGCTCTTCTGAGAAGTTCAGTAATTTAAAGGAAGGGGTTAAGATGGAAACGCAGAAGATAAAGGAAGATTGAGAGAAGGCATTGATAAAATGGGGCAACCACCGTCAAGAAAGAGCACCACTCAAAAGCGCAAAACTACATTCATTGCTTACATCAATAAGGGTTAGCTATAGTGGTTAGGAACTGTCTCATTTAGCAGAGCAAACTAATATCTTATAAGGAGTTTGGGGGAAGAGTTTGTTTTGGGGTCAAGTTGCTTACAGATGTGGAAGTGTGGAGGCAGAAGTATAAGGACTTTAGGAACATGTTTTGTGTTGGTGTTAGGTAGCTCTGATTGACTGAACATGTTTCATTTGTTTGCTTGGCCGTTTACTTGTTAGCATGGCTGTAGAAAAAAATCAGCCTGGCTCTAACTATATGGCAACTTCTTTATTCTCACCATTTAATAGCCAAGACTTCATGTCTTTCTTCCAGGTGATGGATGCTTGGTTCAATCACCTCTCTTCCTCACCACTGCTGTATCACACAACAGCTTAGCTGCTGCCACACTAGTCCTAGTGCTGTCCCACCAAAACTTGTTCCCTGCGCCATCCTTGGATTCATCCTGCTACAAGTAAGATTCCACGATGTCATTGTCCTGTCCAACCACCTCTAATAATTCACGGTTCCTATAAACTAAAATTCTCTATTTCTCCTTTCTATACTTTTCACGATGAAGCCCAATCCAAACTGTCCAGGTTTATCTCCTACTACCCCCACTTCATACACCAAACTCTTACTAGGCCATTTTTATCACTGTGCCCTGAAATCAGATATTGTAAATTCTAACTTCAAATCTTAGCTTATCATTCCCTAAGATAATTTGCAATGACATGCATTTTAAGAAATAAACAGAAAAGCCACAGAAGATAATACAAATTTATGGTAATGAATACACACACACATACCTTATTAAAGTTTCTCTTTAAATACAAGGATCAAAGACTTATCCATTACCTTAAAACAATACTATTCTCACTAACTAGTGCTCTGGCTTGAATTAATCTGAAAATCACCTCGAATCACTGCCTTAATTTCTCCTTAAATATATAATCTGAGTCAACAAATATCAAGTGCCTTTCTAAAATCAGAATTCAATTAAGTTTAAATCATTTTAGAATAACTCAACAAAGGCATCTATCTACCCTCATTCCAATTAGTAAAGTAGCTTAATTCACAGATAGATCACCTCATCTCAACGGATGAGTATAAAAATAAACTGCTCTGAGTCTTGTCTCCCTTTCTTTCTTCATGCTCCATTAGGATGCAACAAGAAATACATTTTCATTTTTCCGGTTATTAAAAAAGAATGAGTGTAGTAGAAAATGAAATTTAGCATATTTGGATTGAGCTCAATTTATCGAGGCTGACCTTTTCTGTTCATTTTGATATGTTTCTTGTTTCTAAACAAATACAAACTTTATTTTGATAAAATATCTTAATCATCTCTCATTCATAAACATCAGGTCTTAAGCAAAAGAACTGTAGAGGTGCCACCTTCACAGATATCCTATGCCTTTCAAAGCACAGACATGAAGTCTTAATTAACTTTAATTAAAAATATAAAAATCAACACATAGGTGTTTAAATAAGCTAAGCTGAATGACAAAGACTCATTGTGGCTAAATTTTGGTTTCACTGTAGACTAGCCCAGCTCGGTAAGGCATTCTTATTTGCATATATAGTACATGGGACCTTTTATGTTTTTTCTCTAGCATCTAGGTCTCCCTCTCAAAGTTTCTCAATATTCAAACTATCTTCATTAAGTGTCCAGTATATAGCATATATTGCATGAGACACTGTGGCAAAAACAAATAATTTTGTGTAATTATGTTTTGGTTGAAAAATAGTTACAAGAAAAAGGAGCAGTTGAATTAACTTAGAAAGTATAAGATAACTGAGCCAATAAACTCACTTAAAATTTCAGGGTACAGAAAGTCCCAGAGTCAGAAAAACCCCAAGATGAGATCCAAAACCCATATACATCAGTTTCACAAAATCAGAAGAGTTGTGTAGTAGAATAGCAAAATAAATGGTTAATAATTGGGGGAAGATATTGGTATCTTAACTTGGGGGGCCTGATACACCACTTTGTAGAATTTAGACTTGGTCCTTAAATAACACAAAAAATAAGCCAAAGTTCTCAGAAAGGGGGACTCAAATTACTTAGGTCATATGTCAGTCACTGAAACTAATCTGGCTCAATTCTTAAGCTTTAAAACTATTTTCAGGGCACCCCAAAGACATCAAGCTAAACTTTTAAGATGCTAAATACTATGCTTTATACTTAATTTCTTATGCTGTGTCTGGTTTTACAGGCATTTAAAAGACAATGGATTAGAGAAGAAAATTTATCCCAGCTTATAACCATTAATTAACCGTATCTTTTGAACCTGTACCATTCTTTACATTGACATTATAATAGCAACCAAGTCTGAACGGTTAACAATTAATCTGTTGCAGGACCTCAGCCCCAAGGACAACAAAAGAATCGTGCTCAAATAAACCTCAAAACGTAGTTGTTAAAAAGAAAAGACTGGAGGAGGACCTTCAAGATGGTGCAAGAGTGAGACATGGAGATCACTTTCCACCCCACAAATACATGAAAAATACATCTACATGTGGAACAACTCTTACAGAACACCTACTGAACGCTGGCAGAAGACCTCAGACCTCCCAAAAGGCAAGAAACTTGCAATGTACCTGGCAGTGTGGCTGACAGGGTCTTGTTGCTCCAGCCGGGTGTCAGGTCTGAGCCTTGAGGTGGGAGAGCCAACTTCAGGATATTGGACCACCAGACACCTCCCGGCCCCACATAATATCAATTGGCAAGACCTCTACCAGAGATCTCTGTCTCAACACAAAGACCCAGCTCCAATCAACGACCAGCAAACTCCAGTGCTGGACATCCCATGCCAAACAACTAGGAAGACAAGAACACAACACCACCCATTAGCAGAGAGGCTGCCTAAAATCATACTAACTTCACAGAAACCCAACACGCACCACCAAACGTGGTCCCGCCCAACAGAAAGACAAGATCCAGGTTCATCCACCAGAATATAGGTACCAGTCCCCTCCACCAGGAAGCCTACACAACCCACTGAACCAACCTTACCCACTGGAGGCAGATGCCAAAAACAACGGGAACTATGAACCTGCAGCCTGCGAAAAGGAGACCCTCAAACACAGTAAGTTAAGCAAAATGAGAAGACAGAGAAATACGCAGCATATGAAGGAGCAAGGTAAAAACCCAGCAGATCAAAAAAAAGAAGAGGAAATAGGCAGTGTACCTGAAAAAGAAATCAGAATAATGACAATAAAGATGATCCAAATCTTCGAAATAGAATGGAGAAAATACAAGAAACATTTAACAAAGACCTACAAGAACTCAAGAGCAAAGAAACAATGATGACGAACACAATAAAATTCTCGAGATGGAATCAACAGCGGAATAACTGAGGCAGAAGAACGGATAAGTGACCTGAAAGATAAAAAGGTGGACATAACTACCGCAGAGCAAAATATAGAAAAAAGAATGAAAAGGACTGAGGACAGTCTCAGAGACCTCTGGGTCAACATTAAATGCACCAACATTAGATTTATATGGGTCCCAGGAGAAGAAGAGAAAAAGAAAGGGGCTAAGGAAATATTTGAAGAGATTATAGTTGAAAACTTACCTAACATGGGAAAGGAAATAGTCAATCAAGTCCAGGAAGCACAGAGAGTCCCATACAGGACAAACCCAAGAGAGATACACCAAGACATATATTAATCAAAATATCAAAAATTAAATACAAAGAAAAAATATTAAAAGCAACAACAGAAAAGCAACAGATAACATACAAGGGAACCCCATAAAGTTAACAGCTGATCTTTCAGCAAAAACTCTGCAAGCCAGAAGAGGGTGGCAGGACATATTTAAAGTGATGAAAGGGAAAAACCTACAACCAAGATTACTTTACCCAGCAAGGATCTCAGATTCGACAGAGAATTAAAACCTTTACAGACAAGCAAACACTAAGAGAAATGAGCACCACCAAACCAGCTTTACAACAGATGCTAAAGGAACTTCTCTAGGCAGGAAACACAAGAGAAGGAAAACACCTACAATAACAAACCCAAAACAATTAAGAAAATGGTAATAGGAAAATACATATTGATAATTACCTTAAATATAAATGGATTAAATGCTCCAACCAAAAGACATAGACTGGCTGAATGGATACAAAAACAAGACCCGTATATATGCTGTCTACAAGAGACCCAATTCAGACACATACTAAGGACACATACAGACTGAGAGCAAGGGGATGGAAAAAGATATTCCATGCAAATGGAAATCAAAAGAAAGCTGGAGTAGCAACTCCCATATCACACAAAATAGACTTTAAAATAAAGACTATTAAAAGAGACAAAGAAGGACATTACATAATGATCAAAGGATCGATCCAAGAAGAAGATATAACAATTGTAAATATTTCTGCACCAAACACAGGAGCACCTCAATACATAAGGCAAAAAAAAAAAGCTAACAGCCATAAAAGGGGAAATCGACAGCAACCCAATAATAGTAGGGGACTTTAACACCCCACTTTCACCAATGCACAGATCACCCAAAATGAAAGTAAATAAGGAAACACAAGCTTTAAATGACAAATTAAACAAGATGGACTTCATCAATATTTATAGTACATTCCATCCATAAACAACAGAATACACTTTCTTCTCAGGTGCTCATGGAACATTCTCCAGTATATATCTTACCTTGGGTCACAAATCAAACCTTGGTAAGTTTAAGAAAACTGAAATCATATCAAGTATCTTTTCTGACCACAATGCTATGAGACTAGATATGAATTACAGGAAAAAAAACTGTAAAAAACACAAACACATGGAGGCTAAACAATATGCTACTAAATAGCCACGAGATCACTGAAAAAATCAAAGAGGGAATCAAAAAATACCTAGAAATAAATGACAATGAAAACTCGATGACCCAAAACCTATGGGATGCAGCAAAGGAGTTCTAAGAGGGAAGCTTAGAGCAATACAATCTTACCTCAAGAAACAAGAAACATCTCAAATAAACAACCTAACCTTGCACCTAAAGCAATTAGAGAATGAAGAACAAAAAAAACCCAAAGTTAGCAGAAGGAAGGAAATCATAAAGATCAGATCAGAAAGAAATGAAAGAAACAATAGTAAAGATCAATATAACTAAAAGCTGGTTCTTTGAGAAGATAAACAAAATTGATAAACCATTAGCCAGACTCATCAAGAAAAAAAGGGAGAAGACTCAAATCACTAGAATTAGAAATGAAAAAGGAGAAGTAACAACTGACACTGCAGAAATACAAAGGATCATGAGAGATTACTACAATCAACTATACGCCAATAAAATGGGAAACCTGTAAGGAATGCACAAATTCTTAGAAAAGCACAACCATCGAGACTGAACCAGGAAGAAATAGAATATATAAAAAGGGGCTTCCCTGCTGGCACAGTGGTTAAGAATCCTCCTGCCAATGCAGGGGACACAGGTTTGAGTCCTGCACCAGGAAGAACTAAAATGCCACAGAGCAACTAAGCCTGTGAGCCAAAACTACTGATCCTGTGCTCTAGAGCCTGTGTGCCACAACTACTTGAAGCCCATGCACCTAGAGTCCGTGCTCCACAAGAAGAGAAGCCACTGCAATGAGAAACCCGTGCACCGCAACGAAGAGTAACAACCCCTGCACACCGCAAGTAGAGAAAGCCTGCATGCAGCAACGAAGACCCGACGCAGCCAAAATAAATAAATTAATAAATAAAATAATTTTTTAAAAAAAGTCAAGTTTACTGAGATACAATATATAGAGAGTAAAATTTACCTTTTAAAAAAAGAAAATATAAACAGACCAATGACAAGCACTGAAGTTGGAACTGTGATTAAAAATCTTCCAACAAACAAAAGCCTTGGACCAGATGGCTTCACAGGCAAATTCCACCAAACATTTAGAGAAGAGCTAACACCTATCTTTCTCAAACTCATCCAAAGTATAGCAGAAGGAGGAACACTCCCAATCTCATTCTATGCAACCACGATCACCCTGATACCAAAACCAGACAGAGATGTTACAAAGAAAGAAAACTACAGACCAATATCACTGATGAACATAGATGCAAAAATCCTCAACAAATACTAGCAAACAGAATCCAGCAGCACATTAAAAGGATCATACACCAAGATCAAATGGGGTTTATTCCAGGAATGCAAGGATTCTTCAATAAACGCAAATCAATCAATGTTATACACCATATTAACAAACTGAAGAAAACCCATATGATCATCTCAATAGATGCAGAAAAATCTTTTGACAAAATTCAACACCCATTTATGATAAAACCTCTCCAGAAAGTGGGCATAAAGGGAACCTACCTCAACATAATAAAGACTGTATATGACAAACCCACAGCCAACATTGTTCTCAAAGGTGAAAAACTGAAACCATCTCCACTAAGATCAGGAACGAGACAAGGTTGTCCACTCTCACCACTATTACTCAACATAGTTTTGGAAGTTTTACCCACAGCAATCAGAGAAGAAAAAGAAATAAAAGGAATACAAAACAGAAAAGAAGAAGTAAAACTGTCACTGTCTGCAGATGACATGATACTATACATAGAGAATCCTAAAGATGCTACCAGAAAACTATTAGAGGTAATCAATGAATTTGGTAAAGTAGCAGGATACAAAGTTAATGCACAGAAATCTCTTGCATCCCTATACACTAATGATGAAAATTCTGAAAGAGAAATTAAGGAAACACTCCCATTTACCCCTGCAACAAAAAGAATAAAATACATAGGAATAAACCTACCTAAGGAGATAAAAGACCTGTATACAGGAAACTATAAGACAGTGATGAAAGAAATTAAAGATGATACAAACAGATGGAGAGATATACCATGTCCTTGGATCAGAAGAATCAACACTGTGAAAATGACTCTACTACTCAAAGGAATCTACAGATTCAATGCAATCCTTATCAAACTACCAATGGCATTTTTCACAAAACTAGAACAAAAAATTTCACAATTTGTATGGAAACACAAAAGACCCCGAATAGCCAAAGCAATCTCGAGAAAGAAAAATGGAGCTGGAGGAATCAGGCTCCTGGACTTCAGATTATACTACAAAGCTATAGTAATCAAGACAGTATGGTACTGGCACATAAACAGAAATTTAGATAAATGGAACAGGACAGAAAGCCCAGAGATAAACCCACACACAAATGCTCACCTTATCTTTGATAAAGGAGGCAAGAATATACAATGGAGAAAAGAGAGCCTCTTTAATAAATGGTGCTGGGAAAACTGGACAGCTGCATTTAAAAGAATGAAATTACAACACTCCCTAACACCACACACAAAAATAAACTCAAAACAGATTAAAGATCTAAATGTAAGGCCAGACACTACAGAACTCTTAGAGGAAAACATAGGCAGAACACTCCATGACATAAATCACTGCAAGATCCTTTTTGGCCCACCTCCTAGAGAAATGGAAATAAAAACAAAAACAAATGGAACCTAATGAAACTTAAAAGCTTTTGCATAGCCAAGGAAACCATAAACATGTCGAAAAGACAGCCCTCAGAATGGGAGAAAATACTTGCAAATGAAGCAAATGACAAAGGATTAATCTCCAAAATATACAAGTAGCTCATGCAGGTCAATATCAAAAAAACAAACAACCCTCTCCAAAAATGGGTGGAAGACCTAAATAGACATTTCTCCAAAGAAGATATACAGATTGACAACAAACACATGAAAGAATGCTCAACATCATTAATCATTAGAGAAATGCATATCAAAACCACAGGAGGTATCACATCACACTGGTCAGAATGGCCATCAACAAAAAAATCTACAAACAATAAATGCTGGAGAGGGTGTGCAGAAAAGGGAACCCTCTTGCACCCTTGGTGGGAATGTAAACTGATACAGCCTCTATGGAAAACAGTATGGAAGTTCCTTAAAAACCTAAAAATAGAACTACCATATGACCCAGCAATCCCACTACTGGGCATACACCCTGAGAAAACCATAATTCAAGAAGCGTCATGTACCACAGTGTTCACTGCAGCACTATTTATAATAGCCAGGACATGGAAGCAACCTAAGTGTCCATCAACAGATGAGTGGATAAAGAAGATATGGCACATATATACAATGGAATATTACTCAGTCATAAAAAAGAAACAAAATTGAGTTATTTGTAGTGAGGTAGATGGACCTAGAGTCTGTCAGACAGAGTAAAGTAAGAAACAGAAAAACAAATACATTGTGCTAACACATATATCTAGAATCTAAAAAAAAAAAAAAAACCAAACATGGTTCTGAAGAACCTAGAGGCAGGACAGGAATAAAGACGCAGATGTAGAGAATGGACTTGAGCATGTGGGGAGAGGGAAGGGTAAGTTGAGACAAAGTGAGAGAATGGCACTGACATATATACACTACCAAGTGTAAAACAGATGGCTAGTGGGAAGCAGCCGCAAAGCACAGGGAGATCAGCTCAGTGCTTTGTGACCACCTAGAGGGGTGGGATAGGGAGGGTGGGAGGGAGACACAAGAGGGAGGGGATATGGGGATATATGTATACGTATAGCTGTTTAACGTTTTTATACAGCAGCAACAAACAACAATGTAAAGCAATTATATTCCAATAAGCATGTTAAAAAAATTAATCCTTTGCATGTCTAATAAGCGCCATGTATTTTGCTAGAATGGGGATAAAATAATGAGAAAAAAGGCAGACAAAAGCAGCTAACTAACAAACAACACAATAAAACAAATCATTCCTGTCTTCAACGACTTATATCCTAAAAGATAATTAATAATCTTAAGAATTAAATAAGCATATAAATACATGATTATGAATGCTATGAATAAGAAATAAATCACGCATTTCAGGAATTGACCTAATCAGGGAATCTTTCCTGAGAATGTGATGCTTAAGGGGAGAAATTAACAACAAGAAATAATTAAGTGAAGGAGAAGAGCAAAGTCTTCTCTTTGACCAAACTCTAGGGTAGACCCTTCTGAGCCTCACTAGGACCTGATCTTGAGTACATCCTTAAGACCCCAGTTTTAGAAAGAATCCTGCTAAGTTAGTTTAGCCAAAATCCCCCACCTTGACATCTGGTCAAACGCCTCATCCTTCACCGTCCTCTAGGCCGTGGCTGATTACCCTAACCTGCTTTCAGCAAGAATTCTGTTACGTTGGTTTAGCCAGAATTCATCCTTACTCCAAATGCTTCCCTTTAATAACGTTCCATCGTCTGATCCCCACCGTGCTTCTGGTTTATAAATCCCGACTTGTCCATTCTGTATTCAGTATTGAGCTGAGTTCTATACTGAGTCTCTTTTCCCCTATTGCAATAGTTCCTAATAAAAGCTGTTTTTACTGCTTTAATTACCGTCAGACTCTGTTTTTTCTTTAACAATGTACATAGGTCCTGAGAAGGGAGGGGTCATTGTATCACACTGAAAAACCATCCCTGTATTTTTGTAATAACACAAATATGTTTAATGTGATTGACAGGAATCTGCACACTAGTTCTTCAGGTCACATGGGGCCCTTCCACTGTTTCTGTAAATAAAGTTTTCTTGGAACACAGTCACACCCATCTATTTACATATTTTCTGTGGCTGCTTCACCTACTAAAAATTTTGGCAGCTGGGTAGTTGTGATAGAGACTGTATATCCCACAAAGTCTAAGCTATTGGGTTGGCCAAAAAGTTTGCTTGGTTAATGAATACGTTGTTCAATAAAGTTCTTCGTGAAAATGAAAAATGTGTCTTTTATTTTTACTTAAAACCAAACAAACTTTTTGGCCAACCCAATAATTACCATGTTGCCTTTGCCAAACCCTGTTATAGACTCCTAATCGGGTATACAGTACAAAACACTGGTTTTATGTGATTGCCAAATTTTGCAAAACCTTGCCTGCTTTGGGACAAATTTCATCAAGGAATTTATGACTAATTTTAAGACTTGTTTTCTAGAGTATTACAATTTTCTTGAAGGTTACCAGAAGCCTTTGTTCAAATAAAACTGTAAGCAGAGTTCCAAAATATAAATCAGATTGAAATCTAATTGTCTTATTTAAAGCAAAGCAAGGGGTCTCAGATCTCTCTGCCTAAATATTGGGCCAATCATCCTGGGCAAAACAAGTGCTTCAGAAAATACTTCTCTAGACTGAAGAGGGTATCCTATATTTCCAAAGGAGCCATAGTCATTTACTTTCCTGGAAAACTTAAAAGAAATTTTCCCATGCAGAAAAGTTGAATTAATAATATGATCACCTATATACTGTACAAATAAATTCAATGCAACATTTTGCCATATTTGCTTTATCTAGGTAATGTGTGTGTGTGTTTACAAACTTTTCCTTTACAGAATTAATTCTACATAAACTGTAGGCATCGTGACCCTTTGTCCCTAAGTTCTTTAGGATTGCTCTCTTAAGGCATTCTTTTACATAACGAAAATAGCATTATCACATCACAAAAATAATTAGCAACAATTTTCCCTAATATCTAATATACAGTCCACATTCAATTTTCTCTCATTTGAATTACAACAACTCTCAAACTCATGCATTCCATTTCTTTATGTCCCTTTGGTCTTTATTATTCCATGACAGGTACCCATTTGCTTTTTTTTTTTTTTTTTGGTTTTGGTTTTATTTCATTACATTGATTTTCTGTACAGACCAAGACAGTTATTTTGAAGAATATTCTACATCTGGTATTGTCTCATTGTGTGTGCCTTTTAATGTGTTCATTCTTTTTTTGCATTTCCTGGAAGTTTAACTGATTAAAACACATTGAATAAATAAAATCTCATGAGACCACAGTAATACTTCTAGGAAAAAAAAAGAGGGAGAAACACAAAAAGAAAACAAACTAATACTCTTCAGTCTTGCTGGAGTGATTATTACAACCATTTTTTACTCTGAAAATTTCTAATCAAAGGGAAATAAGCATTCAACCTGCTTTTAGAAGGAGCTGTATTTTATCCCAAGCAGATGAGAAAAAGTGCTTCTTCAGAGGAAATTCCAGTCAATAAATACAGAAAGAAAGAGAGAATTAGAATATCACCATTCTACAATACCCGGGGAATCATTAATTGAGGAAAGGACAACCAAGAGAAGCTAAAACTATTAGATGAAAGACTGTTGCAGAACCAGTCATTAGCCTAATACCAAAAGAAATCTCCCACCCACTTCTAGGGTACTTACTCATCACAAAGGGAAAACTACAGCTTTATATACAAAAATCTGTTGGCGCCACTAAAATGAGGCAACCTGATTTTATGTCCTTTTGATATGACACGATGTAAAATATACCGGATCACCTATGAAAGGTTCTTGCCCCAGATTTTTCTTTTTATCTGAATGCAGTTAAGTCTTTAGACTTAACTACCAATTCTTCTAATTAGGTGCTTAATGAAATAATCTCATAATAACAACTTGATAAAAATAGGTTTTTTAGGTTGTAAGTATACTTGAAACAAGGATTAATCATTCTGCTAGTGGGTGTGAATATCGCAGCTGACCCGGGAATTAACCTACACACTGCAGAGGAAAGGACAGTGGACTGTGTGTAAGGAGCCTCACTTCCATGCTCAGACCATTTTTAACTCCAAAACCTCAGTGACCTTGGCTACCACAACTTCTTCTCAGGGTCTGTTTTTCCAATGACAAAATAAGTTTGAGTAACATACTTCTCACGTTATGCACCAAAGTTCTATGAATTTTTAAGTCACAGGAAATAGTCTTGCACATGCAGCTTAGCCCAGGGATTAAGAGAAGGGACTTGAGATCCCTCCCTCTGGGCTGTGAAATCCCAGCTTCACCACTGCCACGTCCTTTCTAAGCTGCAGCCATTGATCCATAAAATGGAGATACTGCAGTTACATTACCTACTTCATAGGGATGCTGTGAGGATTTATTTGGTTAATTCATTTGTAATGCTTAGAAAAATGACTACTGTACTGTAAGCATCAAATATATATTATTACATTATTATTGTTTATCTAACTTTATATGGAATCATTACCACATTTTACTTGAAATGAGATCTGAATTAAGACCATGCTGGTGGCAATTACATTGTAAAGTTACAAATTTTGTTGTGGTCAATGTGTTTGTCTTAAAAGGCATTTGACACATTAGTGAAAATAATGTGCCAGGCTCTAGGCTGATTTGAAATCTGAAGGCCATTTACAACCCCTTTCTCCCTTTCATTCGTCTATTATAGAGTCTGTAACAAGAGATGGCTAAGTGACATTCTTGGTATAAGAAGTTAGTGGAAATCAACTAGTAGAGCACCTAACAAAGCTTCTGAACAGGAGAGACTCGGCTGGCATTACTGCTTTTGTCCCTTACAATTTACCATTCTTTCTATCTGAAACAGACACAGTATCTGGAAGCAGCCATGTTGAAAATGTGAAGTCAAAAGCTACAGTCTTTAGGATGGCAAAGGAGACAGATACAAGAGCTGGGTCCCCAGTGGTACCACTGAACACCTACGGCAGTCAGCCTGCTAGACTTCTTGTTATATGCGGAAAGTAAGTCCCTGTGTGTTTAAACCGCAATTTATCTGATTTTGCATTGCTTGTTACCAAGGACAATCCCAACTGATATTCTATTCATGTTGTAAAACACTAAGAGGGAGGCAAGATTATTATTATCTGTTAGACATGTATAGTAAATACATTCTTTAGAAGCCTTGTTTTGAAAAGAGCTGTGAAGATTGAATTTCTCTTAAACTTTCATACAGGCTTAAAACTTTATTTTGCTGAGGTTAGGAGATTATTATCTTGCACTCTAATTTGTACTCAACAGAAACTATACCAGGAGCAAACTGAGATGGGCTAATACAAATGACTGATCTTCTTACAAGAAAGGTCTATTGAATTAATGGAGTATTTGTGAGAAGATAAGAATTTTAATGTGGCTGATGTATTGCGAAGACTTTTAAGAACTGTCTAGAAGATAATTTCCCACACTGATAAAAGTAATTCGGTAAGGCAACTTAACAAAAGGAAACTTCAACAGTGTGACAGATAATAAAAGTATCTGTCATCGGGTCTTGGAATATGGAGTCCACTCTCTGGTATGCTTTGGGTAGCAGGTCTATCTCTTACTGTTAAATTAATATGTTAGCCCTCTTCATTTTCCTTATGCTGCCAAGTAAATATAATAAAACAGGTTAGTTGAAACTCATTTTTGAATAAAATTCAAAGCGATTCCCACTACAGAAGATGCCAAAAGGAATGCAAGGCACCTTCTGTTGCTTGAAGCCTTTTGGGGGGAGCTTACTGAGTTTCAAGGAAATAGCCTTATAGCTGAAAATCTTCTTCTACTTCTTTTCCTTAAAGTTTCTGTCCTCAATATTTTACTCTAAACCATAGATTTAAATACAGGTACAGAAATCCTTCCCCGGGTCAATTCACTTCAAGACCTATAAACAACGGAATCACCACCTAAGTACATTTGCAAAGCTCTTTTGATGTTAACTTTTCAGCAGTGTTCTAAGTCTATACACCATGAAGTTTAGAAGAAATTATTTCAATTCTAAAGCATCCCAGAAACCTCAGAAAAGCCACTGAGCTATTTGCTTTCCTGAACACAAGAGTCACATTTAAGATAGCTTTTTCATCGTAAGAAGGTGTTTTGTCAGCTTTCCACAAACAACCAAAATAGAATTTTTATATTCAGCTACACACTTTCATGTTATATGGTATTCAGAATACATACAAAGAGGAGAGAAGAACATCCCAAATTTAAAGGCAACCTGGACTTACTGGTTAATTCCACCTGGAGGTATTTCAAATGTTAAGCAGGAGCAACTTTGAAAATGTGTTCTCACCCACGGAAGTATGCAGAACACATGTATTCCTGACACCAGCACAGCAAGGTAGATGCAAGTGCTCAAGCTGCCTGCCCTCCTCTCCATCATCTTTCTTTCTCTACACCACAGTGACACTGAGACACAACATTTGGAATGATCAAATAAACTCCCTTTCTCTATAATCTACCCTTTTGATCCTGAGGAATATGCCTGCTCACACTGGAAACTTGGCACATTTGAGCTCTCCCAAGGACTGTCCCAAATCCACACCCAGACATGCATGTAAGCCTGGGTCCTGACTGACAACCATGATAATCAACGACCAGCATGGACTCTGAGTCCAGCAGATATACCACCTCTCTGTATCAGCCTGTTAACGAAGCAAATTAAGTCCCTGCCCTCCAGAAGCTCACATTCTAGTGGAGAATAAAGATGCCAAAGTAAACAAATAAATGACTTAAGTTTAAACAGTTCTAACTCCTATAAGAAAAGTTAAGAACACTAATGAGGGTAAAATCTTATGTCAAAAAGTAAGGTCTAGAGGAAGGAGAAATTACTTTTACTATCCTTCTAGGTTCTCTGGCTGGGGCCCTGTGAACTGGACTGACAAGACAGATTTACAAGAGAAGAGCATACAAATGCATTTAATATAAGTTTTATAAAACATGGGAGCCTTCAAAAGGAAATGAAGACTTGAAGAAATGTTTAAACCTGAGCATTTCTATACTCAGGTTTGATGGAAGTTTAATACTAGGTTTGACTTTCCATGGAAAGTCATGGAAAACATGATAGGAAAAATAGGTATGACCTAAGGGTGGTAAACTCAGGGAAACTTAGCACAGCCTGCTTGCTCAGATTCCTCTTGGGAATCACTCCTTCTTTGGAGGTAAGAACGCTGCTTTCCTCTGGGAATAGGGAAGTTCTCACCTGAGGGTCTACTGACCTGCTTCAGGGGAGAAGGATGAGGTCAAACAGTCTTCACACAACCCCTGTTTCTCAAATTCCTTCATTTTAAAAGATTCAACATGCCAAAGTGCATACTGGCACTATTTTGGGGTAGTGTGTTCTGAATCCTATCAAAGTCTGTTTTTGAGAGGGCCACAATTGAGTGGGTATTTAAATTGTGCATGCTGGGAAGGCAGATTATTCAGGCAGATGTAGTAGCTAGTTCAAAGGCTCCAAGGTCAGAATGCAGCTGATGGAATTTTAGTAACAGAACAAGGTCATTGCACCTGGACCATAGCTAGCAAGAAACAATATGGTAGAAAACAGGCAGGGCTGGCATCCACCAGACCCTGCAGGCTATGAAGAGGTGGGTGATTACTAGAGTGTCTCACACACAGGAGAAATGAGAACTTATATGTTTATTGGAAAAAAACTCTCCCTGTGGCATAGGGATGCTATATTGGGACTAACTTACAGGGCTACTATCTATGCTGAAGATCTGTGTGTGAAAAGGACTGTACCCAATGTTTGGTATAGAGCAGGAATCCAATAAATATTAGCTCATTGCTATTTCTTTCCATTACAATGATGCAAGACAACAATGTATCCCAAATCAATACAGAGGCGAGTGATTGCATTTTTCGAGTCTATTTAACTTTAAACTGCTTTGCCTTACCACAAAAGTGACACACACTCATTTATAGAATTCATAAAACTATGAAGAGCTATCATAAAGAGGAAAACCTGCAATCGTAACTCCTTCTCCCACAGACAACAGCTAATAGTAGTTATTTTCTTCTAGATTTTTTCTATGCTATCATGTCCATGTAGTTGACCTCACCTTATGTACACACTTTTGTATGCCATTACATTTTTCTCTATTAATTAAACCAGTTTAGAGTTTCTTAGCGCTCACAAAATCTCCTTCCAGATGCAAGGTGCCATACAAAATCAATATGATTGCCTCTGCACATTTAACTCTCTAACATGTCACAAACTGAATGGGCGTGTATTCTCAGTTAAGTCTCAGTTCAGCTCTCTGATGTATAGAGGGCAAGCTAGAAATTTTATACCACTTTAACAGATGGGTAAACTGAGACTTCAGTGGCTAATGGGAGAAGCTACATTTCAAATGATTAGGAAAGTTCAATCTAAAACCTAGCTCTTTTTGTTTCTGTCTATCGAAGGTCCCACTAAACCCTCCTATCATTTCCTTCCTCCGTTCACCCTTAAATCCTTTCTGCTCCATGCACTTTGACTCAGTGTTGGCCCACATTTGTAGCTCTTTAGAAATATGGACTCTCAGTTCTCATACCAGATATATTGATGCAGAACCTACATTTTAACAATATCTCTAGATGATTCCTTTAAATATTGTCGTTCGAGGAGTGTGAAGTAACTCACCTTCAATTCTTTGTAGAAAGAGGCTAGAAGGACCAAAATAATTATATGATGACCACTCTTAGTCATATTCTACAAGCTGAACACAAGAACTTATTGGTGTCATACAGAGGACAGGAAAAACAGTAATTCTGAGCTAGAATAGTTCTAGCAGCCATGTATTTATTGTCTTCTGAAATGCAGCATAAAAATGAGTCACTTAGCAGAAAACCATTAGCTAAAGGTGACCGGCAAAACTTACATTTTAAAAATAATTTTCACCTGCAGACAGACTAATTCACGTGAAAATGACATGTGTGAATATCAGTCAAAAATTGATTTGAGAAAATTAACAAAGATGAAAGTCAAACTTAGTCATTTAGTCTGTCTAGAAGAGTCGAAGGAGAAAGAAAGCCAGTTAAGTGCTGCAATTTTGAGAGAAATTACACATTTAATTCATAATCTCTACATTTTTTTTGAAATTGTTTCAGTGTTATGTTAAAATGCACCAAAACGTATAGATGATTCTTTTGTTTAATATAAAGACACACTTAGAATTCAGCAAGTCTCCGTGTTGAGTTGCTGAGCAGAGGTATCTGATGCATACCTGACCCTCACATAGTTTCATAGCTTTAATCATGAGTGACTGAATGGGCTTCATAATAGAAAAATGGAGAATTAAAAAGACAAAACTCCAGCCAACAACTCCCACTACCTTGGTTGGCTATGATTTTACTCCAAGCTTTCACCTGGCCATATGCTTGGCCATCACCTCACTCCTTCTAAGCTTCTAAGGTTAGTCATAACCCTGTTCTTCAACTTCCCTTTTCACTTGAATGAGGAAGTTATTCCATTCCTTACGACAGAAAGCAATACTAATTAACTCCAGTCAGCAAAGCAGTTTTTTGTTAGGAAAAGGTGGAACCAGGCTCTGAAAGAATAGAACCCTGACTGCACTGGTCTTCCAAGAAGCAGAAACAAATAGATGGTCTTTTTGAGGATACAACCCGCTTGTTGAATGCCTCCATCCCTGTTCCATCCTTGTGGATTTCTGGGAGAGAGGACCTGGTTATCCTAGTTGTTGTCTCTCGCCCAACGCCCTCAGCAAAGTCAAGGCTGCTTGACTGACAGACGTCTATCCCACTTTTAACTGGGACGAGAGCTTCCAAGACGGGTGCGGAAGGGAGGGGAACGGAGGGAGAAGACCTGCGTTTACTTCCTCTCTGACCCAAGCCCCCCACCATTTCCTGAGAACCTTTCCTCACAGGCACACGAGGCTCAGATTACCAATAAAAGAAACTTTCAGACTTAAGGTCAAGAAAAATAGCACGTAGTGTCAGGTCTCCTTGCCTTTACTCACATGGTTCACTCCGACTGGAAAGCCCTCAGTGCTGGCTCGGTGAATTCCACTCCTGCGTCCGAACCTAGTTCAGACGCCACCTCCTCTGAAATGATTTTCCCAGCCTCTCCAGGACCAACTCTCAGTCCTCCTGAGTTTCCCAGCGCATCCTTCCTCCCCGTGTGGATGGCTCGCTGCGTGTTACACTCACTTGTGCCCGTCTCCTAGGCGGGACGGTGAGCGCACTGGTTACACTCGGCTTCGTGACCTCGTACAGCTCCAGATCATCCACTCTGACCGACCAGCACGACTGCCACAAATGTGCTCGGAATACACAACTTTGAGGGCCAGGTTGAAATCAATTCCGCGGCCCAACATGGAGCCGCTCCTGCTCGGGGCCAAGTCAGCAAACGGAGCTGCCGAGTTCCTTTAAATTCTCCGCTTGACGAGAAAAGCAGCGTACTCAGTCTGCCAACCCCCAAAGCCAAGCCAACTCTGGGCTTTATTCTTCCTTCCTTATTTCTGGAGCTTTCTGAAACACACCTGAGAGCTACACCAGCCTCTCAGACCGCTCTGAGCCCACCACTTCTGAGGCGCTAGAAAACTCGCGCTGACTGAAAATCCCGCGAGAAGAGTGCTGCGCTGCTCGGGAAATGCCGTCCTTCTCCAGTCCACGTGTGGTCTTCCCTTGAATAAAGGACTTCAGACTCATTACTGAATTGTTTTGGTGTCCTCATTTGGCAGTACTAAACTGATAAGTTCATTCCAGACGTTCTCTGATTCTAGCCTGTGGGAATACTATGTATAATTACAAAATCTGCCCAAGTGTAAAAACTGAGGGATGAACCAGAGACCGTTTTGAGCCTTAGTTTGAACTACTTAACAGTTATACATGATTAATATCGTAATGGTCCTTAAATAACGAAAGAAAAATAGCATGTATCAGGAACTCAAAAGTCTGTAGGCTAGATTTTATAAAAAAGAAACTCAAATATTCTTCTTACCTCCTACAAACTTCGTATCTGATATGAATGATAATGATATACAGAGACAATATGCAAAGGAAGAATAATGGAGACATAATAATAAAGAAAAAAAAGTAAATTACCCATATGTCCAGGAAGTAATATGTGAATATCTAAGAAAGGAGTACCAAAAACTTTAGTTGAAAAGAGAGGAATTTATATCCAATAACCTAATGCAAACAGCCACTTTCCTACCTGCTTAAGGTAAATTATAAAGTGTCCAGTTCTTCAAAATTCTAAGAAATATGACTGCCCACTTATTTGATATTTAAATTCCTTCACTCTTTAATATGTTATTTAATTTTTACTTGGTCTGTTTTGTCTCCCCAATGAGATTTTAAACTCTGTGAAGATGAGCACCATCTCCTTTCCTTCTGTGGTATTCTGTGATATTCTGAAAATCTGAACATTCTAAATGAATATAAAGCACACAGGGTTATCATTACCTTATTTCCTCAAAATGTTACCAATATGAATAATATTATCTATACTTGATTTTTAACATCACCTCCAAGTAACATGAACTGCACTAAAAATCCTGTGTTTGTAGGATACTGATTTGAAATTATCCCCAAGGCAGGCTACCAAAATAGTAATAATAATAACAATAATAACAACAACAATATTATAAAAAAGCAGTATAGAAAACAGGAAAGCCAATAGGACTATTGAAAAGGAATTCCAGGTCTACGTTTGTAGCTCATTTGAATTTAATAGCAGATTAGACTTTGAGTGGTTATTGTATGTTTCAGCAATTCTGCTGATAAACATTAAGAGGGAAAAAGCAATTTTCTTCAGATAAACGTAGATCTTTGACACTAACTACCTTCTTACTTGCACATACATGGCTTAAATTAACTGGAAATGCCCTTACTCTATTTAGTCCCTTAACTTAAACAGAGGTATGAGTCACTTTCACAGGAACTCACACTGAATACCTGCTTTGAGGTGGCCAGTAACTCAATTAGTTTTTGAGTTTTATTTCATTTCAGTGACACAGTAATTGAACTACAATAAGTCCCTCTGACTGTGGAAAATAATTTTGAGTTTAATATTAGCACAACTTTTAAAAATTAAATAAATCAAATATAAATAAATAGAGATGTGCAAATTAACTTAATTCTAGAGAAGGCTGTAAATTTTTATGTTCAAAGTAAACGTACAAAGTTGAGCCCATTCTGTGTTGCCTGAATTTAAACACATCATAGGAGGAAAATTTTTTTCTCTGACCATTTAGATATTAGCTAGCCCATTTATTGAGTACCTGTTAGGTGACCAACACCATACTAAACGTGAGCCCAGAGCAGGATGGATTGTAGAGGAAATGAAATGTCAGTTTCCTGAATTTTAGTTTATCTACAAAACAGAAGACAAAAATAGAAAAAAAAATTATACTAATGAAAGCATTTACAGAGCTTATAACAAATCCTTTCTGAGAGTTTTAACAAAGCCTGGTAAATTAGTTTTTAGTATTGCTCTTTATTAAATGTATTCACATCTTTCCATTTGAAACCCATAACAGCAGGTGTGGATCATTACTTCCATTCAGGTTGGCTGCTTGGACATGGGGACCATGCAGTGCACATGACCCTAGGCTCAGAACAGCCCCGAGCTTGGTTTAATGCTCTGATGTTGCTGTCTTAAAATTCAGAATAATATTTGAACAAAGGCCTCCACATCTTCGTTTTGCATTTGGTCCAGCAAATAAGGTAGCTGATCCAGCTTGCATTTGACAAACAAGAAAAGATACCCGGAGGAGAGGAGTCATCGTCAAAAGAATGGAAACAATTAATGGAATTGTCTAAAGAAGAAAAAAAAAGGTATTTCATTGAGTCTTTAATAGGACAATGGGAATAGATGTGATTTGGGGGACAAAGGGGAGGGAAATGGATGATTTCCAGGTAGATAAATATATATTACATGGCCTCTGTTAGGATGCTCATATTGTAGTAGGAAACTAGCATCCACCCAGACTCAGGTTTATCTGGGCCTGACAAAATGCTGACAAAAATCTCTTGTGAGAGGCTTCCCGGGTGGCGCAGTGGTTGCGAGTCCGCCTGCCGATGCAGGGCACACGAGTTCGTGCCCCGGTCTGGGAGGATCCCACATGCCGCGGAGCGGCTGCGCCCGTGAGGCATGGCCGCTGAGCCTGCGCGTCCGGAGCCTGTGCTCCGCAACGGGAGAGGCCACAGTAATGAGAGGCCCGCGTACCGTAAAAAAAAAAAAAAAAAAAATCTCTTTTGAGAATTTTAAAAGAAAAGCTGAGAATTGGAATTAACTAGATTGCACCATGAATACCAGACCTATGGCCAACCTGGGGGGTAAGGGTAGTGGGAAGGAACAGATTGGGAGTTTGGGATTGACGTGTACACACTGCTATATTTAAAATAGATAACCAACAAGGACCTACTGTATAGCACAGGGAACTCTGCTCCATAGTTTCTAATAACCTAAATGGGAAAAGAATTTGCAAAAGAATAGATATATGTATATGTATATGTATAACCAACCTCCCTTTGATCAATGGGCCTAGGCTGTCTTCTTGGTTGGAGGCCATTGACTCTGTGCTGCTTCTGACACTGTGAAAACCCAGATGCTCTGTGCATTTGAAAGGACTTTATACAATGCTAGTTTTGCTCCATGTGCCCCTGAACTGTGACCTTCCAGAGTATTCCAGGGTCTCCTTCCACTCTTATTCCTCACTGCATCCTCCTAACCATTTGTCTGTTGAGGCCACATAGACTTTGGGTTTGAAATGCTTCAGATTAAGGGCTGGCAAACTATGCTCTGAGGGCCAAATCTAGTCAAGGGTCTGTTTTTGTAAAACTCTCAAAGTAAGAATGGTTTTCACATTTTTAAAGTGTTGTAAACAAAACAAACAACAGAGAATATGCAACAGAGAGAGTATCATTAATATATGTGGCCTGCAAAGGCTAAAATATTCACTACCTAGACTTTTACAGAAAAAGCATGTGAATCCCTGGTCTAGATAGAGTCAACGATTTTCAAAGAAACATGTTATATACTCTTCAGTCTTTTCCTGACCAAGGACAATTATTAGGGTATCTTAAATTTTTCACAGCTAGACTCACTATTCACAAGGCATAGTAGGGCCTTAAGAACTCTGTCAAGGTGATTGTTTTGATCCTGGAGAGTCTGAATTACATTAACCTCACCTCAGAGCAAGACTTGATTCAGACCTCATTCCTTTCTGATCTTGACTGAAACTTTGCTGCCTCTGGTTGGATCTCACTCAGTCAGACTCAGCAGTTAAGTGGTAGCCTGCTTATAAACTCTTAACTTTCATCCTGTCCTCTCCCTTTTCCCTTTCTTCTGCTCCAAAAGAAGAGTCTGCTCATGACAACCAAAAATAAGTACATTTTCTCATCATTTACCTCTTTTGTAGGCCTCTTCCTACTGGCTGTGGGCCCATATCGTATTGAAAGCCTTATGAGAAATGCCATCAGTGGAATTCTATGGCCAACACCCCAGATTCTGAGCCAGCCCCTGTGACTACCTGCAGACCTCTGTGCTGGCAGAGGCACTTCTTGTCTGCACTCACCTGCATAATGGCAGGTACTGTCCCAGAAACAGAAAGAGCTCATCGAGTTCAGAATCCTGGCCATCACCAAACCTTCCCTGGCTGCTTCTGTCTCTAACAGACGGGTACCCAGCCATGGGTTGTTCTATGTCAGCAGCCAAACCATCTTCGCCTGCCTCAACATGTTGGTGTAGAATATTGGAGAATTGACCAACTGCACTGCAGCTGCAGAAGGCTGGCTGGAAACATGCCTATTTTCACCAATGAAGAGATTTTCACTTCACAGCAAAGAGATATTTTTGGATGATTTACTTCAATGAAAACCTGCATTTGTTTTTTTCCTGTTCCTAGTATGTCTTAAGGCATGGATGGGAAAAACAAAAAAGTGGAGCAGGGGCGGGGGGCATAAGTGTAGCTCAGATATGGATAAATAACATAGTTGTAAAGAGTCCAGAAAGGAAATATGAACTATTAAGCATGACGCTCTTATTATATTCTAGTCCTGTGAAACTTGAAACTTGACTGAACCAAATGTTCTTTCTTTCTCTTCTCCTTTCCTGACATTTATGTTTTGTGCAAGAATAATTTACTGAGAGATGTACTTGTACTAGTTCTTCCTTTCTTTTTCCATTCCTTCATTGCAAGCTAGAAGGCAGGCCCTTAGTCACAGATGTTTACAGAGTGGAAAACAGAAGCCACTTAAAGTTAAAATCTCTTTTCCTGTCTTTCATAACAACTTTAAAGCAATTATGCTAGTGAGTGCCTCCAAGGGCAGGAAGAGGAAATATAAAGACATTTTCTTAAGTCTAAAATAAAAATAGAGATTGTAGAAATAAGAAAACAAGCCAAAGAAAAAGTCTCGGTATCAATATCTCAGGGAGTTAGTTGACAAGATCTGAAAGGAGATGGTTTTCTGGAGTTTATAAGAAGGTTGGAGCTCAGGCACAGGAACTTTTGGTTTTCCCATAATTGCCTTTTCCCCAAGCAGAGCACCAAAGCAGAAAAGTTATGACTAGAGATACCAAGGAGACTGGTACAATGGGCATCTCACTGATACCACGGATGGATGACCAATGACCAGTGGTCCTATGGATGTGCCCAATGTCATGATGCTAAAGAGTCTCTGGGACTTTTGCAGAATTCTGAGCAAGTCAACCTCAACAATACTTACTATTATGTTTCCCATCATTGGAATCAGAACGATTTTTAATTTAAAACAAATGGATAAATTGGGCTTTCTTGAACATCTGAGTTTATGGACTATGCTTTGAATTGGGCACATCTTTCTGCTTATAGATGATCACAGCAGAGGTCTTCAAACAATGGGGGATCCTGTGGCCTTTGTCATGAACAAGGTCAGTAGCCCTTGCTCAGAGAACATCCCTTCATGTTTTCATTATCACTGAACTTTATTGTCAGTGATGGTTTATCAAGAAAGCTGCAGTTTGGAGCCTGACCCCTGGAAGAGGCCCTCCTACTAATTTCACAGGGTGGTCGCTCTATGTAGCAGAATCTTCTTCTAAATGAAATGTGTGTTGGGTAGAAAAGGGAAATGGTCCCATACGAATTGATGTTGCAGAATATTCAGACAGAAAGCCCCCTTTTCCACACACACCGATGTCAGAGGATTTCACTCCCTCTAACCTTGTTATAAAACTTTTACATCCTCGGCTAGCTGGTGCTTCTAGCTCACCTGTCTGCAATTGGTCCAAGTGCCGAGTATAAAAACACGAAGCTTCGGCTGGAGGATTCCTTCTGAGGTCACCCTGCCTCCCTCCCTGCCTCCAGGCAGATTAGGACCTAAACCAAGCAATTCACAAAAGTACAGTCTGTTTTTAAACAGCTCAAGAATCAGCATTATGTAACTTTACTTTGGTAACACAGTTTAATGTTTACCAAGCTGTCGCTATATCCAGCCTTCACATAATCCAAAATAGTAAGAAGGAGAAGGAGAAGAAGGAGAATGGTAAAATAAATAAACCAAAAGAAAATGTGCTCTAACTTAAGCTCAGGGTTTTTTCTTTTTGTTTTTTTCCCCTCACTCAAGGAGACAGCTTATATTAAAAGTGCCCATCAGTCTATTTTAAGCTACTCTTTTTTGGGGGGCGGGGGGGGGGGGCGTCTCCTGGGATTAGTGCTGCTTTGACTCTGTCCATTACAGTAACCACGCCCACCCTCCCTTGGTTGGTTGACTTCTGCCACTTGGCCTTCACCACCCCATGATCCAATTACTCACAATGCACTTAGATTCCCAGGCCACTCATTTATGCACATATTTATTTATTTTTTCACATTAACCCTAAATTTTCTTTCTAACTCTTATACTGTCTGAAATTATCTTATTTTTCTTCTACTCCCATCTCACTTCACTACCATTGAATGGAAGTATCCAGAAAACTGGGGCATTGTCGGATTAGTTTATGACTATCTGTCCTGTTGCTAGATTATCAATAGGAATATAGCAGGTGTGAATCAAATATTTGTAAATGAGAGAATAAATTGCGTAGGAAGTTGTTACATTTATCAAGCATTATTAAGTGTCTACTTTGTACCAAGGACTTTGGGATTACAAAGATGTGTTTAGGTCAGTGGTTACAACCCCAGGCAGAAGTTAAAACATGACTTGGTTTGTTCTAGGAGAGAGATAAATAAGGAGTTCATGGAAGACATAATCCTAATGAAGCTATCTTAATTCTTATTCTTTTTCTTATAGACATTGCTTTGACACTCAGTCCCAATTTTTGCCAATGAATATGGCAGCATAAGCCCTCAATCTCTTAAGGAGCAACAAGGCTTGTCTTTGATTACACAATTACTGGTGAGATTTCTGTGAGGGCTGTCCAGAAAGAAGAGATTCTATCTGGGGCAGATACTATGTCATCTTCCCCTCGGAAAGAAGGGAAAGTAGAGCTAGTTAGTCAAACCTCCAGGAAATCCCGAGTCTCAGGAATGCCCCATGGTGGTACTTCAGAACAATTCATAACACCTGATGTGTACATATTTCATATATCAGACAATCCACAACTTGGCCAATAAAACAACGGTTGTGAGCTCCATCCAGAACTTATTTAGCTTTAAAAAGAACTAGTTTAGCTTTAAAAATAATCCAGAGATTATTTAGAACTCAAATTCCAGGAATCACTGCCAACACTTTCTAAAACTAATATATACATTATTTTCTCACAGCTCTGCACTGAATAAGCATTGACAACAATAGCAAGTTAAAAGGGGTTAACTTTTTATGCAAACTGCTACTGTGATATGTCTCTTGGTTGCTAACGACAGTAACCCTAGTGAAAACTCATGCCAATTTTAAGGAAATATTAAACACTCTTCCCAAGGTCTATGAATGATACATCCTGAAACATGGAAACTGTCAAGCTGCTCTTTGAGGATTCCAGTCACAGAGAGGCTGGTACTATAGTCAGCACAGTATTTCCACCAGGGGGATAAATCAATGATACAAAGTGAGTGTGCATGCATCCGCCTAGAAAAGCGGAGCAATAGTGGAGGAAGCTAATCATTTTTTGTTTTGTTTAGTTTTGTTTGTTTTTTTTTTGTTTTTGCGGTACATGGGCCTCTCACTGTTGTGGCCTCTCCCGTTACGAAGCACAGGCTCCGGATGCGCAGGCTCAGCGGCCATGGCTCACGGGCCCAGCCCCTCTTACAGGAGATTTTACATTCAATTCTTATCCCATTAAATTATTTTCCTGAAGTGAGACCACAAAGTAGACTTCTGATTCTTGCATTTCAAGTGTGCCATTTAATTCATTACTTCTCTGGACATGAACAAATAACAAAATAAAGAGTTACTGATATTCTAACCCTGTATGCTGCAAACGGTCAGAATAAACATCTTGCCTGACATTACAAGGAGTACAAAAAAATATACTTCTATTTCTTCCACACTTTATACCAACAGCCACTGTTTATCAGTTATGGGATACAGTTATATGGACTTTCTGATAGCTTCTCTCTTTTGTTATATGAATTCACAATTCAGATGCCTTTAAGGGTCACTGCGTGTCCCATCCATCTTTTTTATCAACTGTTTCACATGGCCCAAAGCTAAAAAGGGGTGGGGGGTGTTTAAAAGGTACCTACTTGGAAAATACATTTTTATCTATTGATTTTTTTCCCCTTGTGTTGGTGAGGGAAACTCATCCAAACATTTGATTTATTTATGAGTTTTTTCAAATGGTGTGCCATGTAATATTTAGTTGAGGCTTTTGATTCATTTTAGTCATTTTTGATCCTTTTCTTCTACAATGTTATTTTGTTGGCCATCTCTTCATTGAAACTTTCCTCTCCCTTGCCCTCTGCCTCACAAACATCTGGACTCTTTAGGCCTCCTGGGCACTCTTCTTAGGACTCCTGCTGAGTTTAGAGATCATTCCCTAATTCTCCCTTAGTGCTCACATTCAAACTGAGTGTACAAGCATCACCTGTGACCCTCACCCCAGAAACTCAAATTCAGGGGGCTTGAGTAAGAACCTAGGAATCGTATTTATACAGGTTCTGTGTAAGATAAAGATACATGGCCAAGAGTGGGAACATCTGTTTTTTTGTTTTTGTGGGGATTTTTTGCAGTCTTAGGTGTTATCACAGGCTTTTTGTTTGTTTGTTTTTACAAATGGCTCCTTTAGTTTAGATTCCCAAATTCAGGTCTTCGAGCCTCATTCCTAATCTAAGTTCCAGCCTTCATTTTCAAAAGTGTACTGAACTCATTCATGGGACTACACTCCTAACCCTTCAAAAGAATATATTGGGTGTGTATTATACACCAGGTACTGTGCTACCCACTTCACATACATCATCTCATTTAATCATTGTAACAACCCCCCAAGGTAGTGGTTATTAGTTGCATTTTCCAGATCAGAAAACTCTAACAAAGACGTTCCAGGATACGCCCTACATTATACAATATTAAAGGAGCCAGCTGACTGGACAGCTCCGTTTTTTTCCTTTCCATTAAACACTACTTTAGACACAAACATAAATTTGATTCTGAATTTTCCCTTTTTGAAATTGATTCCTTTTTCTGAATTCCATTTTTCTGTGCATATTCCTACGATTTTTATAAGTGTATACCACAAACATTATTATCAGCTAAGAATTATGCTACCTCATGTCATGCTTCCAACAATATTACGAGCTAAATACTATTTTTACAGATGATAAAATTCAACTCAGAGAGCTTGTGCATTACCGCCAATGGCACAGCTGAGATTTGCCTGAACTCTCAGCTATATTTCTCAACCAAAATGCTATACTCAGTAGAAACTAAGGACACTGCTGGCCAGCAGGGATGATAATGAGAGGAGTCTAGAGAGCCTGACCTAACTCTGAAGGCAAAATGTTAAAAAGTCGCCACAGTTTCATAAGGTTGAACCAGTCCACATTTGGGAGGAAAACATGCCACACCGCGGAATTAAAACACAGCATTAAACTCACTTAGTTTATTAGAGCCCATGTGTGTATGGCGGCTGGAGACGAGAAAATGAGCTCCAGAAATTTTTCAGGATGAATAATTCTTATTGTAATTGAATAAATAGTGATGTAATCACTGCAATATTTTCCAAATAGAATTGTCAGGAATGATACACCATAAATATTTTGATTACAGCAGAACTAATGATGACAATTGAATATTTTAGTAACATTCCTGATTCTGTTTGTGCTTGAATCTTGAAGAAAAAATATCTGATGACAATTAAGAGTAGTCATATGTCAATTCGAAGGGCAATTGATTTTTAATGAAACAACATTAGAAATGATTTGTTCATAATGATAGACTAAAGCTCATTCACAAGTTTACCATGTAAAGAAACCAGGCTATTTTAGAAAGTTTATTATGTGCTAACTTGTGAAATAACTTTAGGTCTTAAACCACTGATCAAATTACTCAACCTTTGAAATCTGGTATGCCAAGACAAATTTTTTTTTTCCGAAAATTCTCATATATGCTTTCTTGTAAATCTGGAATTATTCCCAAATAAAAAAAATTCTCATGGTTAGGTCCATTTAGTACTATCTTAGTGAGAGGACAGATAATATAAAAAAGAAAAACATTTTAAATCATTTTTCCTGTTTTGCAACTAATCTTGATACAATTTATTCCTGGAGAAATGGAATTCTTTTATCCCCCAAAACATAATCATTTAACTTGGCCCCCTATTAATACTTTGGCATCTATCAACATTTTAATTTGATGGGGGATTTTGTTGTTATTCTTATTTATACCCAGAACATTTAGAAATTGAGTATGAATGGTTTGCTGGGAGGAAGGAGCCGACCTTGTCCGGGAAGAACAGGTAGGAGTAACGGAGGAATGAGATGTTACAAGGCCGGGGGGAGGGGGGGAAACATGCAGAATGTTCACTACCATACTGAAAAATCTATGGCAAGGGGGAAAAGAAGAAAATAACTAATGCCGACAGTATATGTTACTAGGTTTTCCCTTCTTAAGGAAGTGGCCATGACTTGTTTTTCTTTGCATTTCAAGCAGGTAACTGTGCTTAGCAAACGCTCAGTAAATATTAGTGGAAATATTTAAAAAAATAATATGTCTCATATATTTTCTGAAGCTCTATAACATTTTAATATTATTACATAAATGAGAAAAACTACTATAATAACAAATATATAAAACACATGTAATACGATGGGTTCAGTATTAGGCAGCCATCAATAACTCTGTGAAAGGGCTGTTATTAGCCTCTTTTTCAGATGAAGAAACTGAGGAACAGAGAGATTCAGCATCTTAGCAAAGTCCCACACCTAATCCCTGGCAAAACAAGGGGTACCTCTTTTCAAAACTGTGCTCTTACTTTGTAAATTTGATGTCCAAATAATTTTAAGAGTTTTTTTTTAAGGCTCTTTCTCTTTTATCTCTGGCATCCAGGGGCCATATTTCTCAGGCTGAAGACTCCTCTGGTGATGGATAAAGGAAAAGGAGACCCAAGCAAGCTGCCAGTGCTGGTGTGTTGCTACCGAAATGTCAAACTACAAACTTCTTCTTGCCTGTCTCTCCACAGATCCCTCATCCTCCAACATCAGTTTTTCCTGACTTCCCTTCCTTTAAATGTGCCTCCCAATCCCCCTATCCTTACACTCATAAAACTCTCACACTCATCATCTCCATTCACTAAACAAATATAGACCCCAAATTTGCTGAGCTCCCCAAATGAGTATCCTTTGGAAAGGATAGAAGCAAGACAAAGCATTGCACTTCTCTACACCCAAGGAAAAAGATTTACTGCATCATACCAGGCCTGAAGGGGGAAAAAGTCCTTTATCTAACAGCACCAAAACAACTGGAGTCATTCTGCCTGTTTCACGATGAGACACAAAGGAACACGTGAACAGCTTCTTGTCAGTGTGACTGTCCCCTGCATTCTGAAACCAAGTGTTGTGCTGGTTCTAAGTGTTCAGGAATCAGCCCGGCTGAGGGGTGTGAGGTAAGTACAGTAGCTCCTAAAGGAAACATCTATCATTTTCCCTTCCAAATGGAAGGATTTGCCAGCCCTGGCCTCCATTCAGAGGAACGTACAGTGTGACCCTCAGAAATTATTCCACTACTGAAACCGCCATGCTTCTCTTTGAAATAACTTTTATGATGAAGGATTCTCCAGGAATTAAGAAATCCGAACTTCCTATGACCTATATAATATGCCTTGGGCACAATCGTATTTGTAAAAATTACCTCCTACTTCCAGCATCACAGAGACCTATTCACAAATGATAAAACTGGACTTTCTTAAGGCAAAATACCTCTACCATCTTTTCTGTTACTCCTCCCTCTAGTTTGTCATAAATTTCTTAACATAAAATTATCTTCCTTAATCCCCTTGAATGTAACAGGAGAAAGGTCAATTAGCACTCTATGTACAAGACAGGCAAGTGTTGTTTGGATTCTATTTTCTGCATCCTAGTTTGATTTTCTGAATGTGTTTTGAGAATTATCAGAGAATTAACCGATCACCTGGCTGCAATGAGAACAATCTAATCAAATAATGCAGTGATCAGCTTTGTCCTATTTCAAAAGGGCCACTTATTACCTGTGTACAAAATATAACTGAGCCTATTACTAAATTTACCTACCCTATTTTCTAAGGGTTTCCATTTTTGTCATGGCGTGATTATACCAGACTGAACAATACAAAATATTATCTTCCTGTTGAAAAATGGCTCAGCAAGATTTCAAAGCAAAAATTCAGAGATAGCCCACTCACCCACTGCTTACTACAATCATTTCTGAGATGGGTTACTTCTCATGTCTGTTAGGCCATGATTACACAGGACAGAGGAAGGGGTGCTGAGAAAATACAGTGTGGGCTGCCAAGACCTCTGTCATCAAGTGCTACTGGATAACAAGAGGAAGTGATAAAAATAGAATACAAATAGAAAGTAGCATGACCAAAACCAAAGTGGGGCCAGACGCTGCATAGTACATATAACAGATGGAGCTGGACCCAGAAAGACAGCCTCAGAAAAATTAAGACTTTCTGCTGGGATTCTCGTCTTTGTTGGAGGCTCACCGTCTTCTAGAAAGCAATGGATATGTGTTGAACTGAATTAACACATATAATATCCTTGCACTTAATTATATTTAACTGATTTTTCGTACCTCTTGCTTCAAGAAAATTCCTTGCAAACTTCTGTTTGCTTGTATTTAGTTTAGTTTTGTTTTTTTTGTGTGTGTGGGTAGAGTTATTAAAATGGTAGATTAGAAGGGTGACATAGATCTGGTGTATGTGAATTTGATAGTGTTTTCTTATTCATATGTGAGATACTATGGCATGGAGGAGAATGCAGATAGGGAGGTGAATTAATGATGTGTTGAACATATCCAAGTACTGTTGATTACTCAGGTAAGGATGAAGGAGGTTTCTAACTGTAAACTGACTGTAGCCTGAGAGAGTTCTACCACTATGCCTGTCTTCTTCAACATGACCTTTTAGCAAGGCTCATCAAATGGGAGAATAGCATACATTTGGGAGAGATACAAACAAGTTAGATACAAGAGTTAAAAACAGACCTTGCAAACTGGGATGAATGAGACAAATATAGTAAAATAACATTTAACTGAGGGAGAATAAAAGGAACAGGACATTAAGCTTCTAGAAGAGAATAGCAGTGATATTAGCAGCTACTATCAACTAAGGAAAAACAAATGGAGTAATTCTTATAACAACACAGCGAGGTGAGTATAGGGTTTATATTCCTCCATTTTATGTATGCATGCTGACAGCATATCTAGGAACTGATGTGAAGAAGAATATTCCCTTGATCAAAAAGCAGAGCTTACATGGTGATTTATCAAATTAAGAACATACTTAGCAAAGTGTCTTTTAAAGCATTGTAACTCCCTGATCAAATCATTACTAAAGAAAAAAAAAAGACATTCCCATTTACTTTCCATTTGCTTTATTGAACTTGTTTAGTTCAAAAGCATCTGATATAATAAAACATGCCCTTCATAAAATAACATTTTTGATGTTCCCCAATAAAATGTAAAAATAAAAGTGTCCCTTGCCTTAAGGGCATTTATTTAATAGTTCTAATCTTATGCAAAATTGTGTATGTGTGCATGTGTGTGTTGACCTGAAACTCAATGTTCGTTGAGAAATGTGAAATAAAATTTGGTATCTAGAAACCAAGTACTATTGTCTTATTTGGGGAGAGAAGCATCGTTAGTGGATCTTGTCTGGGGAGATGTTAATCACCTGCCTCTCAGTCACTGGCATAGAAATCACAAGTTGTTTTCTAATTCACTTTACCTTGTTTATTACAGCCAAAATGGCAGGGAAGGTTTTCTGATCATCAAGAAAAACTAGCAAGTCTCTTGTTTAAATGTCTTTCCCTTTTTCTTCATAAATGAAATAAACCCCCTACGGGAAAATGTTGGCCCTTTGATCATAAATCATGCTTTCTCTTCCAGAAGCAACTTTATGTGAAGATGTAGCCAAATTTCTCTCTGAATCCCACGTGCTTACCAATGGTGGTGGTGACATTTTCTCCTGGAGGAAATTAAATTTGCCTTCACCTAGTCCTTCAAAATGATGAGCTTTGCCTCTCAGCAACTGGTTGTCCTGGCAGAGCTCCATCCCTGAAATAAGGTGCTACATCATTGTGACATACGGAATGGGTTTTCAAAAGCTGTCTTCCAAACTGTACAGGGTAGCTTTCCATTGCTGGCTGGGGCTGCTGAGAGCTTGCAGATGGAATATGGACAGGATCCTTTTGAGCAGGGAGCTGTTTTCGCAGCTGCCATGTTGATTGAGATGTGTTCTAAATTAAAGCTTTCTTCATTGCACTACAATCTGCCAAGAAGTTGGGCCAGTGAGGAGAGACCCATCCAGTTGGTATTGGGAGAGCAATTCCTCCCCATTTTGGTGGGCAAGGAAAGAGTGGACTCACCACGGCTGAGCTAGATCAACAGAAGATGAAACTGGTACAGTGAGAGTTCAGAGCTTTCTCTTTACTAATGAGGTCACTCCCTCAGCTAAAAAATGTTTGCTGTTGACAGAGTTGACTAGAGGTGCCCTGTTGCCTTATTCCCCTTTCAATATGAGGAGCTTGATGAGGTGGGATCCGTCTGCTGGAGCTCTTTCCCTGTTGGATCCGGCTCCACCACACCCTGCCTAAGCACACTTTTGTGTGAAATAATGAGACCTCAGGGGAACATGTGTACTGTTTTCCTGCTTCGAAGATTTTCCTCACAATAAATTGTTTTATATTTACACCCTATCGCACTCTGCTCTGTATAGCCATACCTACCCACACTGCCCAACAGCTTGGCTTTCAGGCTTGTGAGCATTTTAAATTTATTCCACTGGTTGGCTTTGCCAGCGACCTGGAAGTAAGCAAGGGACACGGAAATCTCTCAAAACCCCTTGAGGTGCTGAACAAGGAATACCCACCTCAGGGCATTTGACTTGAATATTCTCCCCTCCTTTTTCTCTTTTGATCCATCTTGAGTTCTTCCTTTTCCTAAGTGAAGGAATGGCAAAAAAGCAGTCAAATTGGATTTAGAATTAGCCTTGGAAAAAGAAGCAGAAAATGACCCCAGTTCCTCTTCTTTTCTCTCCAGCCCTAAAAAGAAATACCACATACGCCCAGAAATCTGGTACTATGCTAACAAACAGGTCATGCCCATTGCTAATTGGGCACTATCCACCTGATTCATGATTATAAAGGACATATTTGTTTGTTTCTGCCCCTGCTGCTATCGTTGGATGCCTCTTTCCAACATTCATAAGACAGCCCTTCACACACAGTCATCCTGCCTCCATTGGTACCTGCCTGTGTCTGAAGCAGATTTCAAACCTGTGAAGAAAACTGATGACCTGCTGGGCAAGTGTGGAAAGACTCCAGATAGTATCAACAGCAGGAATACTGGTCAAAATTATGGATATTGTGGTTGGGAATTTAGGTCCTCTCTGCAGATATTTTGTTTTGATTTATTCTGAAAATAGGTAGGAATTTTTATTATTTAAGGTAAGATAAAGTTTTTACTTCTAGCGCTCTGGTTGCAAAGATAGTGTTGCTCTGTAAATCAACACAGTATTGTCAGCTTTCCTCATCAGACTGAGTCCGAGACAAAATTCTCTAGTCTTCACTGAAGACAGCGCCAACAATTCATCTTAATTTTGTGTACTTTAAGTCAGTTTTCCACGGAAAATACACTGAAAAAGATATGATATGGAGAGGAATCATTACGTAGTTAAATACATGAAAATAAATTCTGCATATTTATTTGATTTATTTTCTTAGATGTTTGCTTTTTTTCATAAGTAGATTTTATTTTGAGAAGTTTGGTATTCACACAAATAGCTGAACATTTGTTTCTAAATCGTTCTTCATATTTTTTCCAAACTGAAAACAAGTTTTAATTTACAAGAATGTAAATATATAAAGCATTCTTTCTGTCCTTTACATCAAGTTTACATTACAGAGTTTAGTAAAAGTTAAATTTTATAGCCGAATCATGTTAGTCAACAAATGTAGGAGACTACTTGATTCTTAATGTCCAGAAACTTAATAAGAGAAGCAAAAACTGAGGAAAGCTTGACAGCTAAATCTGAACTTGGCTAATGTTCACAGAAATGTAAATTATCTAAGTTCTTGAACAAGTTTTCTGCTTCTCTATTTTCTGAATCAGTCTCAATTTAAATAATTTAGTATGCTTGCATTAGGTAAGACAGTGCTTAAACATATATGTTGTGTTGGATTTACAGTGAAATGAAACAAGCCGGTATGTAAAATTATGCATTTGAGGATCTTTCTATCAACCTTAGGAACAGAATGGTAAACAGATGCACACAAGACAGATTTTCTTATTGTCTTTCTTGCTGTGGGCATTAACTAGCCCCTAGTTCTTTACCACTGGTCTGTATCTCATAGATAAGATATTATATTTGGAAGGGTTAATAGTCTCTATACAAATTTAAGATGACTACAGATATGGGCTAGGGATTGTCTACAATGCCTGAATTATACACTTGCTTGTAATGTACACACAATGATAAGAAGTACCAATGCCTAAATATTACAATGCTTTGCATTTAGTAGAGACATATGTATTATTCCATTTCAATTAGACAAGTACTGAAATTTATATATTACCATTGACCAATCTACAGAAAAAAATACAAAACAATAAAGAATAGAAATGAACAAATAATAGTTCAAAAGTGCTGAGTAACTGGGAAACTTGACCAACAGACTAACTCATTTCATGTAGCAACTTTAACTAAAACTGAAAATTTTGGTTTTAGTTTTTTGTCCACATGCAGCCAAATGTCACAGGGCTGGGTCTATATTTATTTACCAGTTCATTGCCCTGACGATTTGTACCCAGTTCTTATTTTCCTCAGGACAATGAATGTTTACATAATAATGCTTATACATACTCTGGTATGAACCTCTTATTTATTTGAATAAGTTTTCCAGTTTTTCATTCTCTTTCAATAAAAATAGACATTTAACAAACTTTCGAATGCTTGGCACCCAGTCCGACATAGTCAAGCTGAGAACGAAATCTTTATGAGACTGAGTAGAAAGCTGAGCCAAATAAGCACAGTGTAGATAAATATTTAGAGTCAGTCAGGCCTCGAATTTAGGCCCAACTATATACATAAATGTTGCATTCCTTTTGGACGTTTTTAAATAATTATTTTTAACTCTTTACTTTAATAGTGAAAAGAAACAGATTTCTTTCCTCATTTAGTGATTTTCTGCCAATGTAAGTTTTCCTGTTAGTTACAATGTGAAATCATTTCCTTTGTCTCTGTCATCTGTTCTTGGCAAACAAGAGCTGCCACTTGCCACTCAATAAAGATGCTGAAAACCTCATATTATACATGCACACATATACACAGACCAAAGACCAGATATGAGCTCATGTTGATAGCATAAACATATAGATTCATAAATCATATATAAATCATAAATCATATATATATATATACACACACACACACACACACATATATATATATATATATATATATGGAGAAAGAGAGAGAGAGAGAAGAAAAGGATATGTGGTATTTGGACAGACTATGTGTGTTGAATACTGATGACAGAACATTAGAACATTTGACTGCTGCTTTAAGCCAGGTCTTCCTGGTGAAATATAGGACATAAAAAATTAAGGCATACTTGAAGAAATGGAAAGCACTAAAAACATGCATGGCTTCAACCAAAGCTAAGAAATATTACATTCTTCCAAAAAAGAAATTCTGTTGGTGGACATGTAAATACAATCCTAATTTGTGAATTTCATAATTGATCTTCATGTTTGACATTACTAACAGTCAGGGCAGGAAAACATGCCTACTTATTTCTGTATTTCAGAAAAACAAATACTGAGCATTTACTGTGTACAGATATTATTCTGGAAGCACAAAACATAACAATAAATCAGACTCTCACCCTATCTTGAGGAGGATCCTGGTTACATGCAAAACAATAGGAATGCAGCACAACGTGGTACAAGCTAAATGGCCAAACCTTAGAAGATAAGTTAGGAACTTATGATATCTCCGTATGACAGACAGCATAGTAGTCAACACAAAATCATGTTTTAAAGGACACTGTTACATTAAAATGTTTCCACTAATTAACACAACATACAAAACCACATTCACAAAGTGATACCAGTTTTATTAGATACACAGGTAAATAGCTGAAGAAAATAAAGAGGGAAGGAAAGAGAAGGGAAGGGGAAAAAAGGAGAGAAAAGAGAAGAAAGAAAAAAGAAAATAAACAACTGGAAGGAAGGAAGCAATGTTAGCAGTGTTTATAACTAAATTGTAATTATGTGGATTTTTATTTATTCTTTATACTTTACTGTCTTTATAAATAATGCACATTATTACCAAAGTAAATTAAATAATAAATTCTAGACAAGGATTGCTTACAATCCCTTTACCGAATAAAAATCAGTAGTTTCCTTTCTCATCTTTTGTCCTTTTCCATATGAAAAATTAACTTCGTACATATGTGAAAAAAATTAAAATTAGAGCTTTACATTCTTCATTTTTATTTAACGTAGGCCTTGAGCTTTGTTTTTTCCTAAGGATTTTGCTGCTGTTGTTGTTTGCTTTTTCTGTATCTCCTTCCTACCACCTCCATTTCCACGCCATCACTACTAGCAGTCTGGTATGGGTTCTTCCTTCCAAACCACTCACTCTCCTAATACAGACATCTACACATGTTTATGAAGCACATAGGATCACTTGCCAATTTTTACATTTTAATGCAGCTCCCTTTTTCGGACATTATTTTTGATCAAAAGATATAGATTTAACTAATTAAGTTTAATAATCACAAAAAGTATTTATTGAGCTTCTACTGTATACTGGCAACTCTTGTGGCCCTGGGGCTACAGTGTGCCAGGATCGTGCTTCCTATGCTCCATTGCATGAATGAACCACAATTTACTCAGTGATTCCCTTATTCATGAATATTTAACTTCTTCCCCAAATTTCCCCTTTTGTTTTGCCCCTACACACAGCACTGCCTTAAACATCCTTTTACATACATATCATATTCTTGTATTCTCCACACCTTACTTTACAGTGGTTTTATATTATTTACTTACCCCAAAATACCAATTATCATTCTTTTTAAGAAATACAATTGCAGAGTGTACTAGAGCTGTAAAGAATGTGTTATAGGACCTCTCAGGAAGTAACTAAAATAAATGTACAGTTCTTGTGGTTATTAGGTTCCCATCTGCAAATGGTACCAAACATGGCAATTTACTGTTAGTCCAAGTAGAGGAAGCATTAAACCTAAAGTAGACATCACCCACCCAGATGCAACAAAGAAAGGGTGAGGAACTGACTAAGCACAAGGATAAAGTAGTAGCAGGTACAACGATCAAATAGTTAAATATAGAAAATACCTTAAATATATATATTGAGTTTACATGGTCTGGATTTACTCTGTGATGTATGAGTTGGGTAATAGTGGAAAATATTATTCAACTCTATCAAAAAAGCATCTGTGATCCATTTCATCATTTTGACACTTCATTGTTTTCTTATCATGACTATCAAAGAGGGAGAAAGAATGAGATCAATGCATTTTCCCTCCTAAGTGCCATGTACTTTATTAGTCCTTTTAATTTCATCATTTTATCTAATTATTACCAATTGCATTATTATGATATTGGTGTTATAATCATGACTACCATTTTACAAATAAGGAAACAGGATCTCAGAGGTTAAGAAATGGCAAAAGAACAACAGAGTTGAGATTTAAAATTAGGTTTTAATTCCAATACCCCTGTCCCTCAGGCTACACCTTCTAAGAAATTTTCTCAAACCCTTGGGTAAGATAGATAGCAAAAATAATTCCCCAGTAAAAAATAATAGGGGGCATGGCATCGTGGATAGCCATGAATATCTGTTATTTGGGGAATGTGAGTGTGACTTATGTGTAAATCTCACTACCTCTCTCATTGCCCATGACACATGCCAGTTGATATGCATGGAGCTTAATTTAAACTTTAACTTCCCAGTCAAGCCTTATAATTCCTTGGAAACTGTTTACCACTGCTACCACTGGAATGGTCACAGTGAAGACTTTTCCTATATAAAGGAGATGCATTTTATTTGTACATTAAATAAATTAATCACACACATATGCATGCCTGTGTAAACCTAGACCAGACCCAGCCCCTTCCGCAAATACAAAGAGAAGACCAGGCTATGTAACTTCTCAAGCCACATGCAACATGACGATTAGAGCCCCTTCCCCCAAGTTATTTTTTTTAAAAAAACCTCTAAAACTTTGTGGAAATCTTCTTGATATTTAGATGAAAATAAATGAAATGCAAGAGATGGATAGATGGGACTTGCAGTTTTCTCACTTTTCATGAGAAGAGACATATTCACACTTTATATCACTATATAAACCCCTAAAAGTAGAAAACTTTAAAGTACTCAGAGTACTCATCAAATCTCTGTAGAGAAAAAAAATCCCTGACGCATGTTATGGGTACAGCTTGAGACCTTTGCAAATCATCACATTCAGTAATGCTCCAAAGCACCTCATTTTACTCACGAAATACAATAAATTATGGCAGGAGTGAGCTATAAATGGTCAGGAGTCGGCTAGAATCAATGACTAGCCACATATAAAATCTAAACTCCTCCTTAGCAAGACTGTAAAGGGTGGAAGATTGGGGCTTTCCAGTGCCTCATGTATACATGAAAATGGGAATGTTAAACCCAGCACACCTACTGGTCTACAGCTGTTCACTCCTTCCCCCACAACACGTAATGAGTTGCTAGGTTGTGAGTATGGGGCTGTTTCTACTAGAATCTCTGCAATATTTAACACAGATCCTGGCACAGAGAAGACAGACAACGCTCGGCTGAATGGACTAAAGATAGAGATCAATTAGACAGAGCTTATCATTCAATAAATGTTGGGATACTCCTGAACTGTCCAAGGAAAATACAAAATGTATCATTTTAGGATGTCTCAATAATTTCATCAACATAAGACTAACAGCTAGAGATAGTAGAACATGTATGCCTAGGAAGCTTTCTATTTCATTGAATGCTTTCTTTTACTGAGAGGAAGGAGGTAGAGTTTAAAAAAATGAGAAATTAGGTTAAAAAGACTGCTTAAATTTATCACTGTAATTCCATGTAAAATTTATAGTCTATTTCATAATATATCCATGCTTGTTTTAATAGAACAATTCCATTTAAAATTATACACAAGTTAAATGATTTAACAACCCCTTAATACAAAAAATTTAAATCATGATTGGCCCTTCAAGGCTTCTAGAAGACATAATATATTTCCACAGTGGGCTGTTTACTCACCCTCTGGTACCAGTATCAGGAGGTGGGAGTTTGAGATCTACAGAACTTAATATGAGAAGTACAGCATTAACAGCTGAAATCTAGAGGAGTGAGGGGTGCCTTCATCAAAGATGATGGGCATCAGCATTGGGCTAGATTAGGCAGTTTGGTCAGTGTGGTTGACTGGCTCACAGCTTAGTATTTTAAAGGGCAATGGATTTGAGGGCAATGGCTAAGCCACTGTTAAAGTTGGAGATAATACAACAGCTTAGGATCCATGGTCTTACATTAGCTTTACTCTTTTATGTTACCTACCTCTATGAGTACTTAAATCTAAAGTTTCTCTTTTAAAATCCCCCACAAATGAACTCACTACATGCATATCTTTTAACAAGCTGAAAAATGTTCACAGCACGTCTAGGCAAGGCATACTTCTAGGCACAGTGGGGAATAGGACAAAATACAAGGTACAGTCAATAAACAGCATCTACTATGGCACTGTAGCCATTACACATTGGAAATGCTGGCCAATAGCACAATATATAAATGATAGTTCAGAAAAAAGAGTGTTAGAAGGATATCACAGAATACACAATATAAGTAACTCATTACCCAAACCTAAGTGAATGTTAAGTTCAGAAAGCAAAATAAATAACACAAATGCAAAATAAATAATTCAAAGTGAAAGAAAAGGCTCATACTGGTGAAATGTTAGAGTTGGGAGGTCAATGATGTGTTTAAGAAAAAGTTAAAATACATTTCAGACACAGGTATTTCATGAAGAGTATTGATATATGAATGTTTAGACATATATAAACTGGCACAATGAAAAGAGAGAGAGCAAGAAATAAAGATAGAGATGAGAGAGGGAAATTATTAGATCATGTAAATTAAAAATTGAAAGACTTGGGCTTCCCTGGTGGCGCAGTGGTTGAGAATCTGCCTGCTAATGCAGGGGACACAGGATCGAGCCCTGGCCTGGGAGGATCCCACATGCAGCAGAGCAACTAGGCCCGTGAGCCACAAATACTGAGCCTGCGCGTCTGGAGCCTGTGCTCCACAAGAGAGGCCGCGAGAGTGAGAGGCCCGCACACTGCGATGAAGAGTGGCCCCCGCTTGCCGCAACTAGAGAAAGCCCATGCACAGAAACTAAGACCCAACACAGCAAAAATAAATAAATAAATTAATAAACTCCTACCCCCAACATCTAAAAAAAAAAAAAAAATTGAAAGACTCAACCTTCAGGTATGGCTTGATCAAGAAGCTAAATCAATGTTATCAAAGTCAAACCCTATTTCTACCCATCTCTCTGATCTGCTTGTCTCTTCATTGGTTTCATTCTCAGATATAGCTTTTCCCCTCATGAAGGCAAGATGGTAAGGTGAATAAAAGTGTTCCAGGTTTATATTTTCAAAATTCCAAGTTCAGGGATAAAGAGAGTAATCTCTCTCTCAAAAGTTCCATAATTGGCTTTTGACGAGCTTTGATTTTACCCTTCCCTGGCATAACAAACATGCAGATCTGGGAATGCGATGTTCTGATGGCCTAAGCCTGAATTACGTATGTACCCAGGAACTGGTGGCAGAGTCAACCATGAAAATAAAAATTGTATCAGCTGAAACTTGAATACAATTAGTTCCCCAAATGGCATTCTTTTTACTGTTACTAGAAAAAGAAAAGAAGGATGCTTAGCAGGAATTCAAATAAATACTCACCACTGGCATTAAATTTTAGAAAGCCTTGAATGTTATGAAAAAGAAGTTCTGGTTTTTGTCCTACATTTAATAGTAAACAAGGAGAAGATGGGCACAATAATAAAAGGTGAATTAAAGAGAATGAATCAAATAGAAACTGGAAGATTGAATCACAGACAAATTCACTGGATGTTCTTTCTAGCAATTTTGGTCACACTCATAAATTTTAAAAAGATGAGAAATTGTGGAGAATAAACACTGCATAAAAGGATATCTTTGACATATCACTCCTGACAGGGCTAAGCCAAAGGTTGTGAAGATAAGTAAGTCTGGAATAAAATATTAAAGCAAGTTTCCTTATTTGGTTTTGATTTAAAGGTACACCAGGCAAAGTGATTTATCTTCTCTCCAGAAGTAATAAATCAAATAATTCTAATGGGATAAAAGAGGAGAAAACTGGGAGATTCAGAGGAATCAGTTATTTGTCAAAATGTAATCTTAAGCAATAATATTCCAAATTCTATCTGCATTGGCTGCTTCCACTACATTCTGTCAAGCTGAAAAACAAATCGACACAACAAAGCAAATTTGTTTCATTAAAATTGGGCATTATAATGCCAGGAATTAATGGAGACATAGAATAATTGTGGTACATCAAAGAGAAAACTAGTTCTGTATTGACGCAGCTTCTAAACTGGAAAAGCTCAGAGGGGAATGGAAAATGAACGTCTGCCAACTTTGTGTCTGACAGAGACTGCCTATTTTTCTTTGAGGTGCTTATCGTGGAAGGAGCTCAGAAATATTTTCAGTGTATCAAAAAATGCATTAATAAATGCATTAATTAATAAAAGAGTTAATAAAAGAGGACGAGAAGTTACCTTAAGGAGAAAAGGAAGCACAATACTGTGGACTGTTGAATTCCAGCATATTGTCTAGAGAATGTTAAGAATTTCTTCTTATTCCTAACTTCACTTATATTCTGAAGGCATCAAGGGCTTTCCCATGTACTGCATCTGCCTTAAAAAGCTCTTCCACTCTACCACAAGGTTTCTGACTGCCCTCCTGACTCAAGTTGACTTATTTAGTCTTCTCCCTTGGCTGAATATCCATGCAGAAAATATTTTTCATTCAAACCTCTGCTATATGGGGGGGAAATAGATCATAGACTCAGAACTCTTATGTTAGTCTTTGATGAAAATATTGGGGTTTTTTGTTGTTTCATGGATGAATGCTAAACTTCTAAGTGATTAAAAATGATAATCATCATAACTGTTTAAGCCTAAACAGCATCAGCTAAAGTGATAGTAGGAAAACCAAGAAATCAAAGTGTCTCAGGAGTAAAAGGAGGAGAATGCTACAAGGAAAAAGCACAAACATGTTGAGTGGCCCTGAGAGAGTCAACAAGACAACAGTATTGTGATCCTTGTAACCGACCACGTGAAGGTTGTTGGGATTTGACAAAAGTAGTTTAATGGAGTTTAAGGGAAAGGCCAGATATTAACAAGATTAGGAGTAAATGAAAGTGAAGAACTTGATATATTTTATAGAGAATTATTTCCGGCAGTTCAGCTTTAAATGAAGGCTGAAAAATTGATCAGATGCAGAAGAGGGATATTAGATCAAGGGAAGGATAAGATCTGCTTCGGTCGATGTATTGTCATTTACTGTTGCCTTTGTTTAGATGGGGGAGGTAAGAGACTTTGTTTTCTGATGGGAATGATCCAGCAGAGAGAGCGAAGATTCAGAAGACAGAAGATATGAGCTAACTAGGAAAGTCTTCAGGGAGGTTGTAACTGGTGGTAGAAGAAAAAGTGAACACAATAAGGGAAAGTTTGGGGACTTGGTGGTGAAGAGTTATGGAAGGCAACAGAAGATTTCTTTTCTTACTGAAAACATATAAGAAAGGCTGATAAGCTGAGGGTGAGGAATGAGGAAGTGGGAGAAGGAGCTAAAGATAACCTTACATTTTTAAATGGTAAAATCATCATAAATGAAAATAGAGAACCAAGATTTCATTCTTGAAGAAGGGAGAATAATCTTTCAGTGTATTTAGTTGGCAGTGCGTGAGTGACATCCAGGTACAGTTAGCCAAGTTCTCAGAAATGAAATATGACAATGCAAGAGAATTACCAGGACTAAACTTTCAGATTTGTGACTATCAAGGTAGAGATAATAGTTGAAGCCAAAGGACTGGATGATACACGCAAAGAAGAAAGTAGGGAAAGAGAAGCAAAGACAAGCAAGAACAGAGCCTTTGGGAAATTTCTGTACTCATGGAATAGAAGCAAGAAGTTGACTCTAAGGAGATACAACAGTGGTGCCTAGAAAGCAAAGAGGACTAGAATTGCGATGTGACACAGACACCACACAGTGAATTCCAAAGGCTAAAAAACCGTAGAAGGAAAGACCAGTTGGGAAATCTCACTGGATTTAGCAGGTGGGGGGGGGGGGTAATTTCAAGAAAGCTCTTTCAGTAGGTTGGAAAGGGTAATGTGCCCAGATTCCACAAATAAAGCAAAAAATTGAAAGAAAGTAACAGCTGTCAACTTCTTTTGAAAACTTTAGCCTTGGCAAGAATGGGAGAGCTAGACTAGTAGTTTGAAGAGTTGGCAGAATCAAGGAATTTAATGTATTAATGGGAATGAAAGACATTAACATAATTATAGGATGAACTGAAATGTCAGGTAGAAAGACAGAAATTGAAAACACTAGTAAGAATGAAGATAAGGGATAGAGTGAGTTTTCCTTCCCTTCCGACAAAACATGCTTTGGCCCTGTCTTACTTGCAAACTCTTCTCATGCCCTTTCCCGCACACTTGATGACTCACTGATGCCCCTAAATTCCCCCAAGTTAGAATGAGATTCAGCACATAATTGCATGGTGGTCCCAGCTTGGATAATCTTCATGCTTCAGGTCCTGTTTCAAATGTTTCCTTCTCTAAAAACATTTTTCCAGCAACACTCTCTGAAGTAGTCTGCCCAGGAGTCATACCCCATCACAGCATACCATTTATTTCCATAATAGGACTTATCAAAATAAGAAACCATCCTGCTTTCTTGGTGGTTATCTCTAAGCTTTATGAGGGGGAATCTGTTCCAAACAGCAGTGTAATTTCTCTGCTGGGCATTATAGTAAGCAATAAATCAACAAAGAAAGGTAGAGAAATAGGATTTAGAAAACTAAAGAAGGAGTTCTCTTTAGAAATAAACAGGAACATTTTCTTTCCATGAGAAAGTTGATAATTATAAGAGAAATTTTGTGGTGGAGAGGAACGATTTTGAAGTAACTCAAGTTGATAAGGTAGGAAACAAGGTCATCTGCTAAAATAATATCCTAATACCACCACCGAACTTATACTCACGGAGCTTTTATGATTTGCCAGATACTATGTTCAGTACTTTTTAGCAATATCCCACTTAATCCTCACAGCAGCCCAGTGGATGGCCCACTGTTCTCCACATCTTACTGGTAAGGCAACTAAGACTCAAAGAAGAAGAGAGGCAGCCACAGTCGTACAGTAAGAAAGACACAGGACTGAAATCCAGGTTTATCCTAAATCTCCCCCTCTTATCCATGATGATATACTGCCAGATGTGAGGGGAATCAGGTTGGACTTTGAGACAAAAGGCAGCAGAAAACCTTAGACGTAACTGTACAGGAGTGTGTATCCAGAGTCGGTACTGAGTTAAGATCAATGAAAGATTTTGAGCGGTTCTCCTAGAGCAGGGCCACCAAGTTAGTAAACTGGGGCTGTGTTTCTCAGAACTCCCTTCCTTACAAAGCACTGGCCACAAACAGACAATGTGTATGAGATGTGGAAGGTGGGAGAGAAGCATCAGCTGTATCCTTTCTCACTCCAGCGACCAGAGCAGCGCACCAGCCACACCCAGCTCCACCCCCGCTCCCCCTGACCTGGGGCTCCGTGGCTGCTGTGAGGCCACGGCCCAGCACTGCCACAGCACGCCAGCACCCCAGTGCTGGACTTGCCCCTCCAAGTGCTGAGTCGCCAAGTACAGCCCCTGAGGCATCAACCAAACCTGCAGCTCCTCCTGCCATCACGTCTCCTCCTCCTGCTTTTCCAGCTCCTGGGCCAGTGCGTGTTGATCTTCCTGACACAGAAAACTAGACTCTCTTGCAGGTCACCTGAAGCACGAAAGGTGGAGGCTCTGACGGTGGCAAGAGAGGGATGTGGGTTCCAGCTTTCCTCCCTGACTGGTGCCACTTTCTTCTTGCTCTCCACCCTGCTTTCCCTCCACCATTCCTTCCTGACCAATTGCTCTGCCAACTTCGGCCCCAGCAGGAGACGCAGAAGCAACAGGCATACCTGAACTGTTTAGCCAGCTCCACTATGGCCGATATCACAGCCCCATAAGAAACCCTGTATTCTATAACATTCTTAGCGTTTTTGCTTCTTGGACCATAACCTCTGGGACCAAAAGGGCCTAATTGATAGAAAAAAGCATGGAGCCGGCTGGCACTTCGTGATGCTATCCAACAATGATTAAAAAATACAAGTAATAAATAAAGAAATAAATAATTAAGTAAATGACAGAAGCCCTGTGAGGGGACTAGACATACAAGAATAGCTGAAGGGGGCTTCCCTGGTGGCGCAGTGGTTAAGAATCTCCCTGCCAATGCAGGGGACAAGGGTTCAAGCCCTGGTCTGGGAAGTTCCCACATGCCGCGGAGCAACAAAGCCCGTGCACCACAACTACTAAGCCTGCGCTCTAGAGCCCGTGAGCCACAACTACTGAGCTCGCGTGCCACAACTACTGAAGCCCGAGCACCTAGAGCCCGTGCTCTGCAACAAGAGAAGCCACTGCAATGAGAAGCCCGCACACCGCAATGAGGAGTAGCCCCCACTCGCCACAACTAGAGAAAGCACGCACACAGCAAGAAGACCCAACACAGCCAAAAATAAATTAATTAAATAAATAAATTTATTAAAAAAAAAAAAAGAATAGCTGAAGGGCGCAGTAAGTTAAAGAATTCTGTATACATTTCTTCATAGCCCTCTGTGGTGTGAGCTCCCTTGTTACACATCACATCCTGACTTTCCAGACTTAGATATCTCTGCTTTGTGACAGCTTAGGACCCTCTGCTCAGCTCTCCTGATATCCTAATACGTTGAACTCAAATTGCACATTTACTTGTCTGCAGCTTACACCTTGTTCTTCTCTAGCACCCGCCCTAGAATCTCTAAAAGGAGGGAGGAAGGGTGCTATGTTAATTATATCTCAGTAAAACTGGAAAAAAAAAATAAAGGAAGGGAACTTTTTTTTTTTCACTTCCCGGTCCTTCCATATCATCTTGTAGAATATTATATACCTAATAGGTACTCAATACATTTTTGTACTAAATTAGATATATCCAGAAATTATAGTAACAATGGGATCTTGTTCAATATTTCATAGCTATCTTTGCTTTATATGTTATTACTTTCCACAAGATACTCTGATCACAGTACACTCTTTAAAAGTACTTCATTGTTTTACAAACTTTCTTCTCAAATGTTTCCTAATTCTCACTGAAAAACAAAGTCAATTATGTGTAACTCACGGCAACGAAAATGAAGTAAATAGTCACCAGAAAAAAAATAAATATACTATAAAGGGAGGACTTAAGTATATATTTTATACAAAGTAAATATAATAGACTTTATGTAGATAAGAGAGAATACATGAAAAGCAAGGCATCTGCAAATGTCATTAACCCCTTAAGTAAAATTAGGAAATCATTTATTATAGCAAACAGATTATACTAGGACATATAATCACAGAAGTCCAAAATGTGAAAGTATTATAATTCTAGCTTAATGTATCAATTCATGGCCATCTTTATATGATGTTTTAGTAGAGTTAAGCAAAAACAAATAGCCTAAGTGAGACTTTAATGTTATCTGTATATATGTCTACATAAATTTATAAAATACATATTGTTAAATGCAGAATATGTTATTTAAAAGCCCCAAATTGATTACTCACAGTATCTCCTTCTCCCTAGTTTAACTCCAAATGCCACAAACGACAGATTCTTAATAGCAGAAGTAATCATAAAGCAAAAGGTGCAACTTGTCAGACAAAATTGAAGTTAACCGACTGATGTAACTTGGAAGAAGAAAAGCAGACAGGTTTATGTGGATGAAAAAACACAAGGGAGAATATATACCTGAAAGATGACTCTGCCAGGTGGAGTCACAAAAAGCAGCCAAACAAAAATGAGCATCTAGGAACAAAGGACTTACGGAAACTTCTCAGGATGGTTCCCTGGAGAATTATCTGCAGGTTGTCTTATGCATGGTCCTGCATAACTGGGGAGACACCTCTTTCCTCTGCCTATAGAATTTGTTCCTAGTCAGTGATCTAAACGGAATGCTCTTTAAGCAGAGTAAATTATTTTCCTGGGAGGGATCCACTGTGTGGGTGATGGAGCTGTTGAGAAGAAAGTAAGCCATGATAACTTCAAACCTACAAAAGCGATTTAGAGAAATGAAGGAGCTCCAACCTGCAGGGAAAAACATGTTAAAGCACTCCACTCATAGAGAAAATACTTCTTACTTGGGTAATTACATGAGTCCCAAGCAAATCCTCCTACGCCAAACTCAAACACCATTAAAAAAAAGAAAAAATCCTGACAATGGGTCAGATTTTCCCCTTACACAGAAACCACAACTTTTCCATTCAGTGAAGTAGTATTTTAGGAAAATAGACACACACAACTGCCTAAAACAAACTTCTGCTAGTTGCCCATAAGAATAGATATAAATGATGAACCAAAAATTAGTAAGTATTTGAGGCATACAATTGAAAGATAATAATAAATATAGAGGACAATTAATATAAGAAGAAACACACAATGAAACAGAAAGGAACTTAAGATTCTAATTAGTTGTTGATCAAGATGATGTTTTCTAACTAAAAAGCATATTATCATGAAATCGAAGAATTCTGACAACTGGATATAGTTTTAGAAATTAAAAATAGGTTCTTGCAGTGATTTCTACTTCTAGCTGTAAGAGTATAGCTTGTAGCATATGAACTCTCCCAATGGAAACTATCACGAAAGAGGTACAGAAACGAATCTTTCTGAAAGTATAGAAAAGCTGCTAAAGCAGCCAGGACATGAGGGGCTATAATCTGGAAGTAAGGGAAGCTCACTGAGTTGAGCCCAACTTTCTGTACACTGCTTTTCCCTTTGGGGCATTTACCTATTTTTGGTAAATGGCTGAGAAATAGGAAAATGGACAGCTTCTAAGAGGCAGGAGACCATTAAAAATTATGTAAAGTACTCTAGAGCAAGGAGACAAAAAATGGAGTTCAGAGATGTGAAGGTAACTAAGGCCTTTTCACAGAGAAGGGGGCACAAAGAAGTTAGCCCAATCCTTGTCACACAATTTCATATTGACGCATTTGCTTATATTTAAGATACACAGGGCAAAACGTTAAGAAATCATGCAGAAAGTAGCTACCCAAAATAGTGGGCTTTCTGACAGACCCAAAGTAATGGACACAGAAAAACTGAAACTCAATATTTATCATTAAGGAGAATCCTAGTAAATACTACATGCTCACATTTCAAACACCTAGAGGATTATGCCATTAGTTTACTAATAAGACTTGAAAACACTCCCCAGTTCTTAATTGGACTCAGGTAATCTATTCGTCTACCATTTGCCAGATAATAGAGTAAGTCCTCTCTAGAGGAATAAAAAACTCATCCATACTATCTATAATTTCTCTATGAAATACTGGCATTTAATCAAAAATTACCAGGCATACTAATTAAATGAATAAACGCATACATATGTATACACGGCTGAATGAATGAATGCACATACATGCATACACAGATCAATGAATGAATAAATGAATAAAGTGAGGAAAAGAGTGAGCACAAATGGAAATGCAAGTGATATACGCACTGCAGTTATCAGGCTTAATTAAACTGTCATCACTTCAAGAAAACAGATAATAAAAAAAAGGAATTCACTGTGAATCAGATTCTTTATAAAAGGATCCAAGTGGAAATTGTAGAAATAAAAACTAAAATAACTGAAATTAAGAACTTAATAAATCAATTTACTTACAGATAGCAGAAGGAGTAAGTGAACTGAAAAATAAGTTGTCAGTAAATGTCCAGACTTGAAATGGAAAGCAAAAAAAGATGGAAGATGCATTAAAGAGTGTAAGAGGCTTATGAGATATGGTGAATACATTTAACATACATGTGATTTGAGTCTCAGAGGAGGCAGCAGAGAAAGAATGGTAAAAGAAACACTTAAGGCGGAGTCAAGATGGCAGTGTGGGAAGACGTGGAGTTCCCGTCTCCCCACAACTAGGGTGCCTGCCAGATGCTAGTCGGGGACCTCAATGCCCAAGGAGAGGGGATGAACCCCCAAGCGAACCTGTAGGATGTGGGGGTACTGACGGGGGAGGAGAAGTGAAGGCTGGACAGGACCGGCATCCCTGAGGGGGGACTGAGAGGGGGTTCCCACACCTGGAGGGACCCTCGGGGGCTGGGAGTAGTGGGAGTGGGCCCAGCCTTTCCCCTGCCCAATTGGCCAGGGAAGTCTGCCTGGCTCTCAAGCCGGGTCCTACGCCCTCAGAGGTCCCCTCTGGGCCGTGTTGGTCCTGGGGGCATAGGAGGGAGGTTGTGGGGAGATCAGGAGAGGCAGACAGGAGGGGCCCTCCAGGACTGGAGGAGCGGGAGAAGAGCAGAGGGCATTGGGCCCACCCACTCGAGCTCGGGACACCTGCTGAGCTACCAGGCTGGGTCCCTCACCCTCTGAGACCAGGGGAGGCATGCCTGGGCCCCTTATATTCCATTAAGCCTAAGCCCCATGCCCCACCCCCCAGGGCCTTTTTCAGCCCTGAGGGTTCTAAGCATAGGCCCTGCCCAAGCCCAAACCCTGCCCCTGCTTAGGCCCCACCCTCCACAGCCAAGGCCTTTTCACTTTTTCTCCTCCTCTTTTTTACTACTGTGGCTCTGTTTTACCTTCCAGTTGTTGTTTCATCTATATTTTTATTTTTATATTCTTTCTAACATATCTGTTAGTTTCCTAGTCTAAATTTATATTTTATTTTGTTTTTGTTCTCCTTTTTTTGTTTTTTTTTCCACCGCACACTGCTTGCAGGATCTTGGTTCATGAGCCAGGGGTTGGGCCGAAGCTCCTGCAGTCAGAGCTCCGAGTCCGAGCCACTGGAATAACAGAGAACCTCAGACCCCAAGGAAAAGTCATCAAAGTGAGGTCTCCTGGAGGTCCTCATCTTGCCACCAAGACCTAGCTCTACCCAACAGCCTACAGTCCAGTGGTGGATACCTCAGGCCAAACAACCAGTAGGACAGGAACACAATCCCACTCATCAAAAATAAATAAATAAATAAAGTAAAATGAGACAGCAAAAAAATATGTCACAGATGAAGGAGCAAGGTAAAATCCTAAAAGACCAAATAAATGAAGAGGAAATAGGCCATCTCCCTGAAAAATAATTCAGAGTAATGATAGTAAAGATGATCCAGAATCTCAGAAATAGAATGGAGGCACAGATTGATGAAATACAAGAAATGTTCAACAAAAATCTAGAAGAACTAAAGAACAGAGATAAAAAAACACAATAACTGAAATGAAAAATACACTAGAAGGAATCAATAACAGAATAACTAAGGCAGAAGAACGAATAAATGAGCTGGAAGACAAAATGGTGGAAATAACTACCAAGGAGCAGAATAAAGAAAAAAGAACGAGAAGAACTGAAGACAATCTGAAAGAACTATGGGACAACACTAAACACACCAACATTCGAATTATAGGGGTCCCAGAAGAAGAAGAGAAAGAAAGGGCCTGAGAAAATATTTGAAGAGATTATACTCTAAAACTTCCTTAACATGAAAAAGGAAACAGTCACCCAAGTCCAGGAAGCAAACAGAGTCCCATACAGGATAAACCCTAGGAGAAACACACCAAGACATATATTAATCATACTAACAAAAATTAAATTCAAAGAAAAAATATTAAAAGCCGCAAGGGAAAAACAAACAAAAAAAACATACAAAGTAATCCCCATAGGGTTATCAGCTGATTTTTCAACAGAAACTCTGCAGGCTAGAAGGGAGTGGCAGGATATACTTAAAGTGATGAAAGAGAAAGAGCTACAGCCAAGATTACTTTACCCAGCAAGGATCTCATTCAGATTCCACAGAGAAATTAAAACCTTTACAAACAAGCAAAAGCTAAGAGAATTCAGCACCACCAAACCAACTTTACAACAAATGCTAAAGAAACTTCTCTAAGTGGGAAAGACAAGAGAAGAAAAAGACCCACAAAACAATCCCAAAACAATTAAGAAAATGGTAATAGGACCATACATATCAATAATAACCTTGAATGTAAATGGATTAAATGCCCCAACCAAAAGACACAGACTGGCTGAAAGGCTACAAAAACAAGACCCATATATATACTGTCTAAAAGACACCCACTTCAGACCTAGGGACACATACAGACAGAAAGTGAAGGGATGGAAAAAATATTCCATGCAAATGGAAATCAAAAGAAAACTGGAGTAGCAATAATCATATCAGATAAACTTGACTTTAAAATAAAGACTGTTACAAGAGATAAGGACACTACAGAATGAACAAGGGATCAATACAAGAAGAAGATATAACAATTATAAATGTTTATGCACCCAACATAGGGCACCTCAATACATAAGGCAAATGCTAACAACCACGAAAGGGGAAATCGACAGTAACACAATCATAGTAGGGTAATTTAACACCCCACTTACACCAATGGACAGATCATCCAAACAGAAAATACATAAGGAAACACAAGCTCTAAATGACACAGTAGACAAGATAGATGTAATTGATACTTATAGAATATTCCACCTGAAAGTGGCAGGAGGCACTTTCTTCTCAAGTGCACACAGAACATTCTCCAGGATAGACCACATCTTGGGTCACAAATCAAACCTCAGAAAATTTAAGAAATTGAGATTGTATCAAGCATCTTTTTTTCTGAACACAATGTTATAAGATTGGAAATCAATTAAAGGAAAAAACTGAAAAAAACACAAATACATGGAGGCTAAGCATTTAGCTACTAAATAACCAAGAGATCACTGAAGAAATCAAAGAAGAAATAAAAAAATACATAGGAACAATGACGATGAAAACACAGTGACCCAAAACCTATGGGATACAGCAAAAGCAGTTCTAAGAGGGAAGTTTATAGCAATTCAATGTCACCTCAAGAAATAAGAAACATCTCAAATAAGCAACCGAACCCTACACCTAAAGCAACTAGAGAAAGAAGAACAAAGAAAACCCAAAGTTAGTAGAAGGAAAGAAATCATAAAGATCAGAGCAGAAATAAATGAAATAGAAAAGAAGAAAACAATAAAAAAGATCAATAAAACTAAAAGCTGGTTCTTTGAGAAGATAAACAAAATTGATAAACCTTTAGCCAGACTCATCAAGAAAAATAGGGAGAGGACGCAAATCAGTAAAATTAGAAATGAAAAAGGAGATATCACAACTGACACCGCAGAAATACAAAGGATTATAAGAGACTATTACAAACAACCATATGCCAATAAAATGGACAACCACAAAGAAATGGGCAAATTCTTAGAAGGGTACAATTTTCCAAGACTGAACCAGCAAGATAAAGAGACGTATCACAAGTAATGAAACTGAAACTGTAAATAAAAATCTTCCAACAAACAAAAGTTCAGGACCAGATGGCTTCACAGGTGAATTCTGCCAAACATTTAGAGAAGAGCTAACACCAATTCTTCTCAAACTCTTCCAAAAAACTGTGGAGAGAGGAACACTCCCAAATTCATTCTACAAAGCCACCATCACCCTGATACCAAAACCAGGGAAAGGTATCACAAAAAAAAAGGAAATTATAGACCAGTATCACTGATGAACATAGATGCAAAAATCCTCAACACAATACTAGCAAACAGAATCTGACAACATATTAAAAGGATCATACACCATGATCAAGTGGGATTTATGCCAGGGATGCAAGGATTCTTCAATATATGCAAATCAGTCAATGTGATACACCATATTAACAAATTGAAGAATAAAAGCCATATGATCATGTCAAAAGATGCAGAAAAAGCTTTTGACAAAATTCAACACCCATTTATGATAAAAACTCTCCAGAAAATGGGCATAGAGGGAACCTACCTCAACATAAAAAAGGCCATGTATGACAAACCCACAGCAAACTTCATACTGAATGGTGAAAAACTGAAAGCATTTCCACTAAGATCAGGAACAAGAAAAGGATGTCTACTCTTGCCACTCTTATTCAACATAGTTTTGGAAGTCCTAGCCACAGCACTCAGAGGAGAAAAAGAAATAAAAGGAATACAAACTGGAAAAGAGGAAGTAAAACTGTCATTGTTTGCAGATGACATGATACTATACATAGAGAATCCTAAAAATGCCACCAGAAAACTACTAGAGCTAATCAATGAATTTGATAAGTTTGCAGGATACAAAATTAATGTACGGAAATCTCTGGTATTCCTAAAACTAACAATGAACAATCAGAAAGAGAAATTAAGGAAACAATCACATTTACCATAGCAGCACAAAGAATAAAATACCTACGAATAAAACTGCCTAATGAAGCAAAAGACTTCTACTCAGAAGACAATAAAACACTGATGAAAGAAATCAAAGATGACATAAACAGTTGGATAAGTATACCATGTTCTTGGATTGGAATAATCAATATTGTGAAAATGACTATGCTACCCAAAGCAATCTACAGATTAAATGCAATCCCTATCAAACTACCAAAGGCATTCTTCACAGAATTAGAACAAAAAATTTTACAGTTTGTTTGGAAACATAAAAGACTCCGAATAGCCCAAGCAATCTTGAGAAAGAAATACGGAGCTGGAGGAATCAAGTTCCCCGACTTCAAACTATACTACAAATCTACAGTAATCAAGACAATATGGTACTGGCACAAAAACAGAAATATAGATCAATGGAACAGGATAGAAAGCCCAAAGATAAACCCATGCACATATGGTCACCTAATTTACAACAAAGGATGCAAGAACATATAATGGGGAAAAGACAGCCTCTTCAATAAGTGGTGCTGGGAAAACTGCACAGCTACATGTAAAAGAATGAAATTAGAACACTACCTAGTACCATACACAAAAATAAACTCCAAATGGATTAAAGACCTAAATGTAAGACCAGACACTATAAAACACTTAAAGGAAAAAACAGGACAGACACTCTTTGACATAAACCATAGCAAGATATGTTTTTACCCACCTCCTAGAGTCATGAAAATAAAAACAAAAATAAACAAATGGAACCTAATTAAACTTAAAAGCTTTTGCACAGCAAAGCAAACCATAAACAACCTGAAAAGACAACCCTCAGAATGGGAGAAAATATTTGCAAATGAAACACCAGACAAAGGATTAATCTACAAAATATACAAACAGCTCACAGAGCTCAATATCAAAAAAACAAACAATCCAATTAAAAAAATGGGTGGAAGACCTAAATAGACATTTCACCAAAGAAGATGTACAGATGGCCAAGAGGCACATGAAAAGATGCTCAACATCAATAATTATTGGAGGATTGCAAATCAAAACTACAATGAGGTATCACCTCACACCAGTCAGAATGACCGTTATAAAAAAAATCTAGAAACAATAAATGCTGGAAGGGGCGTGGTGAAAAGGGAACCCTCCTGCACTATTGGTGGGAATGTAAATTGATAAAACCTCTAAGGAGAACAGAATGGAGGGTCCTTAAAAAACTAAAAATAGAACTACCATACAACCCAGCAATCCCACTACTGGGCATATACCCAGAGAAAACCATAATTCCAAAAGAGTCATGTACCACAAGGTTCATTGCAGCACTAATTACAATAGCCTGGACATGAAAGCAACTTAAGTGTTTGTTGACAGATGAATGGATAAAGAAGATGTGGCACATACATACAATGGAATATTACTCAGCCATAAAAAGAAATGAAGTTGAGTTGTTTGTAGTGAGGTGGATGGAACTAGAGTCTTTCATACAGAGTGAAGTAAGTCAGAAAGAGAAAAACAAATACTGTATGCTAACGCATATATATGGAATCTAAAAAAAAAAAAAAAAAATGGTATTGATGAACCTAGTGGCCAGGCAGGGATAAAGACACAGACATAGAAAATGGACTTGAGGACACGGGGGTGGGGAGGGGGAAGCTGGGGTGAAGTGAGAGTAGCAGTGACATACATACACTACCGAATGTAAAGTCGTTAGCTACTGGGAAGCAGCAGCATAGCACAGGGAGATCAGCTCGGTGCTTTTCGACCACCTAGACGGGTGGGATAGGGAGGGTGGGAGGGAGACACAAGAGGGAGGGGATATGGGGATATGTGTATGCATATACCTGATTCACTTTGCTGTACAACAGAAACTAACACAGTATTGTGAAGCAATTATACTGTAATAAAGATCTATTAAAAAAAAAAGAAAGGAAAAAAAACCTTAAGGTGATGGCTGTTGAACTTCCCTGGTGGTCCATTGTGTAAGACTGTGTGCTCCCATTTTAGGGGGCCTGGGTTGATCCCTAGTCAGGGAACTAGATCCGCATGCCACAACTAAGAGCCCACATGCTGCAACTAAAAGAGCCCACACGCCGCAACGAAGATCCCACATGTGGCAAAGAAGATCCTTAGTGTGCTGCAACTAAGACCTGGGGTGGCCAAATAAATAAATTTAAGAAAAGATGACGGTTGTGATTTTCTAAGGCTGATCAAATACATCAATCCACGGATTCAAAAAAATGCTAGGAGCCCATGTAGACAGAATAAATAGAAAGTAAAGGACAATAAGCCATGTCACATTAATATTTTAACATTGCTTAAAATTAAAGAAGCACTCTTTAACAGAAACAAGCTAAACAATATCTATTACCTTTTAAGAAGCAAACCAAAAACTGAGAGTTGACTTTTCAACATAAAAATGGAAGCCAGAAGACAGTAAAACATCATCTTTAATTGAAAGAAAATACTTGTCAACCTCAAAACCTATACTTGTGATATAACATTTCCAGGCAAACAAAAACAAAGACTACTTTTCTTCATCAATCTTATTGTAAAATATTTCAAGCAAAAGAAAATTATTCCATATGGAAAACCAGAAATGGATGAGGGAATTAATAGTGATTGAAAGACAATATTTTGTGGGTAAATCTAAATGAAAATTGACTGTACAAATGCTTATGTCTACTGGGGTATAAAATATATAAAATTAAAATGCATGACAACAATGACAGAAGCAGCAGGAGGACGCTAAATGGAATTGTCTTGGAAATGAGTACTAATTATATTAAACTATGTTAATTCAAGAATGATTGTTTTAATATGTAGGCAGTCAAGGAAAGAAGAGTAAAAGAATATATAAGTAATGAGAGAATAGAGGAGAATGGAGGAAATAAAAACAATTCATACAAAAACAGGGCAAAAGGGCTTCCCTGGTGGCGTAGTGGTTGAGCATCCGCCTGCCGATGCAGGGGACACGGGTTCGTGCCCCGGTCCGGGAGGATCCCACGTGCCGCGGAGCGGCTGGGCCCGTGAGCCATGGCCACTGAGCCTGTGCGTCCGGAGCCTGTGCTCCGCAACGGGAGAGGCCACAACAGTGAGAGGCCCGCATACCGGAAAAAAAAAAAAAAGAAGGCAAAAAAGCGAAAACTGAACATAAAAGAAGTTAGGGAGATTGAAATTGAATAGTGTCTGTAAATAAACACTCCAAATAAAATATGAAAATTTCTTACTGGATAAAACTAACAACAAAACAATCACAGAAACAAATTACATGTTTCTTAGAAAAGATACAATTTAAATATGATGCACTGGAGGTTGAAAGTAAAAGAATGTAAAATGATATACTATGCAAATAAACACTAAGAACAGCAACAAGAAGCTGATTTAGCTATACTAACATAAATCCAGGTGGCGTAGTGGTTGAGCATCCGCCTGCCGATGCAGGGGACACGGGTTCATGCCCCGGTCCGGGAAGATCCCACATGCCGCGGAGCGCCTGGGCCCGTGAGCCATGGCCGCTGAGCCTGCGCGTCCCGAGCCTGTGCTCCGCAACGGGAGAGGCCACAACAGTGAGAGGCCCGCGTACCGCAAAAAAAAAAAAATAATAATAATGCACATTTATTTGTTTCCACGAATCAGGAAGTCAGGAACGCCTTATCTGAGTTCTCTGTTTCAGGGTCCCAACACCTCACCACTATCAAAATGCTGTCTATATGTTTGCCAGACTTCATCCTCACTCATCAGTAAGACTGATGAAGAAAAATTGCCTTAGTTTTTGTTTGTCTGGAAATGTTATTTCACTGAATATGGGTTTCTGGGTTGATAGGAATTTTCTTTCATATAAAGGTGTCTGTATTAGTCAGAATTCTCCAGAGAAACAGAAACAATAGGATAAATGGATGGATGGATGGATAGATAGATAGAAATGTAAGAGGAGATTTATTATAAGAATTCATTGGGTTATGGGGGCTGACAAGTCCCACAGGCTAGAGAACTAGGAAAGCCAGTGGCATAATTCAGTCCAAGTCTGTAGGCTTGAGAATCAAAGGGCCATTGGTGTAAGTCCTGATCTGAGTATGAATGCCAGAGAACCAGGAGCATGGACATCCAAGGACAACAGAATATGGATGACCCAGCTCAAGCAAAGAAAAAATGTGCCCTACTTACATGTTTTCTTTCTCTTTGAGCCCTCAATGAATTGGACGATGCCCACCAGCATTAGTGAGGGTGATATCCTTTACGCAGTCTACTGATTCAAATGCCGATCTCTTCTCGGGGTACTCTCATAGACACACCCAGAAATGATGTTTCACCAGATGCCTTGGCATCCCTTAGCCCAGTTCAGTTAACACATAAAATTAACCATTCCCATGCCATTTCATTATCTTCTGGCCAGGAAGGGACTTGCTCATGTTGTTGGCAGAATTTATTTCCTTCTGAAATTAATATAGGACTGAGGGCTGTTGGCTAGTAGTTTCTGGCAGTTCCCTGCTATGTGGCCCTCTCCACAAGCAGTTCACAGCAATTACTATTTACTTCTTCTGGGAGAAGAAAGAACCTCTCTTTTATGGAAGAGGCCAAAAATTCAGTATAAAAGAGACTATATGTATTTAAAAAAATAATAAAACACTCAGAGACCATGCAATACTAAATAATAACAGAATATGTGTTTTTAAAAATGGATATGAATTTTAAAATTAGACTTTCGTTGGCTTGTAAAATAATTTTCAACAAATATGAAGACACTGGAAAGGTTCAGAGTATTGTCTTTGTGTGGAGATGAATCAAGTTATAAATCAATAACATTATCATCATCATCATCATAGGAAGAAGGAGAGGAGGGAGAGAAGAGAGGAATTTGGACAAAGAGGAAGGGGGAGAAAGAAGGAGGAGAATAAAAAGATCCCCAAATGTTTAGAAGTAAATAACGCATGTCTAAATGACAAACAGATCCCAGAAGAAATAAAATGGAAGTGAAAAAAACATTTCACACTTGAATCATACTTAAAACACAAAGCCACGGAGATAGAGATAATTCTCCTTAGAGGACTATTTTTCACCTTAAATGTATACATTATGGAGGAAACGATGAAAATCAATTATGTCAATTCCCAGCTCAAGAAATTATATTTAAAAACAGCAAATAAGTCCATGTAATTTATATAAGGGAAGACATAATAATGGTAAAAGTTGAAATTTATAAGATAGAAAACAATAATACAATGAAGAACATTAATACAGACAAAAGATGCATGCTATGCTTCAATAAAATTCTTATGTAAAATGACATAAAATAATAAAAATGATAAATAATATATCACTCAAAAAGGCAACATATATATAGTAATTCAATTATTTTTAATGGTCTTCATTGATTGCTATAAACTAATATACCCTTTGAAACATGAAAAATTAAATGAAAATCCTAGAAAAATACCAAATTGCCCCCTACAAGAGATAGAAAACCTTGCAGAAAAATGAAAGTGTAATCAAAATATATCTCCTGTATATTCCCCTTACCCACAAACGCAAAAGTCATCAGGTCATTTTACAACTTAATTTTACAAAATCCCCCAATTTGGTAACTGCTTCAAAAGAGAGGAAGGGAAAGAAAGCCAACTCCTCCCACATTCACTTTGTAAGTCTAGCAATACTTTGAAAGCAAGATTGGACAAAGAATGTCAAGAAAAGAAAATATAGAGCAAACTCACCTATGAAGACTCATGTAAAATTTTAAAATTTACCTATGCTTTATTTAAAATCCAAAATCTTTACACTGAAAAGAAGACCGACAGAATATAAGATAAAATAATAACAAAATGACCCCACTAAAGAATTGGAATAATGGGAAGTATAAAATCAAGTTTCCTTCACAGGAAGATAAATATCTTCAGGATTGCGTGCCTGTAAGGATATCAGGAAATATTACTATAAACTAGAATTCAGTTCTTAGGAACATTAACAATCAAATGTGGAAACAAGATAAATATATATTCATGAATTCAATGATTCAGAAAGTTTAACTTTTTTTTTTTTTTTTTTGCAGTACGCGGGCCTCTCCCTGTTGTGGCCTCTCCCGCCGCGGAGCACAGGCTCCGGATGCGCAGGCTCAGCAGGCATGGCTCACGGGCCCAGCCACTCCGCGGCACGTGGGATCCTCCCGGACCGGGGCACGAACCTGTGTCCCCTGCATCGGCAGGCAGACTCCCAACCACTGTGCCACCAGGGAAGCCCCCAGAAAGTTTAACTTTTTAAAAATAATAGTTGAGTCTCTCGTGGGAGGAACCCTGGAAAGAGTAAGAGAATAAAAAGACATGAATTACAAAGTATGTATTTATATTTCCAGGTTGTCAGCTTTACAGCCAACCTAGGAAATAACTAGTCCAAATGAAAACAGGAAACTAGGGAGGGAGATCCATCACATAATGAAAAGATAAACACACATTTCATACAGGTTTTGTGATTTAGGATTGATTTTCATTTTTTGCAAGTACTATCATACTTTTTGTTTTGCATAATTGTCACAAAATAATAATACTTTCAGTATTGCTAATTTACTTCTGTTTTTAGAATCAGCTTAGAAGAGAGCATGAACGAATCATAATTACAGAGAAACGATGGAGAAAAATTTCTAATTTTCTTATCTCAGGTATTGGGAACTTGATAGAAAGTGTTTAAAATTGATAGTTCAAGAAATAACTCTAATTCTGTTGAAGTACATTGCTTAAAGTTAAAAATAGAATAAAATACTACTAGTATAAATAAAAATCATTATAAAACTAAAAATATTTATGGTGTGGATAAGGGAAAAGAGGTCGGGCATAAGGTAAATATACTAACTCATGTTTCTCAGTGAGGAAATGATATATATTGAAAAAGATGGATAAACCATGTGACCAGAAGTTTCTGTGTATTTCTTATTGTCATTGGTGACTACCAGAGAAAATAATACATTATTTCTGGGGAATGAGGTAGAAAGCACTTGGAGGGAATACATTACTTTTACTTTTGAAACCTTCAGTATTGTTTACACTTTTTAATTTTACTCTCCAAATAAAATTAATAAAAACAAATCCTCTCTAAAATATACTAAGTGCTTGAATACCTCTAGTGAATGACAGGTAAGTAACTATATCCCGAGATAGATACAAAACTATATTTTCCCCTTATATCGCTCTTCAAGTAACTTTATTGATACTACTTTTGTTCTCTAGACATTTGGAGGTAAATACCTACTAAGAATCTTCTTCTTTGTGCTAACCATTGTCTCATTCTTCATGTATCTTTTGTGTTACCTTATTCTTAGAGCAGGTGCAATGTTGTAAACTCTTTGGATACATTAACTCAATCCTCCCAGGAATCTTTGAGGAAGGTACTCTATTGGCCCCACTTTAGAGAAGACACAGTGAGGCACAGAGCTTACTTAAATGACTTATTTAATAACACCTCAAAGTAGGAAGGCCAGGATTTGAACCCAAGCAGACTAGTTCCAGATCCCATGCTCCTAAAAACTGTACTGCTTTTCTTATTACAGAACAAAATCTAAATGTCAAATCTAAATAGTTATTGCCTAATTACCATTCCAACTCCCATCAGTTTGCCAGTGTTAGTAAAACTGATGCCCAGAATAGAATGGATGCTATTCCAGGGATAGTCTAATTCAGAAAGATTAAAATTAGACACTATTGATCTCATTTTGACCACTGCTTATCTCTGATGGCCTTTTTTTTTTTTTTTTTTGCATAGTTTTACTTGCAATGAACTCCATGTTGCTAATTCCTTTCTTTTTTAAAAAAATTAATTTATTTATTTTTGGCTGTGTTGGGTCTTCGTTGCTGCTATGGCTTTCTCTAGTTGCGGTGAGCGGGGGCTACTCTTCGTTGCAGCGCGCGGGCTTCTCATTGCGGTGGCTTCTCTTGTTGCAGAGCACGGGCTCTAGGCGTGCGGGCTTCAGTAGTTGTGGTTCACGGGCTCTAGACCACAGGCTCAGTAGTTGTGGCAAACAGGCTTAGTTGCTCTGCAGCATGTGGGATCCTCCTGGACCAGGGCTCGAACCCGTGTCCCCTGCCTTGGCAGGCAGATTCTTAACCACTGCGCCACCAGGGAAGTCCCATGTTGCTAATTTCTTTCAAGTGTTTTCTATTAAGAGTTATCTCCTTGATCCTGTCCTTTTGTAATATTCATATTTTGTACCCAAGTGTGGTCATCTTTCCTTAAATATTCTTTTCCATTTTCAGCTGAGGAAATAAAATCAATAGCTAATCAAAACAGCAAAAATTCAGTTTTTTTGGTTAAAACGTTTGACTCTCAAGTTAGACTGACCTTGCTCAAATTCCAAGTCTGTTTACCTCACTGAACCTCAGTTTTTCATCAGCCAATCACTGCTAGTAATTTTGTATGAGGCCTATCTAACGGCTCTGTTGCAATGTTGTAAATAATAAATAAGCTATGTGCTCAAAATTGCACAGTTAATCACTGCATTTCTTTCTTTTTGTGGCACTCTGTTGATGTTATAAGTACAGTGATAATATTTCCAATGGGTATTTTTTGCGGTACGCGGGCCTCTCACTGTTGTGGCCTCTCCCGTTGCAGAGCACAGGCTCCGGACGCGCAGGCTCAGCGGCCACGGCTCACGGGCCCAGCCGCTCTGCGGCATGTGGGATCTTCCGGGACCGAGGCGCAAACCCGTGTCCCCTGCATTGGCAGGCGGACTCTCAACCACTGCATCACCAGGGAAGACCTCCAATGGGTATTTTTTATTATCATTTCTAAGCTAGAGGAAATTGGTGCAGCATCTGACATCAAAAACCATGCCATAAAGTACATAAAATATTGACTAATCATACAAGATGCTCAGTGAACACGTCCCAAAGAAATAAAACCAGAAATATTTGGTTGATCTAATTTCCTCTGTCTTTTTCTGTGTCCCTTCTTCTGTTCCCCAGGTTTAGTAGCAAGGGGGAAGGAATTGCTCTCTGTTCCTGGGCTGGCTTTATTTTGAACAGTTTCAGTAGCAGGTCTAGGAAACTCCCCTTCCTCAAAGAAACAACAACTCTTTTTCATTGAAAGGGACCTCAAAGGGTTCTCTAGTTAACTCTCTACTTTATGGATAAGAAGGTTGAGGCCTCCTCAGCAGCTGTCATTCCCATGACATCACCTATTTCTCTTTCTCTGTACCACACCACACAGCCTGGGATATTAAGTCAAACTCTTAAAAGTGAAACAAAACGGCGAGTTTTATTTGTTTTGTAGCAAAGATGATAGAAGAAATGCAATTTTACAATCTGAATATAAATTTGTGGTTCTGATTTTTTTTGTTTTGTTTTGCCTCACCCTTTTGAGAAAGTGATGACTACTCCAGACTCCCTTCCCACAAAGAAAGCCCAAACACATTTATATACAATTTTACATACAATTTGAGGGAGTTTATGGAATCCTTTTAGCCCACCTATGGACTTCAGATTAAAAACACACGACCTGCAGCTCTTCTCAGAGCAAATGTTTGTCTGCATACCCTTCAGCATCTCTTAGATAAAAACATCTAGTGTAGGTTATTACTTTGTGTTAAAATACCTCATTTCGTTTACATTACACAAAGAGCTTTATAATATCTGGTTAATGGACAGAAACCTCAAGCTGGCTCCATCTAAGAGAAAAGCACATTGGAAATACATTGGCTGATATGAATTGTCTTGTAGAGCTCAGTAAAAAAAAAGACAGTGGTGCATGCCTAATATTTAGGTTATAATACAATCATGCTCTCCCAACGCTCTCCCATATTGAGAGATCCCAGTGATCTCTCACTTATATCAACAGACTTATAAAAACATCCTTAAGTCCCCACATAGTGGCCTGTCAGTTACCATCAAATAATTTACACAAAATTTTAGATAAATGCCAATGAGATTCAGAAGTGACACTGAACTTTACGCCCTACCTTAGAGATCATGGAAAAATAAAGTTGCCTTGCCAGTGTCTTTTTCTTCTTTTGTTGTTGTTATTGTTTTTCATTGTTGGTTTTAGAAGAGTCAGGAAAGGCATAATTAATTGTGTTCACAACATTTGGGGAAATTCTAATTTGTAGGCAGATTGCTATGTTTTTTGACTTGAGGTGCTGTGAGCCTGACTGATGGGAAAGGGAGGATGGGCTAAATATCCCTTAATGGGTGGCAGCTGGGAATGTAACTTTCTTCTTTGTGTTAAGAGTATGTCAAGACATCCCTTGGACCCTGTCAAACTTTCCACTCCACTTATAATTAGGATAGGTCCAAAGAAATCCACATGCAATAAATTTTTTTACTATTGTACTGTGAAAATTTGTATGAAAATCAAAGCGTGAGTCCCTATAAAAATCTGGCAAGGTGACTTTGATACCTATTGGTTTACCATCCATCCGACTAACAGTGCCTTCAGAAACTGTTTTCAGAGCATTTCTTTATCTCACCTCAGTCAATGATAATCAAATAAATAATAAAATAACCTGCATTCATATATTTTTCCAAAGTGCTTTTAAATATTTCTATGGTTCCATTTGATCTTTACACCAATCCTATAGGATTATCAATATAGGTTACATTTTCCTTTGGATAAAGAGATTAGGAAGGAATACTGTACTGTGTACAGAAGTGCTCTAATGATTCATTTCCTATGACATAAGTCATATTATAAATAAAATTATCATAAAATGATTTTGGAAGGGGGATCAAGATGGCAGAATAGGAGGATGTGGTGCTCACCTCCCCCGACCAACACATCCAAAACACACCAACATGGGGAACAATTCTCTTGGAAAACTAACTGGAAACTGGCAGAAGAACTCCTATACAGCCAAAGCTGGAAGAAAGATCTCCATGTAATCAGGTAGGATGGGGAAAAAGGCATTGGGCCGAGACCTGTGCCCCTGGGAGGGATCTGTAAGAAAGAGAAGGTCTACATGGGTGGACCTTTGCCCTGGGGAGTTAGCAGATTGAGTCACAATCTGGGCACCCTAGTTCTGGGATCCTGCACAGAGGAGACTAACCCCTTGCCTACTGGGAATCCACTGAGACAGAGTGTTGGAGAAACCTCGACTTTACTCGCAAGGAGTATGTACATATTGGCTTGCCAACAATCAGGGCGGAGAGAGCTGAGCCCTGGGGTTGCCTCCTTGCTGTTTTTCCCAACTCAGGCCCAGGTCACTCCACACCACAGCTTGGGGTGATATCTGGGTAAAGGCTCAGTCTAACCATGCAGAGACAGACTGGGGTGCCTGAGGTATGATCCAGGTGGAGCTGTGGAGGCCACTGACAGTGCGTGCATAGGGCAGCACCACAGAAGGCACAGTGGCTAAGCACTGAAGCTTGTCCAGAAAGACCCTGGGAGAGGACTCATCTAGCTATGCAGGGACAGCCCGGAGGGCCTGGGGTGTGGTTCAGGTGCAGCCACAACGGCCATTGCCAGAACCTCAGTAGCAGTGGTTGGTCTCCCAGCAAGAGCTCCCTGTCTCGGCTCACTCCACACCACAGCTTAGCACTCGATCTGGGGCAGATGGGTCCTGGAAGGGGGCAGCCCAGATCTCAGGGGGCAGCACAGCCACCTCAATTCCTGCAGCCACAACACCCAGCCCCCCGGCCCCAGCCTACTCCACACCACAGCCTGGCACTAGATCTGGGACCAACACAACAGAGAAAGGGAGGCAATTTTGGGTTGCTTCTGAGCAGAAACACGTGGCTGGTGTCCATGGTGAAACCAGCCCTTGTGCCAAAAATACTGGACTCACATAGTCTGCACAGGGAAGCCCCCACATAAAAACACGCCTTCAAGACCAAAGTAGATAACTGTTTCTCCTAAATTCATGAAGTTACGTAAAATGAAAAAGCCAAGGAGCTACTCTCAATGAAAAGAACAGGATAAATCCCCTGAAAGAACAAACAGTGAAACAGACCTCATCAGTCTACTAGACCCTGTTTTCAAAAAGGAGGTAATAAAAATGCTAAAGGAATTAAAAAATATTATTGATAGAATGCAGATCACCTTAACAAGGAACTAGAAACTAGAAAGGAGGAACCAAGGAAAGTTACACAACTCAGCTGCTGAAATAAAAACCAATCTAAGGGCTTCCCTGGTGGCGCAGTGGTTGAGAGTCCACCTGCCGATGCAGGGGACACGGGTCGTGCCCCGGTCTGGGAAGATCCCACATGCCGCGGAGCGGCTGGGCCCATGAGCCATGGCCGCTGAGCCTGCGCATCCGGAGCCTGTGCTCCGCAACGGGAGAGGCCACAACAGTGAGAGGCCCGCGTAACGCAAAAAAAACCCCAAAACAAACAAACAAACAAAACCAATCTAGAAGCAATGAATAGACTAAATGCACAGAAGAACAAATAAGTGATCTGGAAGGTAGAGTAATGGAAATCACCCAAAAAGAACTGCAGACAGAAAAACAAATAAAAAAAAAAATGAAAGCAACATATGAGACCTATGGGATAATATAAACCATGCCAACCTATGCATAATAGAGGTTCCAGGAGGAGAAGAAAGAGAAAACGGAATCAAAAATGTATTTGAAGAAATTATGGCTGAAAATGTCCCAAATTTAAAGAAACGAACAGATACCCAGATACAGGAAGCACAGGGGGTCCCCAACAAGATAAACCCAAACAGACACACAGCAAAACATAACATAATTAAAATGGCAAAATTTAAAGATAAAGAAAGGATTCTAGAGGCAGCAAAAGAAAAACAAAGATTCATTTACAAGGGAACCCCCATAAGTTTATCAGCTGATGTCTCTGCAGAAACTCTGCAGGCCAGAAGGGAGTGGCATGATACATTGAAAGTCCTGAAAGGGAAAAACCTGCAACCCAGGATACTCTACCCAGAAACATTATTATTTAGAGTAGGAGATCCACCTGTTGGTGGGAATGTGAATTGGTGCAGGGACTATGGAAAACGGTATGGAGGGTCCTTAAAAAAGTAAAAATAGCGCTACCATACAATCCAGAAATCCACCTCTGAGCATATATCTGAAAAAGATGAAAACTCTAATTTGAAAAGATACACGCACCCCAATGTTCAGAGCAGCACTATTTATAATAGCCAAGACATGGACACAACCCAGGAGCCTGTCAACAGACAACTGGCTTAAGAAGATGCAGTGTGTGTGTGTGTGTGTGTGTGTGTGTGTGTGTGTGTAATATTACTCAGCCATAAAAAGAATGAAATATTGCCAGTTGCAGCAAAATGGATGGACCTAGAGACTATCATATTAAGTGAAGCAAGCGAGACAGAGAAAGACAAGTATTATATGGTATCACTTACATGTGCAATCCAAAACCTCACAAATCAGTCTATATGAGAAACAGAAACAGACTCGCAGACATAGAAAACAAACTTATGGTTATCAAAGGGAAAAGGGGCGGGACAGATAAATTAGGAGTATGTGATGAACAGATACAAATTACTATACCTAAAATAGATAAACAACAAGGATCTGTATTCAGTATCTTGAAATAACCTATAATGGAAAATAATCTGCAAAAATATATATATATATATGACTGAATCACTTTGTTGTACACCTGAAAACTAACACAAGATTGTAAATCAACATATTTCAATTAAAAAAAAACTTAAAAATCAAACTGGTAACAATACTTATTTTATGAACCTTTTGTTCTTTTCCTTAAAACTATTGCAATAGAAAGGAAAATTAAAAGAACTACACAAATGCTGGGGGGAAATCTATTTTTAGGGACAATAGATGTTTAGAAAATTAAAAATAGGACAAGATAAGACATCATAGTAAACATATGTATCTCAAGGAAAATGGAGAACGATTTTTGTTAGTGTTATAGTCCAAGGAAATGAAAAACTAAAGCCTACTTCTTGGTAAATCAGTTACTCTTCATAAGGAAATGGTCCTCAAAGACTTAGAACAGGCATGCCTTCACTCATGGTAGCCATTCCTAATTACCACAGGCACTCCTTCTTACAGAGCTCAGATCGTCATGGTTCTGTGCAACAGAGGCCCCCGCCATCAGTGGCTGAGAATTTCTACGTGAGATAAAGCTATTAGGTCATTCCTTAACTAAATGCAAGTTTGCAACTTCACACGGTGTGATTGATTGTCCCTATTTTGTATAATTCACCCATACTCTGGAGAAAAGAAAATTTATCTTATAGAAGTTGATATAAATATGGGTTTTGTGAATGCTGATATTATAATGGACAATAACTTGACTAACTGACTGAAACAAAAGGAATAACAGGAATTTCTTCTTTGAATGTGTGTTTTTCATTTCAAATCCAGTTGGACAATGGAGCATGGATGTGAATAAATAAGATTCACTTATGCACCTGTGTGTCTTGCTACCCTATTTTTATATTTGCATATAGCATTCATAATACTATACGGCTCCCATAACACACTAAGCAACAAAGCTTAGGTCAACAAGATATAGCTGCTTCTTTATCACACCAAACTGAGGGGATTTCACAAACATGGATCATGAAATTGTTTATTTTTTGCCACAGCAGAAATAAAGAAAGAATAGCCGAAGGTGGACAGATGAATTTAGTCACTCTCTAACATTTTCATCACGGGGATCAGATCTTCCAAATGCAAATTTAATGCTAGATCACTCCTAACCTTATCACTAATGAAAATCAGACTATACACATTCTTTTTCCTTGAATGGCATTAGTGATGATGCAAGGAATAATCTAGTCAAAAACTATATTTTTATTGTACCCTTGTGAAAAAAAGTCAAAGAAAAGGTTAATGCTAATAAGTACTTTTAAGCCCTAGTGAGAACCATCCATAAAGATAAATAATATGGTCCGTTAATCTGTTTAATAAAATGTATTTGTGAATTAAAGTTCCTTGGTTTGAGCTATTTGCTCTGCACTCTGTTCTCACAGCACCCTACCCATAGTCTAGAAAACCTCCTTAATACATTGGTTAACATATCTTCTGTATAAGACAGTAAGCACCAAAAAGGAAAAGAGAATATGATGTTTCCTTTTGAAGTTTGAGCACTTTGACTAGTTATGACATGCAGTCAAATTAAAAAAAAAAATTAGTTACATGAAAGATAAAAGAACAGATTTAAGGACAAGTTCTAAGTAGGCAGTCACTTCTGTTGTGTTTGTTTTCTCCTTCATCAGGAAAAGCAGAGTGCTTAACCTAGAGAAAGAACCCGATATTTTAAAATATTGCTTAAATAATGATCAAAAATTAATTATGGAAGAATCTGTTATTCATTGGAAGCACCATGTGCAGAGAATGAATGATCTCAGTTAATGGGAGGTGATTTTGTACCTCCTCTTCCACTGAGGTGTAGAGTTGGATTTTCTTGGGATGTTATTAAAATATAAGACACTGCATTTCCTTGTCATAGCAAGATGGATGACTATAGGATTTACTTGTTGGGCAGTGAAATGACCCACAGCATTAAAGCAGCCCAAGCACTGATTTCTGAAGCGGCCTCATTGCTTTGAATGTAGGATGTGATGAATCGCTGCTTGATATGTCAGTATTTTTTTCCTAAAATGCTAATCTATAATTCAAAATGCACACATAAACATGCGTGTGATCAGAGGGATAATATAAGCAAGAAAGGAGCTGATGAAGAAGGAAAGACAGCCAGTATAAGAAACAGGGCTGACTAGATGACCACAGAGAAATTGCAAGTGGTTTGGAAGTAGTAAAGCAAAATCAAAGAACATAAAAGTAAGCACAATGAATCAAATGATTCACGTTAAAAATCCAGCATCCCTCTTTCTAAATGTCCTCAAGTCTAATCTTAGCTAAATTATCAGGCTGGCTTTTCTATAGAGCACCTATTTGAGAGTTAATTGTCAAACTTCATTGTTTATCAGAGAGATGATTGGATTTGTGCAGAAACATAAGAAATGTAATCACCTTCATTTTTGTTATGAGCAGCCTACAGCAAAAAGAACAAAGGAATGTTAGCTAATATTTTTGTTTTCCATTTTAAACAGTGATATTGACTTCAGATATACAAAGCAGAGATAGCATGCTTGTTTGTGTATGTAACAAAGTGATAATTTTGGCTTAGGAATACCACATCTAAATGTATATCTGTAGCAGAGAACATTTGTAATGCATGAGAATATTTGTTGTAATACTTTTAAAAGATATTTTGGGACTGAGCAGGAGCTGTGAACAAAGTCATAGGATATAAGTAGAAGGAAAAGTGATAAAAATGATGACCTACAGCAATTAAACAAGAAAGAGTTCTAGAGAACTTATAAGACTCTCTAACTTGGGGTCCAACCAGGAAGCTTGTTAAAAAGGAATGATAGTGTAGTAGAGAAGGTCCTGGACCTTGGGTAAATTTTGGACTGGATGCTAAATCCAGCACTTAGAAATTGTGAGACCATTCACAATTGCTTTATTTGTCCATCTCATAGAATTTAGGTTCAAATAAAATAATATGTAAGTAAGACACATAAACTCTAGGGCGTATGATAAATGTAGGGTACAATATATGAATATGGAGTAGTCGTCAAGAATGTGACTTCTAGGGCCATTCTGTCTCCTTCATCCCCTACCTTCACCATACAAAAGTGGGGAAGCTAGTTAGTGATGAAGTTAGTTAGTCAGTGTCTTAAATTTTCTCATCTGTCATCTTTACATAGATTGTAATCAGTTCAAATAATGATTAAATGAAATGTCATGTAAAGCATTTAGAATAATATCTGGTATAATGAGTATTCAATAAATATTAGTTACTATCATTCATTTTGCTATAGGCTGTTAAAAGCAAAAATGAAGCTGATTATATTTTTTAAGTCTCTGCGTAAATACAAATTTCTCTACAATGAACATGAAGATGTTTGACAATTAGCTTTCATATGGGACCTCTAGAAAAGCCAACATCGTAATTTAGCTTAGAATTGAGGACATTTAAGGAAGAGTGGCACTAGAGTGCTAATATGGATTATCTGATTCACTGTTCCTTTTGTTTGGGGTAATATGTTTTGTTTGATTCTGATTAATTCATTTATTATTTTTCTGTTCTGGCTGAAGGAATGTCTAATTGGGAAACATCATGATTGAGTAGTAATTAACTCAGGCATCAAATACTGCAAAGATAATCTCCGATAATATAGATATTGCAGGAAGAAGTTATGATTAGTTCTTGGTTCTGTGTCCAGTCTTGGGTGGGAAACAAAAGAAAAGAAGAGAAGAGAGATGCATACGATGGAGAACTTCAAGGGAGAACCTGCAGCTGAGTCTTTGATCCCTATGTCCCCTACCTGGGAAACAGTTTGTACTCTCAGAACTTCCTGTAATACAGTTATCTTTAAGTTCTGAGGGTCTGGAAGAGAGTGTGCTGCTCCTGATGTTTTAGCAAAGGGTGGCAAACCAGACAAAAAAGGTTGCTGGGCCTTGGGTTTGAGAACCACATACTGGCTATGGGTCAGAGTCATCACTGCCTTCCATGGTGACAGTCATGCACACATCAACACACACTCTCGTGCATCTGTGCATGGCCACGGCCACATACATTCATGTACTCACCTGTGAACACACAGCGACATGTGGACCTGGAGCTGCTTCGGCAATAAACTATTTCCATAATATGAGACAAAGAAATCAGTTTGTTGATGTTCTATTCTGATACCTTGACACTCACTGACCTGCAAACTAGATGACTTTTTTATTCCAAGAAACCAGTAGGATGCTGGCAAATTTTATGTAAATTATCATGATCATTGCATTTAAGGTGAACACTCCTCAATTTCCATTTTCTTCTTCACAACCAGTCTCCTACCCACCCCCACCAGTGCTATACATCAGAGTTGCAGGATACCCAGGGAACAAAAGTAAAACACCTTCTCAAGGGAATGTTTTATAATAATAAGAATCAGTGAGAATCTCAGTCAAGCCATTGAGGTTTAGAGAACAATAAAGGAATTCAATATATATATATATATGTATATATTTTTTTTTTTTTTTTTTTTATGCGTTACGCGGGCCTCTCACCGTTGTGGCCTCTCCCGTTGCGGAGGACAGGCTCCGGACGCGCAGGCTCAGCGGCCATGGCTCACGGGCCCAGCCGCTCCGCGGCATGTGGGATCTTCCCAGACCGGGGCACGAACCCGCGTCCCCTGCATCGGCAGGCGGACTCTCAACCACTGCGCCACCAGGGAAGCCCGGAATTCAATATATTTTTAAAACATCAAAGTGCCAAATAATTTTTTCAGGTTTCCATTTTCTCATGCAGTGTAATCAGTGAGCTGTGAATGACTGATTTATCAGTCTGTCAGCAAGCTTCCCTGTATCACAAACAGGGCAAGTCAGGTAGGGATATAAGCTTCTTACTAAAGTGTTCACATCCTTACATTGAAAAACAAGTATTTTTATATGTCACAGGTATGTATTTTGAAAGGAGAATTAAAATAAAACATTACTAAAATATGACATATTAGACCTAGCACTAACCCAGCCCAGGTTTTCTTTTCCTCCCTCCCTCCCTCCCTTCCTTCCTTCCTTCCTTCCTGTTTTTTCCTCCCTTCCTCCCACTCTTTCTTGATAACCAACGTGAAAGAGACAGTATAACGAAAGAGAACATGACAAACATAATCCCTGGAGTCAGATAGTCTTGGATTAAAATCAGTCAAACACTGACTAGTAGTGAGGCCTTGGACAACTCCTCAAACTCTCTAAGCCTTGCTTCCCTACTGGATTATTGTGAAAATTGGATGAGCCCATGCTTACAACCTACTTAGCATCCCACCTGGCACATGGGAAGCCCTCAGAGCATTTCCGTTTATAATGCTCTCTGGATTAAGAAGCTCACTCAGAGATACCCCAGGATAATATTACATTAACTTTGATATCTTTGTGATCATTAGTGTCATGATTACAATGACTCAAAGAATATATTCTTGTGTGAAAAGACACAGATATCAAAGGAAAGGAACATTTTTGAAAAAGTTTACACCTGAAATTTTGTTTTATATTTAGATAAAAATCTGACAAGAACAAAGAACAAAAAGGAACTTTATAAGTTACAAAGAAATGTGAAGCCAAAATTTGGCAGATATTAAAAAAAAAAATCCCAGCATCTAAAGCAAAATCTCTCTTCATGAAGCCTTTGATTTTTTCATCATCCAAACCCAGGATCCTCTGTAATGGAAAAGTTGTGAGGAAGATGTTATATCGAAGCAACTGTCAAGAGAGCTCAAGTGACACTTGAGTAACAAGGCCATAAGGAGAGATGTTGCTTGAGCTGTCTACCATTTGGCTGAACTGTTGAAACGGGAAGATTGAATATTTCAGGGAGCTGGACAAAGCTTTGACTGCTGACTGATTAATGCTTACAACTGTTTGCATCACTTGAAGACAATCTACACCCAGGCTTGCATTCCCTGAGAAAGTCATGTGAATTTTATATTGATGGCCTTTTCCTCATTCTGTTTTCTTTGCTTTGAGGGATGTTCTCCTTCCACCGTTATGTAAATTCTTCTTCATTTCTCAAATGAAAGTGAAGATGTCCTCTTTCCTATATTACATTCTAAGAGCATATATTCTCGCTGTAGTAAGTAACTGTTTCATCTCTGTCCCAGAGAATCCTATACCAATACTTGTTGATCATCTCCAGGAGTGAGAACAGGACAGGAGTTATTTTCCCCCAAAGCTTAGTTCCCTCAGGCTTGATAGTTTACTGAATAAAAGAATCATAGAATGAATGAATGAAGGAATGAATGAGATGTCAGAGGACATAGAATACCAGCTGTGCCCACAATCAAATCCTAGATTCTCTCTCCCACTGTAGGTGCCAGGACACCTATTCCTATGGCTCCCTTTCCTGTAGATGGGATTAGGAGAGTGATGAGATTCCTAATGCTTTTCCAGGAATCTCCTTAACATTTCCTTTATATTCTTCTGGAAAAAAGCTACTGCACTAGACTTATGTTGTCTACAAAAAGAAAATCTCCCAATAAAATGAAACTTGGCCCCTACTAAACACTGCACTTTGTTAAGATTCATGAAGATTTTTAAGAAAGAGCAAGAACGCAGCACTTACAAATAGCCACTTATGGTCCTTAAAGAAAAACTTGAAATAATGTGATTTAAATTGTAAAAATTACGGTGCCATATTTTCATAATGTGTTCTGTAACACAGCCTTGATGACAAGCATGAAGTATTTATCAGCCCGAAAATTTGTTCCACACATTTATTGTGTTCCTCAAGAAATTCACATGTAGAAAGCTAAATGAACTAAATCGTCACTGTCCTCACACCTGACAACAGAGTAATAAACAAATTACTTGATATGAAACATAAAAACTCTGGAGTAATAATAAGAATATGATTCTTAACTTTTGCTTCTCAGTTGCTTTCTCTAGATCGCTGAATTCTGAGGGTCCTTGATCTAAATTCCCTCTGTTTGATTAACAAAATTTAATTTAAAAAAATTTAAAAAGACACTAGAGATCTATGATTTTTAGAGTCTCCCAAACCCTATAGTTACCTGATACTTCTGTATATTTGTAGCTCTTTACATGTGAACTCTTTCTTGCACTCAAAACATATCCTCCCAGCTTTGCTTTTAGAGCAACATTGGATTCTGTGTCTGGCTAAGCAGCCATATCTACTTCAGTGAACAATTTAGTTACCTGTCTTCTCATTGGCAAACATTATCTTTCTTTTCAGCCTATTAACTTTGGTCTAATGCTTCCGAACTCTAGTAATAAAGTTCATTCTGACTGCGTTCTAGGAAATAAAGGAAATAATTGGCAACTCTTCTTTCTGCCAGTTTTCTGATGAGCTGGAATCTAAGCCAATGGTCTCAGGGCATGCTTTCTTCTCCCTTGTTGGTTCTTTTTCCAGAGCCATTAATTAGCACTCTCTTAGCTCCATGGTCCCCTGAGTTGTTAATTTCTCACCTCTGAAGTTTTTGTAGATCCAAAGTCTTTGGCCATTAAGTAATATATACTGGCTTCAAGAGCTTTTCTCCTTGGTTAAACTCATGTTCTGCTTATAAATTGATGCTAAGGGCAGCTGCTTGATTCATCTCATCAAATATAAATTCAGTATCCAAATGTCCTTTTGCCCTAGTTTCTCTACATAAATAATTCTGCTTATATCTTCATTGAAAATTAAAGTAGGTTTCCATGATTGGGTCTCATTTTTGTATGTCAATGTTATTAAACATGCTATTAAGTTCAAATCCATCTATTTTCCTTATCAGTTTGCCAATAAAAGACTGAGTTAGTGATTCAATTAACAAACTACTGTTGATATTTAAATAATATTTTGGGAATTTTAAGCTAGATTTTGAAAGTGAAATACATTATGATCATCTTGCTAAGAATTTTATTTTTTATTCTTATATTTTATTTTACATATAATTGATTTCAGTGAGCTCTTGGTAAAATGGCTTTGGTTGATTTTCTGTGCTCAACTCAAAACCGTACTAATGAAATGAATCAATGTCCAAAGTATGCTACACAACATGTTGGTGGAATGGTCCCAGAAATGGAATCAAGAAACTTGGATATCAGCCTTAGTCAATAATATCCTGGGTTTGTTTATTATTAAAATGTATGTGTTTCTGCACCCCAATGTTCATAGCAGCATTATTTACAATTGTAAAGGTATGGAAGCAACGGAGGTGTGCATCAACAGACGAATGGATAAAGAAAGTGCGGTATACACACACACGCACGCACACATACACACACACACACACAATAGAATACTACTCAGCTATAAAAAAAGAATGAAATTTTGCCATTTGCAACAACATGGATGAACTTGGAGGGTATTATGCTTAGTGAAGTAAGTCAGACAGAGACATACAAATACTGTATGATATCACCTATGCGTCAAATCTAAAAAATACTACAAACTAGTGACTATAACAAAAAAAACAGACTCACAGATATAAAGAACAAGTAAGTGGTTACCAGTGGTGAGAGGAAAGGAGGGAGGGGCAAGATAGGGGTAGGGGATTAAGAGGTACAAACTATTATATATAAAATAAGCACATAATACAGCCAATATTTCATAATAATAAATATATTGGAATACTGCAAATATTTTATAATAACTATAAATGGAGAATAACCTTTAAATATTGTGAATCACTATATTGTACACCCATAGCTTATATAATATTTTATATTAACTACACTTCAATAAAAATAAAATAAAATGCACATATTTCAAAGATGAAAAATCTAGTTTTTTTCAAAGTGTGATGCACCTTCTGGCAAGAGTCCCCAAGACACTTGCAGGGAGGCTGGAAGGTCAGGGTTATTTTTTATGACAGTACTAAAATGCTATTTACTTTCTTCACTCTCATTGTCTCAGGAGTGTACAGAGGAGGCTGTGAGTATAGGAAGACAACATACAGAGGCCGCATAATGTATGATAATATTATCACTTTGATACCTGAAGGTATACATATTTGAGTTTTGAAAATTTTAATTTCTAACGAAGGAGGAAGAGATCCATGCCTGGGGTGACACTCTGAGGAGCTCCTTCCTCTTCCCTGCTCTACACTGAAACTGAAAATTACAAAACAACAACAGTAACAACACAACCACTGGAAGCCTCTGGAAACAGTCCTAAGAGCAAACAGCAAATGAAGAAATATCTATTCCTGAAAAACTATGAAAAATTAGTAATAAAGTTAGAGTTTGTGGTATTTGAACCAAGACTGCTCCCTGTCTCATCTCTGCCACCTCTCCAGCTCAGGGAGGTTGAAACTCCACTTCAGACTGCTGTAGCCAAAAACACAGGGCACCCTCTCCCCCCAGTTCCCAGCCAGAGGGCTTCCTTTCTGGCACGAGCAGGACTTTAGAATTCCTCATCCTGCCCACAGGTGCCTGATGCTGGAATCATCATCGTAAGTTCCACATGATTGCAAAGAGAAGGTGAAGAGCCCCTTCTTCTACCCAAACGCCACTCATGGAATGGAGGCTCCACCTTGGACACAGTACCACTGAGAATACTAGGACCCTGCTAGCTCTTCCCCTGGCTACTGAGGAAGTAGTTCCTTAGCAGGAGAGGCAAGTTGAGAGGACCGCAGTCTTCTGCATCCCCATCCTATCACTCAGGTCCTGAGTAGGAGTGTCACTAAGAGAGAAGCTTGCAATTATTCCCACTTCCAGCTTCAGAACCTGGCTCAGAGGTTTTATATCAGGAAGAAATCAGCCTCAAAATAGATAGTTCTCAATCTCTTCCCAAAGGAACTGACTTCATTTGCAACAGATTGTGGAGAAGTTTAAACTCCATTCAACAACGGTGGAGGTTGTGTTGAAAAGCAAATGTGGATCTAATGAATTTATAGCCTAAACTGTCGGTTGACTAGTTTGCAGGAGAATCAAGGAAGAAGACAGATTGGAGGAGTGTTCCGGCATCAGAACAAGTAACACTGAAGTTTGAAGCTATTCCTTTGAAGGGTCATAATTTGATTGGATTTATGTAGAGAGGAATTTATGTTCCAACAATTTATTAATGTCGAAAAGAATAGCAATCTCAGGCAATTAGTGAATTTTAACAACTGGGTGTATTCCGGGAAGCTAGAGAGATTTATCATTACCACTATTTTCCCAGAGCGACAGTGTGTAGACCATAAGCTGCGCCTGCCCGAGGAGCAGTATCACAGACTTCATTAAGACTGTGGGGGTGAGGTGGGCAATCAACCTTCCTAAAAGCATCCAGCCAGTCACCAAACAATAAACAAGTAAATAATAATAATAAACCTAGCACATACATACACTACCAAATGTGAAATAGATAGCTAGTGGGAAGCAGCCGCATAACACAGGGAGATCAGCTCGGTGCTTTGTGACCACCTAGAGGGGTGGGATAGGGAGGGTGGGAGGGAGACGCAAGAGGGAGGAGATATGGGGATATATGTATACATATAGCTGAATCACTTTGTGATACAGCAGCAACTAACACACCATTGTAAAGCAATTATACTCCAATAAAGATGTTAAAAACAAAAAACAAATAATAATAAACCTAGTGATGGGGTGAGACCAGTATCCAGAGTTATTATTATATGTTATTGAAAATGCTCAGTTTATAGCAAACAACTTTAGGGATATGGAAGAACAGGAAAAGCCTTGGGGAAATGTAGGACACCACTAAGTACACTAATATTTGCATAATTGGAGCTCCAGAGGGAGAAGAGAGAAAGAAAGGAGAAAAAAAAAGCTATTCAAAAACTAATGGCTGAAAGCTTCCCAGATTTGTTGAAAAACAATAATGTACAAGTCCAGTAGGCTCGATGAACTTCAAGGAGGATAACAAAGAGACCTCAAAACGTACACATCATAGTAAGACTGATGAAACTCAATGATGAGGAGAAAATATTTAAAGTAACAAGAGAAAAATGATTCTTCACTAACAAGGGAACTCCAATATGATTAACAGCTGACTTCTCAGCAGATATGATGGAAACCAGAAGGCAGTGGGATAACATATTGAAAGTGTTCAAATGGGGAAAACAGAAACAAAAACAAAACAAAACAACAACCTGTCAAACAAGAATTCTATATTCATCAATATTATGTTTCAAAGATGAAGGCCAAATAAAGATTTCCTCAGATACAACAATAAAAAAAAAAAAGAGAGAATCTGCTCCCAGCAGACTTACCTTACAAGAAAAACTAAAGAGATTTCTTCAGTCTAAAAGCAAGTGACCGCAGAAGAGAATTTCAAACTACATGAACAAACAACAAAGAACACTAGTAAAGGTAGTTATGTAATTACAAAAGACACTATAAATACATATTCTCTCCTTTCTTCTCTTAACTTATTTAAAAATAATTGGATAAAATTATATGTACATAATGTGTTGTGCTGTTGGGTCTAAACATATAGAAATGTAACATATGTGAAATACATTTGTCAATAATGGCACAAAGTAGATGGGTAGGAGCAAAGCTGTGATGGGCTAAGGAAATAATGACAGATGGCAAAGTAATAGTTATAATAATGTGCTGTTGGGTTTTTAACAGCAATAGATGTAATATTTACAAAAATAATACCACAAAAGGGGAAAAGGGCACTAGAGCTATATACGAGTAACATTTCTATAAATAACTGAAATTAAACTAGTATAGATCTGAAACTGATTCTTATAAGTTAAGATGTATTTTGTAAACCCTAGAACAATGACTAAAACTATATATTCAAAAACATAGTGAAATATATGAAAAGATTCTCTACATTATCAGTCATCAGTGAAATACAAAACAAAACCAAAAAACCCCACATGAGATATGGCTTCACGCATAATGGATGTCTGGATTCAAAAAGTGAGATAAAAACAAGTGTTATGGGAGATCAGTTGGGTGCTCTGTGACCACCTAGAGGGGTGGGATAGGGAGGGAGGGAGGGAGATGCAAGAGGGAGGGGATATGGGGATATATGTATATGTAGAGCTGATTCACTCTGCTATACAGCAGAAACTAACACAACAATGTAAAGCAATTATACTCCAGTAAAGATGTTTAAAAAAAAAAAAGTGTTGCTGAGGACCTGGAGAAATCAGACTTCATACACTGCTGGTGGGAGTGTGCAGTGGTGCAGCAGGCTTTGCAAAACAATCTGGCAGTTCCTCAAATGATAGAGTTTCCATTTAACCCAAAAATTCTACTCCTAGGTATGAAATGAAAACATAATACCCACGCAAAAGCTTGTTGATGCATGTTTATAGCAGCATTATTCATAAAAGCCAAAAGGTAGAAACACCCTAGATGCCTATCACCAGACAGACAAATGGATATATTAATTGACCGTAAAAAGAACTGATGTAATAATACATACTACAACATGAATGAACTTCAATAATAATATGCTAAGTGAAAGAAGCTAGTCACAAAAGACCATATACTATATGATTCAATTCATCTTGAAGTCCAGGATAGGGAAATCTGTCCATACAGACACCAAATAGATTAGTGGTCGCTTAGGGCTGGGGCTGCTGTTGGTGATGGTGAAGGGACAGAAGGGCAGTAGTGAGAGACTATGGGATTTCTCTTTGAGATGATGAAAATGTTCTAAAATTGACTGCAGTGATGGATTTCCGTATCTGTGAATAAATTAAAAAACACTGAATTCTACATTTCAAATTTTTTCATTGCTCAAAGAGATCCTGTGGACAAAAAGTTCGAGAACTGCTGACCTAAACTATTGTGAACCTTGTAAAACTTGGCTTCAAGCATTTAGGCCGGCCAATGTTAGAAGCACAAAACAATGACAATTAATAGACGTTATTTTCCAAGGTGGAGTTTCAGTCTTCTCCTTTTAAAATTTTTCAGTAAATACTGAGCAGCCGTCAACAGAATTGAGAGTCACTTTTTGGCACCAGGTCTGCCCTCAACATACTTTTCTGATTTGAAGAAAAGACTTGTCTTCTGTGAATCTCAGTTTCCTCTTAAACAATAAAAGAGCTGAATTCAAAGTCCTCTCATACCCCTTCTAGCTGGCAAGTGCTCAAGAAATTATTGCTTTTAATTGACATACACTTTGACAATTAATATCTCTAGATTTTCCCTCAACCTCTTGTAACACACACAGATCTAATGCTACTAACTTCTTTGTTCTATGATTTACTCTTTAATTATACTTCACTGATCCCAACTTTAATTCACATAATAAAGACAGAATTTCTAGCTCTATATCTAACAAATTAGTTTAGAATATATTTAAGTAAAAACGTCATGGTAATCACAACTAAAATCTAATTTCTGTCACTGAAGAAGGAAATATTCATATTCATTCAGAAAATAGTGGCTCATTCAGTGCTTTAGCTGTGGGTGTCATATTAGGTCCTTGACAAATCCAGTGTAGGAACTTGCCTTCTATGCATGTAAAATTAAACGCCTTATCATTAAAAGAAAGCAGAACATGGCATAAATATAGGACTAATGTTGGAAAGGTTATGATGGAAGTGTTTTCCACTTACTTGATGCTCATTTACATGTGTTCATGATTTGAAATGTGTTCATAAAAACATATCATTTATTCACAGCAAAAACTTTTTAAAGTAGGCATAAAAAACGCTCCGTTATCCATTACCTATAATGGAGGTTATCAAGATTAAAGAAGTAACCTATGATGGCATGGACAATAGCTGAATTGGAAATAATCCTAAATTTCCTGAAAACAAGTTTTATACACTAGAGTCATTTTTGCTGCTAAAATCTAAATTTTAATGTATAGTATACGTCTGAAATTATAGCTAGTAGAGACTCTTCCATCAAGAAGCTTAGATGCTAGATTAACAGACATAAGATAATGTTGGCTCACTGAAGATGCTTTAAATCTATAAGCATCGTTTAGCAAACTGGCTTAGTTTATATTTATTCTCAGATTAATTACCAAACTTTCAAAGTTTTAGGTAGAGTCATTTTATTTTGGTTAGTGTTGTAAATAAAAGATAATAAGTCTAGGTGAATTATGCCCACATTGATGTTTCAAGATATTTTCTAGATTTAACATTTTTTGGTAACATGGCAATACTAATCATGAAAATGTAATGTGGCACAGTTAATTAAGTGGCACTAGAATTGTCAAAAACATTTGGGAAAACACTGTATTTCAGTGTAGAAGCTAATATGTATTAACATTTTAAAGACTTCAATATATCCTCATTTTAATAAATTATTTATTTACTTCATGGTTACAAGACCTAGAAGGATCTGGTCCCTGCTCGCTTGCCACTCTCCCCCTTGCTAAAGTAGTAAGCTTGTTACACATGGGACTCTTGCTGCCTCACTTCTGGCCGCAACGCCAGAGCCCAAGTATATCCACACCTTGAAGTGAGAAGATGCAAGACCATCCACGTGGGACCTGTCCAGAGCCTGGTTTTTGTCAGCCTAATCTCAGCATCAGTAATCACAGAGGAAAACTGAAGTTTTTCTCTGAAAGGATTACTGGAGTGTTGAAAGGTCCACCACACTCCCCAATGAGGCAGAGGAGTTAGGTGCTTTGATTCCTCACTTGCACTTTTTAAGCCATCCTGTAACTTCACGCCCTGAGCTTCATACTAGTCTTTGGATTTGGAAGATCCTAGTTCACAAACTGCTTTTATATGCACAGTAAACTCCTACCAAATGCTATTTATTGATTTGGTGATTTTGATTTTGCTATTTCTGGATTTTTGACAGTGGAAAAAACACATATCAAAAAGAGATGTCGAAATCTTTCCTTCCTATTTAGTAGTGACTAAGATATGAACTGTCCTAAACACTCAATTTCTTTAATGAATAACTCTTACCTCCATGATATTTCTTGCCCTAGAACTGTGAATATGCCCAATATGCCCTATGATGTTACCTCTTTTGGAGAGGTGAGAAATGGTTTCTTTAATTTGATTGGTAAAGCTGAATTTTAGGACTTTATCCCTGGCTTCATAAACCCTTCAGGAAATCTGATAGGAACTTTGATATAACAGTACAGCCTGACTCCAGTAAATCCAGTCCTCAAAGGAAAGAGTATGATAAAACTCTAAAAAGAGATACTGCCTTTTCCAGGCCTATTTGGCTTTTAGATCAAAGATAAAACTCAAACAGACTTTTAGTGTAAAACCGTTTCCATAATCCTGCCCACTAGCTTGATTTTAAAACATAGAAATTGGTTTGTCATAGAGCAAACCAAAATAGCACATCACCTTATTAAACTGGTGGTAATCAGCTGGGTGACATTCTATTTAGTTTTCTAAATTATGCCTGGCAATGCTAGCTCAGATTTTTATATAATTATGCAAGCTGACATCTAACTCTGCAACAGGAAATCAGAAAAATTGGCTAAACTTTATGTTTTGTAATTTATTACCAGTATGAGTTGAGGCGAATTTATATCCCATCTGAGTGTTAGTTTTCTTTTGTGTATACTGTGACAATACGACTATCCTAAAGCAGGGCTTCTCATCCTTGGCACTATTGGCACTTTAGGCCAGATAATTCTCGATTGTGGGGAGCTGACTTGTGCATTGTAACATGATTAGCAGCATCCCTAGCCTCTACCCACTAAACGCCAGTAGCATTTCCCATAGCTATGACAATGAAAAATGTCTCCAGACATTGCCAAATGTCTTCAGGGGGGCAAAACTGCCCATGGTTGAGAATTACTATTCTAAAGGGTTGTTAGGAGTGCTTGTACAATGTGTCTCCTTACCAATGAGAGTCTATTATGTATTTGGCCCTGAGACAGCACTGGTGAGCATACACAGACAGACCTCCACCATGATGGGACTCACAGCCCAGGGAATCAAAGTTGATAATTAAAACATACCTAACCCACCCATATCTGGCATATAGTACACAGTCAATAAGAATTTGCTAAAGCTTTTAGGTTTTCTGTTAGTAAAGAAATACACCTAGCATTTATAACGCTAGTGATTCACTGGAAAGAAAAAGAATGAATTATATTTAACATACTATTTTGATACCTAACGTTATATAAAGCCCAGTATCAAATATAAAACGAGGATACATAGAATAAGTGAAGAAAATCCTCTTCCCATCTTCAGGTAGTGTATCATCTCCTAGGGCACTAGACTAAATATACAAGTATTTATAATTCAAGGTAGAATGTGGTAAGTGCCACACACAATCTTTAATCAAAGTGCCAAGAGAGTTCAAAGGTAGAAAAACTGACATCTAGTTAGGGCAAACAGAAAATGAAAACTACAGTTTCAGAGAGCTTTTACGGAACTGTATTTCACAGAGTTGCAAAATGATCATGCTCTCTTTTTGTTGTCTGGTTTAAGGCCTTTCACGTTACACAAATTGCAGGGTAAGTGCCTTTGAATCTTTTACTGTTTCAAATCTAAAATAATGAACTAAAGGCTATTTCAAAACATGAAATAGGCTAACTTGAAAGAGTTCACGTCATTTAAATGTGTTCTATTTTTCTGATACTGGAGGACAATTTACAAAATGAAGTAGCTGTAGGTCAAATTTCTAGAAGAGACAGATTTTTTTTCCTTTTACCTAGCATCTTTTTATAGAACCACCTCTACCCCCCTCTAAACCCATGTGGTTTAGATGGAGCTAGTTTTACTCTAGTGTTCAACTGTTAGACATATAATCCCAACCTGGCCCATTGGACTATTCCACCCTCCTGAACTTGGTATTTGAGCTTCGAAGAACATTTAAGCCCCAAGAGAGATCTAATTGGAGTTGAGCCCATGAAATTTGCTAGAAGTTTGGGGGGACACTGGTCTCTTTTCCTTAGAGCTGGGATATGTCTAAAGAGCTTTTCTGGGACTAAAAAGCCAACAGAGTGGAAAGCACAGGCAAGAACGAGAGAAAAAAGCCTCTTGATGATACACGACGATACAGATCATGGATTTGGTATTGCCTGAATGGGAGTTATTCCTTGAACTGTCTAGTTATATGAAACAAACAATTCTCATTCTGGTTTGAGTTTGGTTTCTGTAGTTTGCAATGCAAAGAGTTACAATTAATAAATATCCTCATTATGCTAAACATTCATTTAAATAGGTCACTTTTCACCATAACATAATGTCATGATTTTGATGAGACTCTAAATTTAAAAAATTAGAGTGAATAATATCTGACACTCGGTAAATCTTGACTGAAAGAACAAATGCAAATTGTGGATAAAAGAAGAATGAAAATTAAATAAATCAAGGAACAGGCTTCTGAAACACTGTAAATCATAACAGAAATTCTTGAAAACACAAACCCCGAAGCACCATACAATAGGAGAATTGTGGATATGTGTTTCCTCTGGTGTGCTCCTTTCTGACTGCACAGTTCAGTGAACAACTTTACATGATATTTTCTACATTCTGCATGATAATGACAATGACACTTGAACCCATATGGGCACATCAGTTCTTTCTCAGCTTTTCTCACTTAACATTCTTCACAGGAAAAAGAATCCTAAGCTTTTTCGGAACTGATTTATCATCCTTCCTTACATGTCAATAGGTTATCCTTGCTGAAATAGATCTTTCGATTGTTCTTTGCATTTGAATCCAAATTAAGTCAAATAGCTTCTTCTGGTGATAGGCTGCTTACAACTTTGCTACAAGTCTGCAAAACACAGATGATATATTCAATGTTTTGGAGACAGCTCTATTTCTACATGCTGACATTACATAGTAAAAGGCCAAGAAATAGCCAGAAAAGGATGTCAAATATCACCCCACCCTGTATCGGTGGAATAGATTCCATTCTAATGACAACAGATCAGTCATTTGTTTTCCGAGTTTTATGCTGGGGGATGTGGCAAGATAGGAGGCTATAAAACTTGCATAACACGTTGTCCCAGTCTTCAAAAAAGTTAAAAGTTACCGGAAGAGCAGGATTTTAAAGATGATTCGCCAGTAGAATTACCTGCAGTTAATTAATTGCAGTTTGTTAATGCTGTGTCTCGAAGCTAGTAGCTGATGAGCATATTAAACGACAGAGAAACTGTCCTTCTCAAGCTTGGGAAGGAATAATGGAAAATTTCTACACGTCGGCATTTAAAATGCTGCAATACAGTCTGGCTAATTGAAGAATAGAGAATGACACTTCTGTTTTGTTTTGTTTTTCCATTTCTCTCTTCTTTTCTGACATCATTCTATTCATTTCTTTGGGTATCCAATGCACTTATGAAGCAGCTAAGCATTTGCAGTGTGCCGGGAACTGTGATAGGCTCTGGAGATGTAAGCAAGAATAAGGCCAGGGACTTGTGTTCAAGAGCAATAGTTTGACTGGTACAACCACCAGAGAGACAACTAATTATACTGCCAAGTGTTACAGGTTCCCACAGAGGAGTATACCAAACTATCATGGCAGCACCAAAGACAGAGTGATCAGTTTGACAGAAGATGGCGTGGTGGCGCACAGTGAGAAGTGCTGAGAAAGACTTCAGGCCACAATTTATATCCGGCCCTGAAGTCTTGAAAAATGCTCAGTGTGAATCCTAACAGAAGTTCAGAAAAAGGATAAGTCACGGCCCGCTTACATGGGTAAGATGGCATTTGAGCCAGCCTTTAAAGGAGGACAGGAATATATGTCTGTAGAGATAGGATAAGAGGAATTTCAGGCAAGGAATTCAAAAGAGAGTCAGGAAAGGACAGAACCTTTATAAGACATAGCAAAACTTTCCGTTTGGCTGGGACCCAGACTTTGTGAAGTGTGGCGGCAGAAGTTCAGGGTGCACAAAGGGTGCACTGGGGCCAGTCTGTGAAGAACGTTCAATGTCTTCTGATGGAGTTCTCAAGGGTCAAAGGGAGCCATAGAAAATTTGTAAGAAATAGAGAGATATGCCCAGAGGTATGTTTTATATAGATCACCTCAGCAACCTTTGGAAGGAACGAAGAAAAGGAAGGAACTGGGATGGGAAGGCAAGCTAGCTGCAAGCTCCAGGAAGAGCTGATGAGAGCATGGGCTGGAGTGATGGGGATGAAAGGAAGGTCCCATGAAGGGGACATGATGGCGGGAGGCTGCACGTGTGGAATGACTGCATCCAACAGGGATGGAGAGAGCTCCAAGGTTTCTAATGCTGGCAAATGAGTGGATGATTTTGTACTTAGGAGAGATGGCATACCATGAGGGAAGCATGTTTGCCGTAGGACAAGCAGAACAATAGTTTGTGGTGCTCTACTAACATGATGAGCACAAAGGGACTCCATGACATACATCCAGATTCATTTGATATCTCAGATAATTTGGTCTGAAAGCCCCAGGGCTGATTTCCTTAATCATCTCTCATCTGTTTTACAACAGCATCTGCGTGTTGTAGATTATTTCAGACAACACCCCTCACTCATCTCATACTCTTAATCACTTAAGTTGGTTTAGACTAGATTTCAGAGTCCACCAACTTCCCCCAGCCTCTGGCCCCAACCCCTTGCTCTGCATTTTTTGCTCTTCCTCTGTCCTGGAAGTAAAGCCAAGAACAGATCCCTCTGTTTCACACAAGTAAGTTTCAACACCCTCTGGTTTCCTGAGTCTCTCAGCTTCTCCTCCGGGAAGTTCATTCATAATTTCTACTGCAACGCTCTCCCAGAAAGGAGTCTGCAGCAAAGAATTTTCTTCATCTGGTAGCTCATGAGGGTGATAAAGGAAGGAAGGGCACCACTCAAAGCGATAATCCACAGACAGTTTCACCATTGAGAATTCCAAGCTCCCTTTCTTAAAAAGCCTCCTAAAGCTTTATGGGGCATTAAGTGGACAGATAGGTCAGATGCATAAGTCTACTTTTAACCATTTCAGGCTATAGGGAAAATGGAAATTTTTATATTTTCAAAAGGCACCATTTTATTTAATCATTTTTTCTCTTTTGTGATCATATATGATTTTACCGTACCTACATGCCTGTTTATTGGTGGGGCTGGCACCCAGGGGCTAAAGGGTAGTGATAAGTAAGTACCTATAACGTACACACATACATAATATATATGTGTATATATGTATATACATAATGTGTATACCTATCTCCCACAGAATATTACTTGGAACATCATAAGAATTCAATAAATATTAGCAATGAAGTTAATGCTTCCTAGGATCAATTCTGATCCTAGAAAACACAACAGAATTATGTTAATATTGAAAATGATATGTTGCTAGGATTACTGGACACTTTTTCCCTATCTCGCTATACATGCTCAGTCCTTGTTTCATCCAAGTAAGCACAGAGACCAGAAGCTAAGTGTCCAAATTACACAGTTTCGACAGTCTTTCAGTCTGTTATTTTATTTTAGATAGTGTGATGTCTGTCTCTCGGTTGCTGAACTCTCAAAATTCAAGACAGATTGTCAGACTCCTGGAAGACTGGCTGGCTTGCAGTCTAATACCAGTTATTTTATGAAGTGAAGCTCTTCTTAAAGTTGAAGAAGTCAACCCAAGTAAAGGAAGTGACAATGCCTTCCAAAAAACGCTTGAGAGCCCACAGCCTACCTGAGTACATTTTTCAAAACTCAGACAAAATCTATACTCTTCCCTGCTCCCAACCTCCTCAATAGGAAGATTTAATCTTATTTGATGACCAGATAGTATTTATGGCCACCTGAAGAAGAATACAGAGTTTCTCCTCAAAGTCATGGCTGCTTGTGTGTAGTCACCTTTGGTGTGAAAAGTCATTAATCCACCCAATACTTAAATGAATAAGGATCATGCCTGAGACCAAAAGTACCTACATTATTTTAGCCACTTAACTACAAAAGAGTTTGAAAAAACTATTTCAGAGCATGAGTTTTCATTGCCTACTCCTCTACCCACAAAGTGAGAAGCAATTTGTTGACACATTTGTTATCATATAGAGAAGACATTTTTATGAGCTGAACAGGCTATTGTACGACATAGACCTTTGTAACACATTTCTGTTGTATTTTAAGTATCAAAATGTTGTTCAGTTATCCTAGGTGATCAAACAACCTTACATTTTATGTCTCGTTGTGATATATTTTTTGACAGATCTATAAGATATTTGATGTTGAGTCTTTGGTCAGAAACACAACTCCCAAAGTTAATTCTTTTTCTTTGGGCAATGAAATCATTTTAAGTGTGTAGCCAAGGAATTAACTATATAAAAATAAGAGAAATTCTATCCTGAAATATAAATATAGCTGGGTGGTCACAGAGACACATCAGAAAATTCAAAGAAGACCTGATGAAGATGAAAAATATATTCCATCCACTGAACTTTTTATTCAGTTGAATAAACAACATACCAAGCTTATAAAATGCCCATGGACTGAAAGTACCTATGTGAAATATATAGAGAACATAAAAGAGGAAAAAGCAAAAGAAATGTATTTTGAGATAGGCACTTAGCTACAGGTGATAAGCAAAGTAAAAGTATCCTGTACAACAAGAAAATACTATACATATTAGATGCATTTAGATGTGACAGAAGTTACTCTCAATGGCATTATGCAGTCTATACGAGAGTACAATACTACAAAACGTTTCAGACCTTGAATTACACTCATTGGCACTAAAGCTGTAATGCCTGCTCTGCTGTGGAAGACTGGAGGGAGAAGCGGGCGAACAGATGGACGGCATTTCTCCTCTGTGCTGTGCTGGCTGCTGTTCAGTGAATGGCAGCACGCTAATAAAGTGCTCAGAGGACTTCTGTCTCCATCTGCTCTCGATAAAAGTAAACGCGGCTCTGAAGCCAGCACGTGCTTTTGGAGTTCCTGTGTGGAACCCTTCAGTGACGCTTGAGGAAGTGGATGGGTTGCTCTAAGACGACTGCTTACAGGTTGCGACAGCCCTACCACCCCATGGCCCATGTCTCCCTTTCCCAAGTCCCTGAGCAGCGCGCCCTGTTTCCTGGCTATTTGTCATGAGAAATTATCATGCTTGGGCAACCTTAATAGCCTCTTAGCCCCATTACTCCATGGCAAGTAATGAAATTAGATGAGTGCTGCTCAGTGTAGTGAGCAGGGACTTTACGATGCTCTTATGTTTGGGGAAATAAATGTTTATGAAACTCCGCTGACAGTCCACGAGTGGGCAGCAAATTTCATTAACAGTCTGCATCTTTTGCCTCCATTGCTAGGTTTTGATTGCAGTCTCCTTGCCATGTCCCCAACCCTGGCAGAAACTAAACACAGAGAGAAAGACAGACACTGCAATTCCCCCATTACAACAGGTCAGACATTTAAGGCAGGGGATACGGATTGCCTTCTTCAGAGGAAAGCTTGGTATTGTCATTGTGCAGGGCATTGAGGTCCCACTAAATTTTACCCAGCTAGAGAGGGAATAAAAGCATTTCTCCAAAATAAAATGATGAAAGTCCTTGTGATAGAATATTTTGGGCAATTTCTGTTTTAGAGTTGCTGCTTTTAAATGGTCTGTCTCCCAGGAATCATTGTTGAAGGTTAATGAAGAATTGCAATGATGCTTTAAATGTGGGTCCAAAGGTAGACACTTCCCCTGTTCAGTGTGGATAAGAGTCCTTCAATTCGCATTTATCTCTTCCCACTCTGGAGGAAAAGTGATGAATTAGCATAAAAGCAGAATAAATGGATACACATTACAAGAAGATAGTTCTGAACTCAATATTTGGAAGAAATTTCCACTATTTGGATTTTGTGTAAGATATATGAGCTGGTCAGTTTCCTTCACTAGGAGAAAGCCAACATAGAGTCACTGTTCACTTGAAGTTATAAAGGGTGCATGTTTTCTGTAGGCCTTCCAACACAAGATTGTTTGAATTTAGTATTAAAATATCTATTCCTATTACTCAGCCATAAAAAAGAAAAAAATGCCATTTGCAGCAACATGGAGGGACATAGAGGTTATCATACTAAGTGAGATAAGTCAGACAGAGAAAGACAAATGTCATATGATATCACTCATATGTGGAGCCTAATTAAAAATGATACAAATGAACTTATTTACAAAACAGAAACACACTTACAGATATCAAAAACAAACATGGATACCAAAGGGGAAATGTGGCAGGGAGGGGTAAATCAGGAGCTTGGGATGAACACACACACACTACTGTATATGACAGATAACCAACAAGGACTAGCAGAGTGAACTGTACTCAATATTCTGTGATAACTTATATGAGAAAAGAATCTGAAAAAGAATGAATATATGTATATGTAGAACTGAATCACTTTGCTGTACACCTAGAAGTAACACAACATTGTAAACCAACTATACTCCAAAAAAATTAAAAATATATATATATATATCCCTCTCTTTTCCCCTAACACACACACACACACACACACACACACACACAGAGTAGTGTGGATTGATGAGCTCTTAAAACTGGAATGTGGTAAAGGCAAAGTGAATCAGCAGGGCCAGGTATGTTTCTTTAATCTGGAAAGGTTTTGATTCCAAGCTTGGACTCAAATTTCATTCAGTGGTCAGGGAATAACAAGTGGCCCTTCTGTGATTAGGGGTCTAATATGGCCCTCTTTGTCCATTCATGCAGTAAGAATGTATTGAGACCCACTACGTGTGATGCACTGGGATAGGTATTGGATATACAGATGTAAAAATAACTCCATCTGTCACTTTATCTATGTACCTATATATCTGTCATCTATTTACTTATATCGCTATATGTCCAATTCTCTATCATCTATCTATGGTCTAATTATATCTATGTCCACATTATCTATTCATATGTGCATCTAAGTACACATGGCTAGAGCTACAGAATCAGAGACAGGATATACAAGTATATAGGGCTGCCTTAGTTGCTACTAGTAATCATCTTGATACCTGAGAGAAGTCATGCTAAAGTCAAAGTTAATTTGTTGAAAAGAACAGGCCTGAGAAAAATCAAAGAGAAATGGAGCTTGATCTCTGATGGTACTGCACGTAGAGTTCACTCCTCCTTTGCACTTGTGGAACGGTACGTTGTATTAATGTTTAAACCATTGTTAGTAGTATTTTTGGAGATAAAAACCATTGTTAGTAGTGTTTTTGGTGATAATGGAACAGAAAATTTTATCCTGACATAATTGATGAAGTGCGAAGTAATTTTGGTGGCTGGCTTTCATTTGTTAGCATGGAGAGAGGAAGAAACAAAGGAGAACTATACAGGAACACTAAATAACATCCTCACATTTTGATGTGTTGCAGGATGCCCCTTACTGTAGGCACAAGGGAGGGTATTAAGAGACAGAAATTATAGGAAAGCAAGTAGAAAATTGCAGAGTTCCAGTACAAAGTGGTGATTGAGAAGACTTTTAGCAAGAGAGAAAAAGCAACATTTCCCCTTGTTACTAAAAGGGCTTTTTTAAACACACTCTCTTATTTGTCATCCTTTGTAGGAAAGCAAAAACAGAGAAGATGAGATAGAAAAAAGGGAGGAGAAGGAGAAAGAAAGATAGAGGGAACCAATGGCCATTCTTGGATGTAGACAGGGACCCCTGAAGCCTCTGTATTCTGACCTTCCACACAACCTACATTCCCTTAATCACTTGGCAGTTATGCATCCCCAGCGCCAATCCCAGGCACTCTCAATACCCCCGGAGAGAGGCCTGGTATTAGATGCTGAGGAAGAAGGGTTGTTGTTACACACAGGGCCGGGTTTGCACATCAACTTTACCCCAGTGGGAACCCAGATCCATAGGCTCTATGCATCCTTGTAGGGAGGTAAGGAAACTCACTTGCTTTTCAAAATAAACTGGTCATATTACATTATACCCTGCATTTCTAGCACAAAGAAAACAAAACTTGTTTAATTTTTGCTTTAGTATTACCTGCGCTACTGGATCATTCTACTGGTATGCATGTGTGCTAGTTTCATACACTGAGACCAATATCTATAAGTCCATATTTTACAGGATTACAAATCAGATATGTGCATTTGACGTGCTTTTCAAATACAGACTAATTTCTTCTTCAAAGAATATAATAATCAACAAGCTACTATATCAAATACAAGTGTTTAAAAAGTAGAGAGGAATTAAGATCCAATTTTTTCATATCTCAAATATATCTTGAGCAGGTCACAAAATCTTGCAAAATTTGAGATTCTCCACTCACAAAACAGGGATGATACTAACTCCCTCCAGAAATAAAAGAAGTAATGACATATGGCTGAAATATATTTTCCAAAAACATACTACAGTACTTAAAAGCTAGGGTTTGGAGTCAGACGAACCAAGTCACAAGGTAGAATAACTAGTAATTTATATAGCATCCCTAGGTTAGTTTCTTCATCCCCAAAAGTAAGTCAATATTACCTAAATTGTAGAATTACTGTGACGATTCGAAGAGGCAAATACTAAAAATGCCTAGTAATAGTGCCAACTTATAATAAAAGCTGGATGAATGGTCACAATCACGGATGGGATTCTCCAAGCTCTCTCCTTGCTTTCAGTTAACTTTCATAATGCCTGAACCAAAGGCTGGAAATAACTGGGAAAAAATCAATCCCCAGAACATGTAGGATAACACTTTTCCTAAAGCTTGGATATATGCAATTTGAAACAGCTGAGATAGCAAAGCTCAGAAATTGAAAATAAATTCTTGGCAGGCTTGGTGTTAGAACCTAATTATAAGTTCTCAATATGGCACCAAGGCCTGGAAGGAAGATGAGAAAAGGAAGTTGTGTGTGTGCTTGATAGCAGACTTCCACCCTGAAATCCCCCCACCATCCCAAAACTGGTATTTATTTGTAAATAGTTAACTAGTAGGATATAGGAAAAGTATAATCCCTACAAAGTTTTGTATTTCAAAAATCACCCAGTTGTGAAAAATCCTGCAAATGTGACATATTGATTATTTCCCATTATACTACCAAATAAATAATAAAGTCTAATACTTAATGAATATTCTTTGGAGTTAATACAGATTTGTTCTCATTTGCTGATTACGATGACTGAATCATATATGAGGCTGTTTACCCTGAGTCCATAGGAGTGATCTGAAACATTAGATCATTAGGATGAAGACACATTTAGAAACACGCATTATATTTCCTAAATAGAGGCCTCTTCAAGAAATATCTGGCTGTGAATCCAGAACGAATTAGAGAAGATTGCATTTATAAAGATGGCTAAGGAAATACATTTCTCATTTATTTATTTGATATCATTTGTTGACCTAAAACAAACAGATATTTCTCCAGCAAAGATGGGTTTTTTCAGGATTAGCAAAGAATTGCTATCTGAGGTCTGCAACTATGGCCAGCCAGGTGCAAATTCCTTGCACAGCAAGAGAAGGAGAATGCTTTTACAGAGGGGAAAAGGAAGTCGGGAGGGGGATAGTAAACAAAGAGTTCATAGCTTTTCATTGGCTGAGTCCTGGCCAGGAAAGAGGAGTCTTCCTTCTTCCTGTAGTGTATGAGAGTTCCCCCTTCTGGTCTTCCAACTCTATCTAATTTTGGTTTCTCTTTCTTAATTTTTTACATTTTGGTAGATAGCACAAGTTCATATTTAAGAATATTGACCTGGAACCCTTAAAAGACATGAGCTAAAACCCCAGCTTTGTCTTGTGCTGGCTGAGTAAACTAGGCAAGTTATTTAATCTATGAATCTCAGATTTCTCATCTATAAAACAAGGATAATAAAACCCACATCATAGGGTTATTGTGAATATCAAGTTGCATGATGTAAGTCATGTGCTCAGCATGGTACTGGTATAGAGAAACCACTTAATAAATGATCATTACAATTCCTGTTACCTCTTGCCAAAGAAAAATATTCTTTTTCAGGCTTGGCTTAAAAAAAAAAAAGAAATATATAAAAATAATTCAGAACCATAAGACCATTTCTCTCCTTTACTATTTCATAAAACATTGTAAACTTTCTGACTACCTGAGAGAATTTGAAGGTAAATGTTTGCCCTTAGATCAGCGCAAAATAAGTGAACAAAGATTGAAAATTAAGCACATCAATGAATATTCAGATCTGAAAGACTGAATGTGGAAGGGGAGTACAGATAGAAGGACAGTCTTTTCTACTTTTAGATAAACGAGACTGAGAAATCACATCTAGAGATGGTATGAGGACAATGTGTATAGGACAAAATTACTAATTGAGATAAAATGACAATACTTGCAGTTTAAAACTTCCTCCTAAGCACAGAGGGCTAAATCCATATGGATATCTCCTCTTATTCTAGCTGAAGAAGACCCTTTCTCTCTTTAAACAAGAATTGACCAGTTATCTACTGTGGGGAGCCACAAAGGGCACAGACCTCATTAATTTCTAAAGATCCTGCCTGGTTTGAGGCAGAAGACCTATCTAATAACGTTGTCTCTGGAAAAATTAATTCACTGTGAACAAAGAAAGTTTGAACAAATAGTATAAACGAGTCCACTTCAATATATGTTAAGAGAGCCCCACAGGAGTGAATATGTCCTTCTGTAAGAAGTTTAGATAATATAATTTAGGGTGCATGTGACTGAGAGATGACCCATGGAGGAACTGTCACGTATGTGTGAAACTAATGTGAACAAATTCACTCCAGGCAATGAAAGGATGGCAAATGTACAGAGGGACCCTAGATTCTGGGTGACTGGGACCTGCAGTTTGGAGAGGGCAATTTAACACCCATACCCATACTCTATAGATTTTTCTCTTGAGGTTCTGAGCACTGAGAAGCTTTGCAAGGTAAAGATCTCAAAGAGCCTTAGCCTCAAGTCCTCAGGCCATTCTGAGTTGCTCTCGATAATAACTTGATATTGTTCTATGGATCAGTGCTACTTTAATACAGTTTCACCAGTCACTTGTTACTGTTCTTTGACAAGAAGTATCTCCAGCTGAGAAGATAAATCAACGACATCACTGAGCACACTCCTTAGTGCAACTGGAATGTTTCCTGATGAAGCTAGAAGTGCACTAATTTATATCTTGACACAAGTTCTTTATCCGGTGGAGGGCCAGTAACAGTTCGGGGATCAGCACTTTGAAAGCAAAGCACTAGATTATTATTTAGGCAGAAGTCAGAGAAGAGAATAGATTGAGGATAAATGTTCCACGTAGTAACTGATGAAGACTTCAGGAATGGTACAAAACAAAGAGTATGGGATAAGTCTAGCCATTGACCTCTTTTTACTCTCAAGGAAGCAATTCAAGAAGAATCTGCCTTTGGGAGCTCAACCATGTAAGTTAAATTCTGATCATTTACTACATGCTGGGTATTATGCTAGGCAATGTACCTGCAACATTTGTTTTGGAAAAACACCTATTAGCCTCCAAATGAATTAGAGATCCTAGGAATGCACTTTGGAAAATGTTGGCTAACATATTATGTTTAGTTATGCCTCCATTTCTTCAAATAAAATGAAATCACACCATCTTACACCCTCTTCATTGATCCATCTCTTTACTACTCAAACTTTCAAAGCTCATGCAATTAATTTGTTCACCAGAAGAGTTATGGAGTAATGACTATATGCCAGGCTCTTTGCATGTTGAGCACTGCATATATAAAAACAGATAACTAGTTATCACCACTTTCAATGAACTCAGAATTTAGTAGGCAATGTCTGCATATGAGAGACAAGTTGGAAAACCAGTTTCATTGAAAGTGTAGTTGCCCTTCACCATGAAAGAGTTTACTGAATGCACTTTTATATTCGACTCCTATATTAGTCCTAATGCTATAACTGTAAATGAAAGACACAAAGTCAAAACTATTTAAGGAAAAAGGAAATTTATTGATTCACACAATTCATTGGCCAGTGTTGGTCTAGCCTTAGTTAAGGCGAGATCCAAGTTGCAAACAATGCCTTCAAGGCACTTGCTTCGTCTTCACACTTCTTATACCTAAATGGCTTCACTTCCCATCAGGCTTTTTCCAACTGTTATATACAATGGCTGTGAGACCACCACCAGATAAACATCCTCCCAGTTGAGAAACCCAGTCATAAAGAGGTTTTCTCTCTCCTGGAATTCATATGCAATCTCAGGAAAGGAACTAATCAGACTTGCTTGGTCCATAAGCCCACCTCTGGATCATCAGTGTGGACAGGAACAGGTGGACTCTGACTCAGCAGCCTGACATGTTTCCCCTCTTGCGGTGGCGCGGTGTGAAGGGGCGTCGGTGGGGAATGGATAGCGTAGAGACTATAATAGCAGCCACATCAGAACCATGAAATTGTGCATACATCCCCAAAGACACTCAAAAAGAGTAAATCAGGTATTATAGACTTAATTAATCTTGCTTATACTATTTTTATAAAGTAATAAATTATTATTATTGTATATAAAAATGCACAGCTATGTATTATTGGGTATCTTATTTGTTGCAAAACTATTTTGACACTGTACCTATTAACATCCCAAGAAATTCATGTTAAATGGTCACTGATCTAACTCAGTCTTCTCCATTTACAGATAAATAAGTAAATTAAGGCTTAAAGGAATAACCACATTTCCTTGATTTTTAAGACACTTTTTTTTTTATACCTTTAGCATCTCAGAAATTTCACCTTGCAATTGATGATGTGCCATGGTTTATATGGGGTTTCTTTCTTAGTGGCACATGATATAATGGCACATCTCACATTCAACGGTATCTTTGGTGAGATAAAATTCACTAAATATCTTGCCAAAGGTCCTAGTAGGGGCACAGCTAAGTGACAGAGGCTGGAGCATGACATGGGATTTGTGACTTTCAACCAATGCTTCTTCCATCTCCCCACTGTAGCGAGTGATGCCATTTGATAAATGATTCTTGCCAGAAGCCACGTTATTGCTAAAAGCTAATGCTGACAGGGTATTACTCTATAAGGCCTGCAACCCGTGCCTGAGGCCTGACAGGTGTAGGTATACTTATTGTTCTTTGAGGTTTTAGGTGAGGTGAATTTACAACAAAATGCTATTAACTTAACTACCAGTGTGCCTACTTGAAATCTCAAGAATGCATCCTAATGCCTTCCACTGTCAACTGCCTTGGATTCTTTTGGCTTGTTCCTTTTGGAAACCGCTGCATTCTCTCCGCCAGAAATGATTAACTACTTAAATAAAATGTTGCTGTGTTCTGTTCTGTTGACTGTCAGTATAATCTTTTGTACCTTTTGACAAGTCTTCAAGAGAGCCTCAAGTTGGGTATTACACATCCAAATGGATCCAATCAATATCTAAAATGCTGAAGTGACAAGTGAACAGAGAAACTTGTTTGTGAATAAACATGATAATTAATGACAATCAATGGGACAGTTCAGTCAAGTAAATCTTGAGAGTATAGCTTTTACCAATAAGCATTTGTCAAACCGTGCTGCTCAGCAAACTAACTTGCTTTAGGGAGTTATTAATGACCCAGGTTTAACAAAACCATTGTCAAAAGAAAGCGAACAAAAAATATAGCTTCCCAGAAATTCAAGGAAATGGTGTCTGCTTGGAAGGCACAGGAACAGAGTTACTGACAGAACTGTTAATACATATCCATTCTTCATATATAACACTCATCAGCTCATAGGGAAAAAAAAAAAAGAATCCCTTTCCCTTGTTCTTTTCTCTCACTAAAAATAAGTATCAGCCTTACAGGTTTCACAGTATGCATCTTTATAGCCCACAGAGTTTAGAATTATGGACATAAAAATGCTTCGAAATCAAGATGGTACAGAAACAAACTGCATGTGAAAAATGAATTGATTCAAATTGGATTTAATTAGAAATTTAATTAGAAATCAGCAACACCCTAAAATAAAATTCTCCAAAACTTATTTAAAATTTTTCCATAATGAAAGATACTTATGTGTTTTTTAAAAGTCATCTATTTTGTTTCTAATGGATGTTTACCATAAGAATAAATTACAGCTGTTTGATCAAAGTCCCTTTTTGAAGGAGTCTTTTCACAATTATAATATCTTTTTCCAGTTGGTACTTTAAGAACAATTTGTTTTTCATATCCCTAATGTTAGCACAGGATTTTAAATTTGAAGATTTGATTGGGTTAAATGCATCTCCATTAATATTAGACATCAGGAAAGAACTCTGAAACCAAATGTACTTTTCAAATTTCTTACAAAGACAAAGCATTCACTGTCAATTACTAGCCTAATTACTCAAAAGCAATAAAAGTTTTCTTTGGGGATCCATTTTTATCTCTCCAAAAATTGGTATTTTCCATGAAAAATGGCCATTTAGTTAATGTTTCACTGGCCTTATAAATACAATAATATACTCTCAGGACCAAAACTTGGGACATGAATTCTGGCCCCAAGACAGAATGGTGGCTAGGGGTCAGGTCAGATAGTTTACATACAAAATGTTTTTACAGCCTCACAATTACCCATAGGCGTCAATAAAGTTATACCATTTAGAAATAAAGCTCAGGAAGGATAAGTCACTTATTTTAAAAAACCCCAAAACTAAAAAGCCATATGAGCTAACTTTTTAGCATTTTCTATCAGCCATCATAAGGTTCGAGGGAGAATAACACTCTTCAGAAAAAAGGGTCAAAATAGCATGTATTAATGTTAATATCGGTAAAACGATTGCCCAAGAAGCTGGTCTATATCATCAGGCAAATTGGCCCCTCATAAATGTTCACAATATGGGACACCTGCAGGCAGCTTGCTCACCAAAAAAGAAAGAGGCTAGCATCTGTATGCCCAGTCTCTCCTTTTGAAGTCACAGTTCGGATATGTATCTCTCTACTTACTGCCTGTAGGGTCCTCTTACTATGTAAGAGGGCAAAGCCAAGCCAGGAGTTTTACACTAAGGAGACATGCCACAGGAAGGCAACAAGGGCAGTGGGGAAGAAGCATTCTAGACACTGTGCTAAGCTTTTACACCCTTCTCATATGTAATCCTCACCAAGCACCATGAGGTGCTTAACAGTATCTCATTTACTAATTAGAAAAATGAGGTTTAGAGAAGTTAAATAATTTGCCCCAAGTCATACTGCTAGTAAATAATGGAGCTGGACTTTCAATTCAGTACCCAAAGTAGCATCCAAAGCCTGAGAATTTGCAGAATGATAGGAAGTAGGATCCTGAGGAAGCATCCATCCATCCATCCACACGTCATTGTTTTGTATATAACCTGTAGAGATGGACATGAAAATAAATTCTCTCATAACTGAACATTCATGGCATGGGTACTAGCATTTGATGTGAGGATACCCAGTAGCAATATTGTCTTATATATGCTACCAAAAAGAAGAACAGCAGACCCTCTGGCCAGTTTCACAGCAGCCCCCTCTCTGTGAGCTGACAGACAGTTTAAAGAAAGAGTGTGGAGGAAAAGGAGCATGAATTCAAACCTGCGACTAACTAGAAAAATTTTAAATAAATTTTTTATGGCAATAAAGTACCCAAAACTTGGAAATAAAGGAAGAAGATGAGTGCCCATACTTTTAAGTTCATACTGGAGCACTGCCCATAATGGAGAGCATAATATGCCACCCCTCAAAACGCCACTTTTTAAAAGTTATTTAAGAAACAGCTGGTGCATCAAGGACACTCTGACCTTCCTTTGTCCCCCTGAAAACAGAAAATACATCTCCCATATGAAGAGTACCTTCCCTGTACCAGGAGGTTAGAAGGCATCCTCATCACCAGATATTGTGAATTTAGGTTGTTTAAAAAACAACAGCAACAACAAAAAACATGCTATTTCTCCACTAATTTACTACTCTAAATCCAAACCCCTTTGTCTTGTCAGTTCGTCACAAATTTATTGCTTCCTTGTCTAAAAGGTATAAAATCTGCCTGCTTTGATCACTTCTTTGAGTCTCGTATTTTATGGGGATAGCACATACAAAATTAATTTTTTTTTCTCCTATTAATCTGTCTTACGCCAATTTAATTGTTAGACTAGGCAAAGAACTTGGAAGAAGGGAATACTTTTCCACCTCTACACCCAGTTGACCTACATAAGGGTTCTCTCTTTGGGTTCCTATTTAGTATCCACTGCAGCTCATATTCTGAAAGTAGATTTAAATTTGTAGAAGGTCAACATGTTGCAAATATTTTTTATCCAAGGGAAAAGGAAATTATTTTTGTGTGCTAGAAAAGACTCCCTAAATGTTACAGTCTAATCCTACAGTCTTGTAGGACATTCACTAGTTTTGTAACTATTTTCACAGCCTTATTTTGACAGTTAAACTGATTGTAGTGACTTTGGTCTCATGATTCCTCCTTTGAACAAGCGTTATCCTCCTATTGGTTCTGTTATTAATGAGTTAAAAAAAAAATCTTTACCAGGTACTCATATCTGTATTAGAGACATGAGTTTTTAACTTTTTGAAAATTGTACATTGACATTATTTAACCCTCGGAATCAGTTTCCTCCTTGTAAAATATAAATAATAACTTCCTCAGACTGCCTAGGATGATTAAATGAAAGAAGATCCCGATCCAGTAGTTGGTGCTCATTAAATGTTATAAAACAATACAAACTGTAGTAACAATAGCAACAATTATGATTGTAACTGTCGTTGTTACCATTACTTTTGTTATTTTTCCAATGCAAATTACAGACCATCTATCAAATATGTATATACTTATGGTTTGAATGAATAAATCTTTGCTAAGAATTAGTTGGGTAAACAAGAAGAGATTGAAGTTAAATTCTGTGATAGTTAAGGCAGGGAATATCAAAGGCTCTGTAGTCAAAGATCATTTTTAAAGAATTCTACTCCATCTTTGGCAATTTTGTACAAAACAATAAAAATAAATTACCAGGAAAATGAGATAAAAACCAAAGACATAAAAACGAATACTCATTTTAAAAATTATTCATTAGACATAAAACACCTGTTGGTTTCCTATAAATATCTAAATCTTTGCTCTCAATTTCTTAACTTCTCTTGCGGTAAACCACTTGCAAACAACTTGGGAACCAGCACTGGTTCACAGACTACACTTTGAGTAGAAACGGTGTAAGATTCACCAGATGATAATGAAGTGATGCTCCCTAAGACAAAATGATCGGCTGTATGACATTAACCTCCAGCTTCTGCAAACACTAACTCAGTATGCTAGGATCATTATATTGTCTCTGAATTTCACTATTGGCACAGACAGTCACTTTGGAAGCCTATGGCAAGTAGAAATTAGCTCACGTATCAGCAGCAACATATTCTTTAGTTTTAAACTGCGAAGTCACAGTAAAAAAGAAGATGGTTTACACAAGTGGGAGCAAAGATGAATGATGTTGCCCCTTGAAGTTCTGCAGGCATGAATGATAAGCAAACCTCTTTCGCCTGGAGAATCTAGCCTTGAAGACCACAGAATCCTGCAAAGGAAAGCTTAAAATTTGCCTTGCTTTATATTCTCCTTTAAACTTTGAAACTCAAAAAGAGATTAATTTGGAGCCAATTTCTGTTTGCATTGCTTGCTTTCTCATGCAAATGTAATGCTGGCCTACTTTACCTTTTCTTAATTAGGGGTGGAAGAACAAATGTTTCCTCTATTCTAATGCTACCAGCTTGTCATTCGCTTTTTCCGTTTCTTTCTTAAGGGGATTTTTCTCCTTTGGGCAAAGTGTTTAGTTAATATATTAATAGTCACCAGCCTTTAAACAAAGTGCAGTTGTATAATGGGTTTGTGAAAAGAGCAAAGGGTTTTGCCCCTGGGCCAAGAAGTGAACTTAGAAGGAATCCAAACAGGAAACTTTGGCCAAGGCAGTGAGCTGGACCTTCAATGGGCCCCTAGTCACTGAACTCTCCAGGGAAAAGCAACGTTGAACACAGCATTCTGTGAGTTAGGAGACTCTCCACTCTATTAACTTCTATTCCAGGTACAAATAAAGAAGATCCAGGTTTTTCAGAGTTGATATCAGAAGCTACGTGTTCTATGGCACAACCAAGCTCATTTTTACTACATTAGAGAAGAACCGTATGTGTTATTTTACCTTTCCCTGGAAAGTACCCATTCACAAAAAAACAAACAAAAAAAAGAGAAAAACCTTGTATTGAGTTAAAATTGATTCCCAAATACCTCAATCTCTGCCCATTGATTATATATCTTTGCTCACAAGTAGCCCTAACAGTCTAATTTTTTTGGAAGTAACTTTTAGTACTATGTTTCCCTCTATCATTAAATCAGTTTTCTTATCTTAGATAATCATCCACTTCTCTGGATCCTCTATTAAAAAAAGAATTATGATACAAAATAGTCTTGACTGGTCTGCTTACATAATGCTAGAAATTAAGGAGATGAAATTTAAGTAGGACCAATGTAATTTCTTAGGATTGAGTACTATGAACAAAGTCTGTTTAAGTTTAGGACAGGAGACATCTTAATTTTTTATTATGAATGTTAACTTATCATACACAATAAATCACATGGCAGATCATGGCTATTTACAAATACTTAAACATCTATTTCAGAGGTTTAGCTCAGATACTTTAGATTTTAGCTCAGATACAAGGAAGTTGTTTTTTTTCCTTAATTTTTATTTTTTAATTTTTTTTATTTTATTATTATTTTTTGGCTGCATTGGGTCTTCGTTGCTGTGCACGGGGCTTTCTCTAGTTGTGCCGAGCGGGGGCTACTCTTCATGTGGTGCGTGGGCTTCTCATTGTGGTGGCTTCTCTGGTTGCAGAGCATGGGCTTTAGGCATGCGGGCTTCAGTAGTTGCAGCATGCAGGCTCAGTAGTTGTACCACACGGGCTCAGTAGTTGTGGCACACGGGCTTAGTTGCTCCGCAGCATGTGGAAGCTTCCCGGACCAGGGATCGAACCCTTGTCCCCTGCATTGGCAGGCAGATTCTTAACCACTGTGCCATCAGGGAAGTCCCTCTTAACAATTTTTAAAGTACTGAATTTTAGAACTGGAAGAATCTTACAGGTCATTTAGTTACTCCAACTTTCAGGGTATCTGTAAAATAGAAAAACTTTTAACTGAGGCCTTCTTTAAATTTCAAATAAGTATTTTGAAAAGGACTGGGTGGAAGGCAGAGCCCTGGGGCCTATCATTATAGACCTCTGTCCTCCACACTGCGGATTTATTTAATTAAATTTATTTATTTATTTATGGCTGCATTGGGTCTCTGTTGCTGCACACGGGCTTTCTCTAGGGGTCTTCATTATGGTGTGTGGGCTTCTCATTGCAGTGGCTTCTCTTGTTGCGGAGCACGGGCTCTAGGCGCATGGCCTTCAGTAGTTGTGACACGCAGGCTCAGTAGTTGTGGCTCGCTGGCTCTAGAGTGCAAGCTCAGTAGTTATGCTGCATGGGCTTACGTGCTCCACGGCATGTGGGATCTTCCCGGACCAGGGCTCAAACCTGTGTCCCCGCATTGGCAGGTGGATCCTTAACCACTGTGCCACCAGGGAAGCCCAGATTTATTTTTTAGATTTGGCCATTTAGGAAATTTTTGAAATACCTACATATATGTATTCAACTTTTTCCCAAAAGATAATGAAAGATTTAGGCAAATGAATTTTATAGGTCAATGGGGGAGGGCTCCCATAATTTTCTTCTCTATCTTCAATATCTATTCTTTCTCAACAAAGTCCATTCTCTCTTTTCCCATGTGACAGTCTGAACAGAGAAGATAGGACATAAAACAAGTACAACAAACCTGCTTTCTCTTTGTTTTCTGTTACAGCTTTACCATCTGCCCCAAGCAGTAGGCCTCTTCCTTTCTGCCAGAGTTCACTAGGTTTACACCATAATTAACAGTGTTTGCTGTTATACACCCTTCACTAGCATGTGTGCTCTTCAGAGTTTATGAGTTTTTTTCTTTTTTAAATCCTGAAACCAGATTTATCTCCAGGTTAATCCTGTGAGGTAAGCAGACTGTTTTATAAAAACAGCTCCATTTTATAAGAGGGAACCATGACACACTATCACAGGCATCTATACAGATGACATTCATTCACTACCTTGTTTAAGTTCATCACTCTTTCCATATATCTAACTAGCAAATTACAGGTCCAGAAGCCAAATCCAGCCTAAAGTGTGTTGGCCAGTAAACTAAGAAAGGTTTTTACATTTTTTAAAGTTACATCAATAGCTACACATTAGTCTCAATTTTGCATCTTGGCCTACAAAGTCTAAAGTATTTACTATCTGACCCTTTAAGCCGAAGTTTAAGCTAATGCCTGATCTATATCATAAGCTCTAGAAGAGAAGAATCTTCAAAATAAATACTGATGACAGCTTAAGAAACATGGATCAGTATTAACTTTTATAAAGAGGACAACTCATAAAAGTAAACAGAAAACTGAATAAGTCATGAAATTCAAAACCTGGACAGAGAGGGAAACTCCACAAAAAAACACAAAATTTCGTCAGAAAATACTGAAGAAACTTAAAGTGGGAAAAATAGATTTTATTCTTTAAAAGAGTTTTTGTTTTTTGTTTTTTTTTTTTTGTTTTTGTTTTTGTTTTTTTTGCGGTATGCGGGCCTCTCACTGTTGTGGCCTCTCCCATTACGGAGCACAGGCTCCGGATGCACAGGCTCAGCGGCCATGGCTCACGGGCCTAGCCGCTCCGCGGCATGTGGGATCTTCCTGGACCGGGGCACAAACCCGTGTCCCCTGCATCTGCAGGCGGACTCTCAACCACTGCGCCACCAGGGAAGCCCTAAAAGAGTTTTTGAATGTTTGCTTCATGGGTTATTGTCCTAAACTTAGGTTTCAAGTTTCTTGAAGAAAAAATGAAATATTCTTTAGTTTAAATTTGATATGGTCCTCATCCTGTGAGCCTTCGATAAAATGCCACTCAAACATTTGAAAGGATCAAGCTGGGCTTGAGAGACTCTTCTGGGCCAGAGGCAATCTGCCAAACTCCCATCCAATGCAGCCTATTGGATGAGGTGAGGGAATGAGACAGGAGCCCTGATAAACCCAAGTCGTGATACAGGTCACAGTGCAATGCACAAGCAATTCCTCACCACAATGAGAAAAAGCCCGACACTGGGCTTATTTTGAGTAGGGCAGCTGGGAATATTCCTTCTTGCCCACTGTATCACCTCAGAAATGAGCCTGGCAAAGCCACTTTGTTTATTTACCTAGTCGAGTAAGGTGGGTATGATGATTACCTGTTTCTTACTTTTCTTGTTTGGCTTCTCTGCCCCTACTGGGAATAGAAATCTAAAGGTCAGAGAAAGACCAGGAACAAACAGGCTGATCATGACTTGATGGAAGGAGAAAAGGTGGTTATTGTCTACCTGGTAACTGTATAACCTTTAATAAAGCCAGACTGCAAATAGCTACCAATGAGAGAAATTATTAGGAAGTTCTTATTTCCTTGGGTGAACCCAGACTGAACCCAGACTGAACCCAGACTAGAGGGTTCAATATGAAGCTGATTATGAAAATCAAGTAAAATATATTAGCAGATTTGTTGTTACTTGTCCCTGGGCCCAAAATAGTTTTATAGCTCAGAAGAGTAGTAAATGTCAAACCTATTTTTACTTATTCTCCCATCAGTATAAAGACACATAATTTTATGTGTCAACTTGACTAGGCTATGGTGCCCAGTTGTTTGGCCAAACACTAAATTTTCCTGTGAAAGTATTTTCTAGATATGATTCACATCTACGATCAGTTAACTTTAAAGCAGATTACCTTCCAGAACATGGGTCTCATCCCAACAGCTGAAGCCCTTAGGAATGAAGAGTTAGGTTTCTGGAAAAAGAAGGAATTTTGCCTTAAGACTGCAACATAGAAATTCTGCCCGAGTTTCCAACTTTCAAACTCAAGACTGTAACAACAATTCTTGCCTGAATTTCCATCCTGCCCTACAGATTTTTAACTTCCCATCTGCTACAATTGTGTGAGCCAATTCCTTAAAGTCAAAAATCTCTCTCTCTCTCTCATTCGTATTAAATTGATTTTATTTCTTAGAGAACCGTAACACCTCTTGATTCTCTTCAAACTGAGTTATGAAGATAGGACAAACTGCCCAAAGATAGGGAGAACAATGCAATAAAGTTTTCCAAGACAGAACATCTGGCCAATCTGAGCCAAATGGTGGAGGAGAGCATGCGGTCATCCTGTGAAATACTGTTCCTCCAAGCTTGCTACATTTAGCTGAGTTACTGTACTTCGTGTACAGTTACATGAATCCCTTATCTACCAGTCACAGGTGAGCTCATCTACATAAAGAAACACTTGTAACAGGGCAGTGTGCATACTATAAACTGAAAACAGTAACATGGCAAAGAAATTCAGCTGGCATTGCAAGCAACAAATACAAGTATCTGACCTTGTCAACAGTTCAGGTGAGTTTCTTCAAGGAAGAGAAATCTGAACTGAAATTTGAGAAATGAACAGTCCATTCAGTGAAGCTGGTTGACTTTCAAATCTGCATAAGAAATGGTGACTTTGCTCTTGGATTTCAGATCTATGTGATGAACTGCCTTCAAGACTTTCCTTTCAGACCTTGAACTCCTAAGCCCAAAATGACTCTTTATACACGAAGTACAAGTCCAACTTGCTCTTCCCTTAGCATCATCCTGCTCTTGACTACTTGGAGCATCGTTCCTAAACTTTCCTGCATATTACAGTCACCTGGGAAGCTTTTAACACTCTTAATGCCCTTGGCATATCCCACACCAACTGAATCAGAATATCTGAGAGTGGTAACTAGGCATCTGTTCTGTTTAATGATTATCAGGTGATTAGAATGCGCAGTAAAGCTTAGGAAACACTGACTTTGGTCTATGATTTAAGTAAAAAGTTTTCACTTGTGCATTCAAGACATTCCACTTGGTACCTCTCACTGATCTTTGAAGACTTATCTTCCAAACGATCCAAATGCCAGACAAACTGAACTACTCACATTTCTTTGCGGATGTCTCCTGTCATTATGCTGATTAAGTTGATCTTTCCATGTAGGTCCGGTCCTCCTGCCACATGCACCTATTGGCATTCTGTCTTTCTACATTCACCTCCTCCAAAAAGGTCTCCCCAGGGTCACAACTAGATGAGAATGATCCCTTTGGAAATCTCACACAGCAGTCTGCGTATCTCTTAGGGACTGTACTGTGACCTATAATCTAGGTTAGTAATTTTCAATTCAACAAACCTATGTTGAGCACTCTTTGCTATTCACGTAGCTAATGTTTAGGGGATGCCACCATTACTGACTACAAGAACCACATGTCTATCCGAGTTCAAATTCAGCAACTGGCTCTTTCTAATCTTTATTTACACTCTAACACTGGGCCCAATGTCTCTTTGAAGTAGACACTAAATAAACATTTTTTGAACTTAGGAGATGATATAAGTCTAAGTGTAAAGAAAGTAATACAACATAGTGTGAGCATAAATATTAGGCCTAAAGTGAAAAATAGTAATTTTCATCGAAAAGTGAAATGTGATATGTCGGTGGTGTGAAATATGATAACCTCAACTTTGGATTCCAGAGTCAAGGAAAATATTTCAGGACCTCTCCGTGAGGAAACTTGTTGCTTTCTGAGACAACATACCACTACCATCCTAATATCTGTTTTAAAATACAAACTTATTTTAAAGTTACCAACGGGGAAGCAGGGGGAGGGATAAATTGGGAGATTGGGATTGACATATACACACTACTATATATAAAACAGAAAACTAATAAGGACCTACTGTATAGCACAGGGTACTCTACTCAATACCCTGTAGTGACCTATATAAGAAAAAAAAACTACAAGAGTGGATATGTGTATGTGTATAACTGATTCACTTTGCTGTACACCTGAAATTAACACATCACTGTAAATCAACTATACTCCTATAAAAATGAAAAAAGAGTAAATATACACTTACCATAAAATGTAAAAAAATACAATCTATGTTCATTTATTCCTTATTTAGCAATTATTAAGCATATACTCTCAGATGCTAAGCTAGAAACTGAGATCCAATACTGACTAGGAAAGTCATTCATTCATTCATTTCATCAACTAATATTTGTTAAGTGCTTATTGCGTGTCAGGTAATCTTATAGGCACTGGGGATATTGCAGTGAATGAAACAGACTAAAATTTCTGCCCTCATGAGACACGATCACAAGTAACTTTGGAACCAGACTAAAAGCATTTCTTTTCTAATTTAATTGCAAGCAACTGGAAAGGGTATCAGTACTGTTAAATTTAAATTTACTAGATTCTCCTAAGTGTAATTCTATGTTTGGATTCCAACTAAAGGACAGTCAGCCAAAGGAAAACTCAAGGATAACTTTTCATGGACAACTTGTTCTATTTTCAAACAAGCAATGCTCTTCTCAGGCACATACATGTCTTGCACATAAGAATACGTGTCTCTGGGCAGTGCATTCTGCCACTTCAGGCAGAAACAATCTATTTCTCTGCATGTTCCTCATCTGTCATGTCAGAGACAGAAAATGAGAAGACGACTTGCAAAACTACCAAATGAGCACGTTTTCTAAATTTTCGGTCATTCTTCTGCTGGAGGCAATACATATTTCCGTGCTGCCCAGAGACAGCTTGAGCAGTTGTAGTGGACGCTGTTTCGGGTCGCTTTCCGTATTGCAAGTCTATGATTCAAGTTGTTATCCTAGGATTTTTCATACTGTATATTATTATTCCCCACCTATGAGATAAAGATTATCTACTAGGATGCTTTCAATCAAAAATAAGAAAAGACTCAGCTAAAAATGTCTTAACAAATAAGAAAATTTAGTATTTTAGATAAGAGATCAGAGGTAGTTATTAGGGTGTAATTCAGCAGGTCAACCATAAGTTTCTTTTCGACTTTCTTCCCTAAATCTCTCTTCCATTGAGTGTGGCCTCAGTACTCAAGGTCATGTGCTACCCGCAGTGGTTTCAGGTATCGCACATGGAAAATTTAAAGGCTGGAAAAAACCACAAAGAATACAGCCCTTCGTGATGGTCCCCTTTAAGAGTGAGGAAAGCTTTCCCAGAGGTCCTAAACCCATATCCCTTCCTTCATTTTGGTCAGAAGGATACCACGTGCCCATTTTTAAGCCAGTCACTGGCAGAGGAATGAAATTACGAGGGATTGGCTTAGAATGTGAATGAAGATCCAGCCTGTAGGCCTCTAATTCCTGGAAAACAGGACATTGGAAAGCTTTCTATTACCAAGGACGTGGGAAGATTGGTTGCCTGAGTAGGCAACAGTGTCTTCAATTGAATAACATGTGTTCCTAGAAAATAGGTATAGATACTAACTAGGAAGTTCCTTGCAAGAGGAACGGCTCTCAGAGTTATTAGCAGCACCAGTGGTGGAATCTCCTGGGTGGAGGAGGTGGTTAAAAATAAATACTGAGGCTGGGACCCACCTGCAGGAAATCTGAGTTTACAGCCTTTAGGCACAGCCTAGACATCAGGATTTTTAAGTTTCCAGGTGATTCTCATATGAGGAAAGTTGGAGAACTATGGCTCTAAAGCAGTGTTTTTCAAACTTGAATGTGCACACAAATCACCTGGGGATCTGGTTAATCACCTGATGACCCTGATTTGGTTAGTGGCATTTCTAACCATCTCCTAGTGATGCTAATACTGCAGGTCCATGGATCACGGATGCTCTGAGTTACAAGACTCTATCATGGGATCCTGTAACCCGTGGTCCCATCATAATTACTGCAGTGTATGTAGTTTGGCTGGTGCATCTGAATTTTCAACTCACCCTGACTTCTTCCAAAAAGCTAGAAAACTGTCTACCCCAGAGTAGGTATTTCATAACTGTTCATTTGAATTCACATCGTTGAATGTTACAGAGAGCCTGTTTCTAAGTGGTAGTGTGTTAAACAGGTGGACCACGTCAGAAAATGGAACTTTGAGGTTCCCAGATGAGAAACGGACTAGCCGTATGACTGACTACATTGGACTGCCTGTGGACCTCTGATGGGGGGCAACTGGTTAAGTTCTAGAGACTGTGATGTTTTGTGCAAGGCCAATCTACGTGTTCACACACAGGTGTTACCTTCGCTTAGGGGACAAGCTGACAAAAGTGATTAGGTGAGGAGTAGCAGTTAAAGCCAAGTCTGGATGCAGACAGCTGCCTCTTCTTCCTCTGGTGCTTTTACAGGAGATAACTTTTTATTATTTTAGTTTTTATATTTGAAGGCATACACTAGCCTGCATGAGACCCAGGAGGGACAGTGAAAAGCTATTTTATATTAGGATGTCCATGAGCATCCTTGTGTAGCTCAAAAGAGCAAGGTTGGATTTTAAGCATAAGGAGTCAGCTCCCCTTTTCACAAAAGTATAAAAATTGTAGTCCACAGCACAAGGAAGCCAAGGAGAATATGGCCATTAGAGACACCTGTGAGTGGCAGTGAATTATTCTCTCACATTACAAACGATAGTCATCCCAGAATCTGGATCCTTGCTGCTTGCCTTTTTCTGGCTCAGAGCAATGTAATACAGAACAGGGTATCCAAATATTTCACTCTCACAGGAGTGTCAGGAATGAGATGCTGTCCTAATGTTGCCACCTGCACAACAGGCTGTTCCTGAACCATGTTTAGCAAGCTGTGTGGGGAAATGCATGAACCCTTGAGTGACAGGTGTCTCCAGTTCCATGGTTGCCCTTCCAAGCTATATTTGTCTTGGCCACCAGAGACAGTGTTGTTGTCATTTTTTAACTTTTTAATTGAAAAGAAGCCTGGGCTTAAAGAAGCTGCGATACTGTGCAAAAGTTGAAATGACAGTTAAACCACAAATGTATATTTATTTTTAATGGTGAGGTCACCCTTTCCCAGAGGTAACTGGATGAGTTCATCAGCTTGCCTCCTGCCAAAGTGGTGAATTTTCTTTGCACAATCGAGTCTCTAGCCCTGCTTTAGTCCTTTTGCTGTCTCTCTCTGGAATACAGTTCCTCCATCTTCGCAAACCCACATTCTGCATGGTACAGGGATACGTGCAGGTCAAGGGGCAATAATAGAGACTAAAGAGAAATACAGTGTCTGAGCTGGTCAGAGGGGCCACATAATGGAAGGCTTGGAGGCAGTGCAGCTGGAGCCACCCTTTCTGGATTCAATTCCGAGTTTTGACACATACTAGCTATGTTACTACAACCTTTTACGATTCAATTTCCCACAGTTGAAATCTAGGTAATAATCTGTACAGGGCTGTTTGAGTATTAAATTATTTAATGCATGTAAAGTTTTCTGAAGAATGCCTCATACACAGAAAATGGTATTACATGTAATAAGCATTACAATTTTATATCACAGTGTTTTTACTTCAAGGTGGTGGGATTTGGTGGTTTATTTTTTCTCTTCTTAATACATACTTTTGCTCTTTCCAATGAAAAAAGTGAATGCATAATCCTTTTTATAATATGAAAAATATATATGTAAATTATATACTATATATTTAAAATATATGTAAAATATATAATTACATAGTATATAAAATATACCATACATATAATTACATATTACATATAACATATATAATTAGATAGATATGTGTGCGTGTGTGTGTGTGTGTGTGTTGGTTAGCTATTGCTGCCTAACACACGATCCCAAAATCAGTGACTTAAAACAAAGAACATTTATTATCATAGCTCATGGATATGCTGTCTGACCTTAGCTGACGCATGCATCTGTGGGTTGGCTGAGGCTTCTGTCCCAGGGTTGGCCTGGTTGTGGGGCAGCTCTGTGCTGCTCATCTCTCATCTCCTTGGGACAAGTGGGATAGCCCAGGCAGTCCTCCTCATGGCAGCGGCAGAAGCACAAGAGAGCCAACAGAAACATGGAAGGCTTTCTGATGCCTAGCCTCAGAAGGGGTACAACGTTTGTCCCATTGCTATTGACCCAAGGAAGCCACATGACCATAATCACAGTCAAGAGCCAGGGATGGATAACCTGCCTTTTATGTGGGAGAAACTGTAAAGACACAGAGCAAAAATGTTGGATATGTGGAAGAGAGAAAAACTGGGACAGGGACTACCATCTTTCTGAGCCCTTTCAAAGCACTAGTTTCAGTATACTCCTAACCTATCACGGTGACTGGAATCATGGCATTTGGAGGCGGATACATCTGGCTTCAAATCCCAAATCAGCAACTGAATAACTATGTTAGTTTGGCAAGTCACTTCACCTCCCTGAATCAGCTTTCTATTTGTAACGTGGAGATGAAAATAGTGCTAGCCTCATTATATTTCTAATAATGAAATGAGGCAATCCATGTAAAGATCTTAGAAAGTACTAGGATAAGTACTGTGAGTACATAGTAAGCAGTTAATATTTGTTGATAGCCTTGGTGCTGTTTACCATCCCCATCTTCAATAAAGCTGTCATACGTTTCCCAAACAGAAGTAATCTCTTCCTCTGAAGGCCTTTACTTCTGTAATCACCTCTACTCGTCATCTGATGTGCATCACATACAGTGTGGCTTTGTGGTTATTTAGGTACCTCTCTTACTGGACTGTAAACTTCTGGATGGACACAGACCATGCTTAATGTATCTCTGCATTCCACAGCACTTTGTATGTCTTTACCACCGTTACAATGCCATGAATAGTTTATGCTTTTACAGTGCTTTGTAGCCAATAAAGTGTTTTCTAATTTAATTTTCTCAATGTGAGATAACAGGGGCAGACTTTATCCCCATTTTATAGATAAGAAAACTGAGGCTAAGAGATTTTGACACCTGCCCAATATCACATGATGTGTGATATAAACTTCATTCATTTTATATATTTGACTTTTACCCTGTTAACATTCATTGTATGTATGTAATACGGATTTACTGATGGAAAAATTGAAGTTCAACAACACTATAAAAACAGTTTTCAATAGCCAACACTAAAGAGCACCATGAAATCCAAGGTATGAGTTATTCTGACCAGTAATTTTTTTTCCAGCAATACGTTGGAAAAAAAAAATGAGGAAAGCAATAATCTTAGGTTTTATCCTGATTTTTCTTTTTTCTACCTTATGCAAAAATCACAAAATTTATCTGAATTTGTATAAGGGATAAAGTGATGGTTAGGTTTCTAAATGCCATGGTTTTTACTTAACTTGGGATAGAAAAGCAAGACAAATTTTAAAAAAATGCTCTTTACATTGCAGGTGTCATTTTTGAAGTATACAATCATCCAACTGAAGGGAGGCACAGGGCAGGGGGAAGGGCAAGCTTAAATCTGACATGTGAAAGGTTGGCACCTCATGTAGAGTCATTCCTTCCCATCCTTAACCTCATGAGTTGAAAGGCTTCACACTCTAGAAAGAGACTGACAATCTTTCTGGGGCCTATCTCTTCCTACCTCCTTCTAGACTTTGCTTTCATGTTTATTATAAATCATTTGACTATTAAATCATGGCCAAGCACATATATGTCCAATTGCACGTTCAGGGTTTCAGAACAATTCCTCTGAAACATATACTGTTTATTGGGGGAATATTGTTGAAGCCTAAAGAAGTCTAAGCTTCAATATCTAAAAACCACTGAAAAGGTTTTGTGATTTGTAAAGTTCCGTATAAGCAAGGATCACTCTGAAAATTAATGAAAAATGAAAATATTCCGTATAGATGTATTTTTATGTTGAAGGGCCTGTTCACTGGAGCAATGGCTACATAGGTTAAATGAATTTGCAGATTAAATATTTATCCTCTCCCATTCACACTGCAAAAAGCTGATAAAACGTATCTTTAATCCCAGAATCCCAGAGAGAATCAGAGAATGAAAGAGAGAATTTTTACTCTGTGTAGCTAATATTCTAATTTATAGAATAATACCTCATTTTAGATTATGATTCACTCTTACACCAAAGCAATAGACTGGTTCCTTTTTCAACAAAAAAGTTCTACTCTTCTGGATTGGGGTAGTATCCCAGAAAATTACTGAAAAAAATATTTAAATGGTGAAAACCAAACTCTGTAATCTCAATCTAAGTCACCTGCTCAGTATTGTGGATGATCCTGGTTTACAAACACTCAGTTTTCTTCCTGCCAAGTTACCTGGTCTTTACTCCACACCAGTGACTGCCAACCACTCAGACACAAACTCCTGGTGACTTGTGGAATTAGGGCAAGTAGTTTGTGAATCTACTTGCTTACCAAGTAAAATCTATAAGAAAAATAAGTTGTATATTCTACTCACATATATATAATTTTTATAATAATTAATTAAAATGTCTTTTGAAATAAATAATTATAATCAAAATGTATCTATGAAATTACTTGATATTAAAAAGTGGTCTGGGACATTACAGTCCAAAAATTTGGATTGTGACTACCATAGGCACCACTACCTGCTGCTCTAACCAACTTCTGATCTGTGGAAAATGGGGTTAGTATAATGGCCCTACATTGTTAAATCGTTTGTGTTCTGTTTTTCACAATCAAATAATTGTATTCTTTATTTATATTTTTCTTCTACCTTTTCTTAAAGACTTTTTTTCCCCTGAGCAAAGGACCAGTAGGAACTTTCTACTTACCACATTATCTCAGTGGTGTCTTAAAACTTTAATGATGTGGCCTCAGGGATGATGAGATTTCATAATATCCTACATTCATCTTCAGAACCACTTTTCACTTATAGTTTTTAATAATCAAAATTTGACAATTTTCAGATGATATGTGCATTAGTTACAGAACAGAAATATGTATTTCATCCTTTAAAATTTTATTGGGCATTTATTGTTTTATAGTATCACATAACTTTTTCAGACTTCTGAAATTTATTATGCTCTAAGTACCTATAAAGCAATTTTCCTGACACTATTGTCAAAAGAGTTTTGAAGCTATATAACAGATAGTATTTTTATCAAAGTAAAAATCAACACTTGTTCAGAATACTACCACAAATAAGATTTTCTCCTGAAATTCTCTTACACATGAAGATGAACCTAGACTCATAGATTTCATGTAAATAGCTAATAGTAGTAACAATAATAAAATCATATGATCATTTGAATAGATGCAGAAAAAGCTAATGAAGCCCATTATGACAAACACACAGCTAACATCATACCCACTGGTAAAAGGTTGAAAGCTTTTCTTCTAAGGTCACAAACAAGAGTTCCCATGTTCACCACCCTTATTCAGCATAATACTGATGTCTTAGCTAGAGCAGTCACGTTAAAAAGAAAAAAAAAAAGAAAAAGAAACAAAAGGCATCCAAATCAGAAAGGTGAAGTAAAATTGTCTGTTTGCAGATAATAAGATCTTATACATAGAAACTTAAAGACTCCACTAAGAAAAGTTAGAACTTATTAATGAATTCAGTAAATTTGCAGGATATGAAATCAATGTAGAGAAATCAGTTGTATTTTCATACACTAACAACAAACTATCTGAAAAATAAAAAACAATCTCATTCACAATAGCATCAAAACCAATAAAATACTTAGAATAAATTTAACAAAGAAGGTGAAAGACCTACACACCAACCACTATAAGACATTGAGGAAAGAAACTGACAAAGACGTAAATAAATGGAAAAATATACATGTTCACGGATTGGAAGAATTAATATTATTAAACTGTCTGTACTACCCAAAGTGATCTACAGATTCAAGGGAATCCTTATCATAATTCCAGTGGCATTTCTCACAGAAATACAAGAAACAATCCTCAAATTCATATAAAACCACAGAAGCCCTGGAAGCCCTAGAATAGCCAAAGCAATCTTGAGAAAAACAAAGGCAGAGATATCACATTTCCTAATTTCAAACTATATAACAAACCCTTAGTAATTAAAAGAGCATTGTTTTGTTGGAAATGACATAAAAACAGATACAGAAAAATGGAACAGAAGTGAGAGCCCAAAGATAAGCCCATGCTTATACTATGAACTAATATTTGACAAGGTAGCTGAGAACACTCAGTGGGGGAAATGATAGTGTTTTCAATAAATGCTGTTGGGTAAACTGGATACTCATATGCAAAACTATGAAGCTGGACTTCCATCTTACACTGCTTGAAAAAATTAACTCAAAGTAGATTAAAGACAAATATGAGACTTGAAGCCACAAAACTCTTAGAAGAGGACATTGGAGAAAAGCTCTCTGACATTGATTTCACAATGATATTTCTTTGGATGTGACACCAAAAGTACAAGCAAGAAAAGCAAAAATAAATGAATCTATATCAAACTAAAAAGCATATGCACAGCAAAAGAAATATTTAACAAAATGAAAAGGCAACCTCCAAAACAGGAGAAAATATTTGCAAACTATATACCTGATAAAGGGTTAGCATCCAAAATATATATGAAATCATACATCTCAATAAAAATACATATATGTTTACATAAATATATGTGTATAGTTATGTATATCCCAATTAAAAATGAACAAAGAACCTGAATAGCCATTTTTTCAAGGAAGACATACAAATGGCCAACAGGTACACGAAAAGATGCTCAACATCACTAATCATCAGGGAAATGCAAATTAAAACCACAGTGAGATATCACTTCACACCTGTTAGAATGACTATTATTAAAAAGATAAGAGATAAGAAGTACTGGTGAAGGTGTGGAGAAAAGGGAACCCTTGTGCACTATTGGTAGGAATGTAAATTGGTACAGCCACTTTGGAATATAATATAGAGGTTCCTCAAAACTAAAAGTAGAACTATGAGATGATCCAGCAATCCCACTTCTGGGTAATATATCCAAGAGATGAAACAACTGTCTCAAACAGATAGTTGTGCCCTCATGTTCACTGTTGCATTATTCATAAAAGCCAAGACATGGAAACAACCTAAGTGTTTAATAAATGGATAAAAAGGATGTGATACACACACACACACACACACACACACACACACACAATGGAACATTATTCAGCCATGAGAAAAAAGGAAATTCTGCCATTAGCAACAACATGATGGATTGTGAGGGCCTCATGCTAAGTGAAATAATTCAGACAGTAGAAGACAAATGTGATCCCAGAACAGAGTAGAACGGAACTTGCCTCAGGTGGGGGTGGGGTAAATGATGAAGGTCAAAGGGTAGAAACTTCCATTTATAAAAAGAATAAGTTTTAGGAATCCAAGGTACATTGTGATGACAATAATTAATTTAACAACATTGTATATTATACCTGAAAGTTAGTAAGAAAATAGATCTCAAAAGTTCTTACCACACACACACACACACAAACACACACACACACGCACACACGCACAAATGGTAACTCTGTGAGGTGACAGATATATTAACTATCCTTATTGTGGTAAACATTTTGCAATAGATATGTGTAACAAATCATCATACTGTACCTCTTAAAATTACACAATGTTATAAATCAATGATTTCTTAAATAAGCTGGAAAGAAAGTGATGAGGATTTTTTTAACAAGGAGTATCAAACCAGGAAGATCACAACGTGAAGGAGATCTGACTGAACTGGAGAAACTTAGAAAGCCCCGTCATCGTATAGGAGAGAGAAGTGTCCTGCTGTGTTTCAGCTAAGTGTTTTTAGAGTGTCTGATTCTTCAAGATAGTTCATAAACTCACTTTTCATATAAAAAGTAAGAAAAACCTTCATTCTGGAGAAATTATATCCATATAATTCAGGCTGCAATTCACCAAATTCCGGCTGTTATTTTCTACACTAAAAGCTCCAGGGTTCTATGTGGGACTAGCTAGCTAGTCAGATGGGAGCTCACATAGATCACTTTACCACAGGATTAAATCTGGACCCTTTGGAAAAATCTTTTCCTTCCAGTTTATAAGAGGAGTTAAGTCTATAAGCCAAAATTATACTTAGAAAACATTTGTTTAATGCTCTAAGCTTTGACATCACTGAGTTACATGACTGTGCTGTTTTCTTCTACTCTATCTGGATGCCTTCTGGTGATTTTGCTAATCATTTTATGAATTAACTAAGTGGTTTGGAATAACAAGCTGTGTAAAATCAGAGGAAAAAAGTAGAAATACAAATTAAACCAATAATTTCCAAAACTTGCATGCCATGTATGCTCCTTGCAGCCTACAGACACAGTCAAATTATTTTAGCTTATAAAATAAAAGCCATCTTTTTAACAGCCTCTATATGTCACAGATATTATTCTGTGGAGGACTTCTTGGGTATGTTGACAAATGATGTATTATGCATCTGTCCAATATAAAAAGTTATAAAAAGCTAAAAAGTAAGTTATTCGTTGTCACCACAGTAAATGTTTTTTTAAAGTTATTTTTTCTCATAAAATAAGAAATGTTTAAGTCATATGAATAATAATGAAATATCCAATGACCCAGTGAAGCATTTGCCCTACCTATCTTCAAATAAATAATCAGACTGTTGTACCCTCCTTAAAATAGTTAGTTAATAAATTGCGGTTGGATTTACATTGCAAATAAACTTATTGGCATAGAAGGGAGTACTGTCTAAATGATGGATTCTTCATTTTAAAATGAATACTTCGCAAAACTTTAAAGCAGAAAAAGGAAAAAACAAAGTTCAGAAACATTTAAAAGTATCTAAATCTGATTAGTTTGAAAGTCACCTAATAAAGTATACATCTTATATATCTCCCAAAGCACTGCTGAATATAAAGAAATTCTACACATATTCTGGTCCAGAAATAAAAATGAAAAAATTATTTATAAATAACTGACAGCTGCTTTCTTAGTGATTTATTAGAAGAGAAGGAAAAAAAGTCTTTTATCTTCTACATTTCTTTCCAAGTCTTCTCTCTCCTTAGGTAGGTTTATTCCGACGTATTTTATCCTTTTTGTTGCAATGGAAAATGGAAGTGTTTCCTTAATTTCTCTTTCGGATTTTTCATCATTAGTGTATAGGAATGGAAGAGATTTCTGTGCATTAAATTTGTAACCTGCTACTTTACCAAATTCATTGATTTGCTCTAGCAGTTTTCTGGTAGCATCTTTAGGATTCCCTATGGATAGTATCATGTCATCTGCAGAGTGAAAGATTTACTTCTTCTTTTCTGATTTGGATCCCTTTTATTTCTTTTTCTTCTCTGATTGATGTGGCTAAAACTTCCAAAACTAAGTTGAATATTAGGGGTGAGAGTGGGCAACCTTGTCTTGTTCCTGATCTTAGTGGAAACGGTTTCAGTTTTTCACCATTGAGAATGATGTTGGCTGTGGGTTTGTCACATATGGCCTTTATTATGTTGAGGTAAGTCCCCTCCATGTCTACCTTCTCAAGTGTTTTTATCATAAATGGGTGTTGAATTTTGTCGAAACCTTTTTTTGCATCTATTGAGATGATCATATGGTTTTTCTCCTTCAATTTGTTAATATGGTGTATCACATTGATTGATTTGCATATATTGAAGAATCCTTGCATTCCTGGGATAAACCCCACTTGATCATGGTGTATGATCCTTTAAATGTGCTGTTGGATTTTGTTTCCTAGTATTTTGTTGAGAATTTTTGCATCTGTGTTCATCAGTGATACTGGCCTGCAGTTTTCTTTCTCTGTGACATCTTTGTCTGGTTTTGGTAGCAGGGTGCTGGTGGCCTCGTAGAATGAGTTTGGGAGCGTTCCTCCCTCTGCTATATTTCGGAAGACTTTGAGAAGGATAGGTGTTAACACCTCTCCAAATGTTTGATAGAATTCACCTGTGAAGCCATCTGGTCCTGGACCTTTGTTGGAAGATTCTTAATCACAGTCTCAATCTCAGTGCTTGTGATTGGCCTATTTATATTTTGTATTTCTTCCTGGTTCAGTCTCAGAAGGTTGTGCTTTTCTAAGAATTTGTCCATTTCTTCCAGGTTGTCCATTTTATTGGCATATAGTTGCTTGTAGTAATCTCTCCTGATCCTTTGTATTTCTGCAGTGTCAGTTGTTACTTCTTTTTCATTTCTAATTCTATTGATTTGAGTCTTCTCCCTTTTTTTCTTGATGAGTCTGGCTAATGGTTTATCAATTTTGTTTATCTTCTCAAAGAACCAGCTTTTAGTTTTATTGATCTTTGCTATTGCTTCTTTCATTTCTTTTTCATTTATTTCTGATCTGATCTTTATAATTTCTTTCCTTCTGCTAACTTTGGGTTTTTTTCTTCTTTCCCTAATTCCTTTAGGTGTAAGGTTAGGTTGTTTATTTCAGATGTTTCTTGTCTCTTGAGGTAGGATTGTATTGCTATAAACTTCCCTCTTAGAACTGCTTTTGCTGCATCCCATAGGTTTGGGGTCGTCGTGTTTTCATTGTCATTTGTTTCTAGGTATTTTCCGATTTCCTCTTTGATTTCTTCAGTGATCTCTTGGCTATTTAGTAGCGTATTGTTTAGCCTCCATGTGTTTGTGTTTTTTACGTTTTTTCCCCTGTAATTCATTTCTAATCTCATAGCGTTGTGGTCAGAAAAGATCTTTGATATGATTTCACTTATCTTCAATTTGCTGAGGCTTGATTTGTGACCCAAGATGTGATCTATCCTGGAGAATGTCCCATGCACACTTGAGAGGAAAGTGTATTCTGCTGTTTTTGGATGGAATGTCTTATAAATATCAATTAAATCTGGTCTATTGTGTCATTTAAAGCTGTGTTTCCTTATTTATTTTCATTTTGGATGACCTGTCCATTGGTGTACATGAGGTATTAAAAGTTCCCCACTATTATTGTGTTACTGTCAATTTTCTCTTTTATAGCTGTTAGCAGTTGCCTTATGTATTGCGGTGCTCCTATGTTGGGTGCATATATATTTATAATTGTTATATCTTCTTCTTGGATTGATTGCTTGATCATTATGTAGTGTTCTTCCTTGTCTCTTGTAACATTCTTTACTTTAAAGTCTATTTTATCTGATATGAGTATTGCTACACAAGCTTTCTTTTGATTTCCATTTGCATGGAATATCTTTTTCCATCCCCTCACTTTCAGTCTGTGCGTGCCCCTACGTCTGAAGTGGGTCTCTTGTAGACAGCATATATACGGGTCTTGTTTTTGTATCCATTCACCCAGTCTATGTCTTTCAGTTGGATCCTTTAATCCATTTACATTTAAGGTAGTTATCGATATGTATGTTCCTATGACCATTTTCTTAACTATTTTGGGTTTGTTTTGGTAGGTCCTTTTCTTCTCTTGTGTTTCCCACTTAGAGAAGTTCCTTTAGCACTTGTTGTAGAGCTGGTTTGGTGGTGCTGAATTCTCTTAGCTTTTGCTTGTCTGTAAAGATTTTGATTTCTCTTTCAAATCTGAATGAGATCCTTGCCGGGTAGAGTTATCTTGGTTGTAGGTTCTTCTCTTTCATCACTTTAAGTATATCATGCCACTCCCTTCTGGCTTGTAGAGTTTCTGCTGAGAAATCAGCTGTAAACCTTACGGGGATTCCCTTGTAATGTTATTTGTTGTATTTCCCTTGCTGCTTTCAATAATTTTTGTTTTTAATTTTTGCCAATTTGATTACTATGTGTCTTGGTGTGTTTCTCCTTAGATTTATCCTATATGGGACTCTCTGTGCTTCCTGGACTTGGGTGGCTATTTCCTTTCCCATGTTAGGGAAGTTTTCGACTATAATCTCTTCAAATATTTTCTCGGGTCCTTTCTCTCTGTTTTCTCCTTCTGGGACCCCTGTAATGCGAATGTTGTTGCATTTAATATTGCCCCAGAGGTCTCTTAGGCTGTCTTCATTTCTTTTCATTCTTTTTTCTTTATTCTGTTCCGCAGCAGTGAATTCCACCATTCTGTCTTCCAGGTCACTTTTGTGTTCTTCTGCTTCAGTTATTCTGCTATTGATTCCTTTTAGTGTAGTTTTCATTTCAGTTATTGTATTGTTCGTCTCTGTTTGTTTGTTCTTTAATTCTTCTAGGTCTTTTTAAACATTTCTTGCATCTTCTCGATCTTTGCCTCCATTCTTTTTCCGAGGTCCTGGATCATCTTCACTATCATTATTCTGAATTCTTTTTCTGGAAGGTTGCCTATCTCCACTTCACTTAGTTGTTTTTCTGGGGTTTTATCTTGTTCCTTCATCTGGTACATAGCCCTCTACCTTTTCATCTTGTCTATCTTTCTGTGAATGTGGTTTTTGCTCCACAGGCTGAAGTATTGTAGTTCTTCTTGCTTCTAGCCCAGGAAATCTTGAAGAACAAAGCCAACTAACACAATCTTGGATGATATCCAGGATTTCTGATTATGTTTGCTATTTCCAAAGGCCAGAAGATGATTTTTGTTATGGTGTAAAACTCATTTGCCATCAGAGACCCAATGATTCATAGAACCTTTCAGTTTGGGAATGTCCAGAAAGGCTAATATAAATGCAAAGTCAAATCCTAAAGTTTCCCAAAGTTCATCTGCCCTCACTTCAGTAAAACTATTTTCTCTTTTACTTATTCAAGTTTTCTCAAGCCATCAAAAATGATGTGTAAATGATATGTGTAAGGCATGGGCACACATACATTCATTTGGTTTTAGCTTTCAGTGTTTCCCAAAAGAATTGCTCTAGCTTTGGAGATGCATGTTTTGGATCAGAAGTCCACATAAACTCAGTAGAATCACATGAACTTATTCCCACTACTGATCACTACAACTATTGCCTATGACAATTTATAAAGCAAGACAATTCAGACTGTGTTCCAAATTTCTGTCATCGTTAGCAACACACAGTAACCAAAAGTGTAACTTTATAACCATCAACTTCAGTGACAAGATATGTCATTGACTTACATATCAGCATACAGAAAAATAAATGGTACTGGTGGAAATACCGTAGTTTAAAATTCTTCGATCTGACAGTAGAAGAGAAAGCTAGATTGCAGACATATGGAATGAATGTTGATGAATTTACTTAACATCTGTATAAACATACTGAGGCTATTATATTCTGATTATAATTGTACTTTGCATTTGTCATCAGAAAAATGATGAAAGTCTTATAAACTCTGATTTATAGTGCTCGTGGAAAAATAGAATGGAAAAGGCAATTAAGTTAAAAATTAAGAATCACAGATTTTCCCGTGAATTACTTAAGAAAATGAATGTGACTATACCTCTATCCTCTTGACAAAGCTCTTAGAATTACAATAACCATTTAAATAGTTCAATAAATAGGATGATTAGCATGAAATTTAAGATCATGAGTCAATAAGAAGACCTGGGATAAATAATTTATACTTTAGATATGCCTCTATTTTGCATATTTATATGCAAACATAAAAATTCATTCTAAGTGAAGCGATGCATGAATAATGCAGGCAAGAGTTTCAAGAGGGTCTTTACATCTCATCAATTTAATTAGTTAGTAAACAGAAAATAATGAACACTAGCTGTTGGGTATTATGTAAACCAGAGAATAAGCTGATTCACTTTGCAGGTGAGCAGTGTAGAAAGAAAACAAATTAAAGCATAGATTCAGCTTAAGTTATAGAAGATTGTGTTTAGAGAAGTATGATCTCAAGAAAATCATTTATACTCATTAGGATTCAGTCACATCATCTGTAAAAGTGGATGATGGGGATGAGAACAGATATATTGTTATTAGTTAAGACTCTGGGTTGCAAACAACATAATAAATCAAACTTGCATTGCTTTATTTTCAAAAGGGAATTAATTACTTTTTGAACAGCAAATCCAAGGGTCCAGCTACTTTCTGAATCAGCTGGCTCCAGAGCCTTGAATAATTTCGTGAAGAATCTGCTCCATCTCTCTCCCTTGGTTTCTAGTCCCTCCAAATGTCGTCCTTTTGTCTTTCAGATCCCACTAAAAACATAGCTTCTGTTTCCAAATGATCCCACAAAATACATGAGGTTGTTTCTCATTAAACATTTCTTGAGGCATGCACCTGTATCTGCACTGGTCTCAGCAGCCATGGAGATGCTATAGTCTAATGGCTTTAACTCTGTATACCCTTGGGCCCGGATGGGGCAAGGATTTGCTCTCAACATACTGACTGAGAGTGATGAAGAGATGATTTATTAGTAGAAGACACGGGCTCATTGTTGTAAGAAGGAAAGCTCAGGAGGCAAAAGCAGCTACAGTTCACTACTATCTCTAAGAACGCTTCCAGATTTTACATCCCAGGCTTCTGTCCTCTTTATTCTGAACCTCCTGCTTCCAATCCTGCAGTTGAGTAAGGAAAACAGCGGATGGGGTGATACTAGCAGAACTTCTTCTATGTGATGTCGACCATCCTTGGATCATCACGGGCACATAGATGTTGCTACATATTTACTAAATCAGATTTTCTATCAAGGTCTAAGGCATGTAGTATTACATGGGCTATGCAAATCATTATATACCTACTAAATCCCTAGTTTAGTGAAGTACTAGGATTTTACAATCCCAACCCATCAACTTAATACCAGTTCCATTCCACAGCACTGGTTTACAAAACATAGTTCTTCTATGTGTGCTAAACAATTCATAATACACCTGGAAAAAGTAGGGAAAAGTCTAGGAGAACAGTGCTTGAGAAAATATATTAGATGTAAATCCATTAAACTTACCTACTCCAATTATTTGAAGACTGAGATTCTTAAGGGAAGAATTTTTATTATTCCTGTTGGTTTTTACTCAGTGGTTCATAATGGGGTGAGAGGGAAATAGTGTCTATCACAAAGACATCTGTCAATATCTGGAGAAATTGTTGGTTGTCACAACTGTAGGAAGCCCTACTACTGACATGCAGTGGGCAGAAACCATCATACGGTTAAACATCCTACAATGCACAGGACAGATCCCCACAACAACAAATCATCTTGCCCAAAATGTCAATACTGCCAAGGTTGAGAAACCCTACTTAGTACTCTTTTTTAAACCCTCAAGATACTTCTCACTGATACAATCCATTTATATTGTACCCAGTACTAATTATTAATTCCGTCAATGGAAGATGGTCCCCGGTACTGCTGACCAACTCAGAAAGCAATGTGGGTGTGCCCTTAACAAAATAACTAAACGGACTTTTCATTTTAAAGTACCGATAAACGGGAAGAAATATTCCAGGTTGTTGAGTTTTGATGATCAGAGGTTAGCAAGAAATTAAAGGGATAAAACCCTAATTGGAAAACTGTCAGCTCTTAATAATCTAAAATTGATCATTAATTCTCACACAGGATAGCAGCTGCTTATAGGGAGCAAAATTCTTATGACAGAGGCCCTGAATGGGGTAATCAAACAACTTTTATTTTGAACTCACATTATTTCTAAACTCCTCGTATTTCAGACAGATCATAGGATATAGAAATTATTCCTGTGAGAGAAAAATTTTTCAGAGCTGCAACTGCCAGTTTTGATTAACTCCACCATTGACTGCCTTCTTTGGAAGAAAGGTAAAGAAAGGTTGATACTTAATTAGAAAACAATGCTCCAACAACTTATCTTTAAATATCTAAAAATGAAGAGTTAATTCCAAGGAAATTTTAACTTCTCCTGTAGGTCCCAACCTCCACACGACTCACCACAGAGTCTCAGTAATGATTCCCCAAATCTCATCAACCCAGCTCTTCACACAAAACCTTGTGTTCACTGAGAACATTTTGTAAGAAGTAACATTGTACTAGTAAACGTACAACTTTATGTTCCTGTTTTCTCAAGTAATGGGGCCACTGCTTAGACAAAGACTTTCACAACTGCATATAAGTGTAAAGCAGTGAATGGGATCCTAATGGTTGAAAGAGCAAATGAACCCAAATTGTTACCGGAAACCTATCTAGGCTTGATGTGTCTAAGAATCCTCTTTGCTTCTCTTCAGTATATTTTGTTCTCTTTCAGACTTTTTAAATGAATTGGCTTTCCCAAATATTTTATAGGTAATTAATGCTCACTCGGAACATAAATCTAATATCCAGTTACACCCTACAGTGGAGAAACAATTACCTTTAGAAAGTAGTGAGTACAGAAAAGACTTAGGAAGATGGCATAAGAGTAACATGTGGAGATCACCTTCCGCCCCACAATTACATCAGAAATACATCTATATGTGGAACATCTCCTACAGAACACCTACTGGCCGCTGGCGGAAGACCTCAGACCTCCCAAAAGGCAAGAAACTCCCCATGTACCTGGGTAGGGCAAAAGAAGAAAGAAAAAACAGAGACAAAAGAATAGGGACCTGTACCTCTGGGAGGGAGCTATAAAGGAGGAAAAGTTTCCACACACTAGGAAGCCCCTTTAAGGGCAGAGATGGTGGGGAGGCGGGGAAGCTTCAGAGCCATGGAGGAGAGCGGAGCAACAGGGGAGTGGAGGGCAAAGCGGAGAGATTCCCGCACAGAGGATCGGTGCCGACCAGCGTTCACTAGACCGAGAAGCTTGTCTGCTCACTCGCCAGGGCGGGCGGGGCTGGGAGCTGAGGCTTGGGCTTCGGAGGTCAGATCCCAGGGAGAGGACTGGGGTTGGCTGCGTGAACACAGCCTGAAGGGGGCTAGTGCACCACAGCTGGCCAGGAGGGAGTCCGGGAAAAGGTCTGGACCTGCCCAAGAGGTAAGAGACTTTTTCTTCCCTCTTTGTTTCCTGGTGCACGAGGAGAGGGGATTAAGAGTGCTGCTTAAAGGAGCTCCACAGACGGGCGTGAGCCGCGGCTATCAGCACAGACCCCAGAGAGGGGCATGAAACGCTAAGGCTTCTGCAGCAGCCACCAAGAAGCCTGTGTGCGAGCACAGGTCACTATCCACACCTCCCCTCCTGGGAGCCTGTGCAGCCTGCCACTGCCAGGGTCCCGTGATCCAGGGACAACTTCCCCGGGAGAACGCATGGTGTGCCTCAGGCTGGTGCAATGTCCCGCTGGCCTCTGCTGCCGCAGGCTCGCCCCGCATGCATACCCCTCCCTCCTCCCGGCCTGAGTGAGCCTGAACCCCCAAAGCAACTGCTCCTTTAACCCCGTCCAGTCTGAGCGAAGAACAGAAGCCCTCAGTGGACCTACACGCAGAGGCTGGTCCAAAACCAAAGCTGAACCCCAGCAGCTGTGCAAAGAAAGAAAAGAAAGGGAAATCTCTCGCAGCAGCCTCAGGAGCAGCAGATTAAATCTCCACACTCGACGTGATGCACCCTGCATCTGTGGACTACATGAATAGACAACGAATCATCCCAAATTGAGGAGGAGGACTTTAGGAGAAACGATATATATATATATTTTTTTTTTCTTCTCTTTTTGTGAGTGTGTATGTGTATGCTTCTGTGTGTGATTTTGTCCATATAGCTTTGCTTTAACCATTCGTCCTAGAGTTCTGCCTGTCCATTTTTTTTTTTTTTTAGTATAGTTTTTAGTACTTGTTATCATAGGTGGATTTGTTTTCTGCTTTGGTTGCTCTCTTCTTTCTTTCTTTCGGTTTTTTTTAATTACTTATAAAAATTTATTTTAATAATTATTTTCTATTTTAATAACTTTTTATTTTATTTTATCTTTTTCTTTCTTTTCTTTTTTTTCTCCCTTTTATTCTGAGCCATGTGCATGACAGGCTCTTGGTGCTCCAGCCAGGTGTCAGGGCTGTGCCTCTGAGTTGGGACAAGTTCAGGACACTGGTCCACAAGAGACCTCCCAGCTCCATGTAATATTAAACAGTGAAAATCTACCAGAGATCTCCATCTCAACGCCAAGATCAAGCTCCACTCAATGACGAGGAAGCTACACTGCTGGACACCTTATGCCAAACAACTAGCAAGACAGGAACACAACCCCATCCATTAGCAGAGAGGCTGCCTAAAATCATAACAAGGTCACAGACACTCCAAAACACACCAATACACGTGGACCTGTCCACCAGAAAGACAAGATCCAGCCTCATCCACCAGAAAACAGGCACTAGTCCCCTCCACCAGGAAGCCAATACCACCCACTGGACCAACCTTAGCCACTAGGGACAGACACCCAAAACAATGGAAACTACAAACATGCAGCCTGTGAAAAGGAGACCCCAAACACAGTAAGATAAGCAAAATGAGAAGACAGAGAAACAAACAGCAGATGAAGGAGCAAGATAAAAACCCACTAGACCTAACAAATGAAGGCAGTCTACCTGAAAAAGAATTCAGAATAATGATAGTAAAGATGATCCAAAATCTTGGAAATAGAATGGAGAAAATACAAGAAACGTTTAACAAGGACCTAGAAGAACTGAAGAGGAAACAAACAGTGATGAACAAAACAATAAATGAAATTTAAAATACTCTAGAAGGGACCAATAGCAGAATAACTGAGGCAGAAGAATGGATAAGTGACCTGGAAGATAAAATAGTGGAAATAACTACTGAAGAGCACAATAAAGAAAAAAGAATGAAAAGAATTGAGGACAGTCTCAGAGACCTCTGGGACAACATTAAACACACCAACATTCGAATTATAGGGGTCCCAGAAGAAGAGAAAAAGAAAGAGACTGAGAAAATATTTGAAGAGATTATAGTTGAAAACTTCCCTAATAAGTTAAAGGAAATAGTTAATCAAGTCCAGGGAACACAGAGTCCCATACAGGCTAAATCCAAAGAGAAACACACCAAGATACATATTAATCAAACTGTCAAAAATTAAATACAAAGAAAACATATTAAAAGCAGCAAGGGAAAAATAACACACAAGGGAATCCCCATAAGGTTAACAGCTGATCATTCAGCAGAAACTCTGCAAGCCAGAAGGAAGTGGCAGGACATATCTAAAGTGATGAAAGGGAAAAACCTACAACCAAGATTACTGTACCCAGCAAGGATCTCATTCAGATTTGATGGAGAAATTAAAACCTTTACAGACAAGCAAAAGCTAAGAGAATTCAGCACCACAAAACCAGCTTTACAACAAATGCTAAAGTAACTTCTCTAGGCAGGAAACACAGGAGAAGGAAAAGATCTACAATAACAAACCCAAAACAATTAAGAAAACGGTAATAGGAACATACATATCGATAATTACCTTAAATGTAAATGGATTAAATGCTCCAACCAAAAGACATAGACTGGCTGAATGGATACAAAACAAGACCCCTATATATGCTGTCTACAAGAGACCCACTTCAGACCTAGGGACTCGTACAGACTGAAAATGAGGGGATGGAAAAAGATATTCCACACAAATAGAAATCAGAAGAAAGCTGGAGTAGCAATTCTCATATCAGACAAAATAGACTTTAAAACAAAGACTATTATAAGAGACAAAAAAGGACATTACATAACGATCAAGGGGTCAATCCAAGTGGAGGATATAACAATTGTAAATATTTATGCACCCAACACAGGAGCATTTCAATACATAAGGCAAATACTAACAGCCATAAAAGGAGAAATGGACAGTAACACAGTCATAGTAGGGTTCTTTAACAGCCCACGTTCACCAACAGACAGATCATCCAAAATGAAAATAAATAAGGAAACAAGCTTTAAATGAGATATTAAACAAGATGGACTTAATTGATATTTTTACGACATTCCATCCATAAACAACAGAATACACATTCTTCTCAAGTGCTCATGGAACATTCTCCAGGAGAGATATCTTGGGTCACAAATCAAGCCTTGTTTAATTTAAGAAAATTGAAATCATATCAAGTATCTTTTCTGACAACAATGCTATGAGACTAGATATCCGTTACAGGAAAAAATCTGTAAAAAATAAAAACACATGGATGCTAAACAATACACCACTTAATAACCAAGAGATCACTCCAAAATTTACAAGCAGCTCACACAGCTCAATATCAAAAAACCAACAACCCAATCCAAAAATGGGCAGAAGACCTAAATAGACATTTCTCCAAAGAAGATATACAGATTGCCAACAAACACATGAAAGAATGCTCAACATCATTAATCATTAGAGAAATGCAAATCAAAACTACAATGAGATATCATCTCACACCATTAAGAATGGCCATCATCAAAAAATCTACAAACAATAAATGCTGGAGAGGGTGTGGAGAAAAGAGAACCCTCTTGCACTGTTGGTGGGAATGTAAATTGATACAGCCACTATGGAGAACAGTATGGAGGTTCTTTAAAAACTAAAAATAGAATTACCATATGACCCAGCAATCCCACTACTGTGCATATACCCTGAGAAAACCATAATTCAAAAAGAGTCGTGTACCAAAATGTTCATTGCAGCTCTACTTACAATAGCCAGGACATGGAAGCAACCAACATTCCCACCAACAAATGAAGGGATAAAGAAGATGTGGCACATATATACAATGGAATATTACTCAGACATAAAAAGAAACGAGATTGAGTTATCTGTAGTGAGGTGGATGGACCTAGAGTCTGTCATACAGAGTGAAGTAAGTCAGAAAGAGAAAACCAAATATCGTATGCTAACACATAATCTAAAAAAAAAAAAATGGTCATGAAAACCTATGGGCAAGATGGGAATAAAGACACAGACCTACTAGAGAATGGAGTTGAGGATACGGGGAGGGAGAAGGGTAAGCTGGCACAGAGTGAGAGAGTTGCATGGACACATATACACTACCAAATGTAAAACAGATAGCTAGTGGGAAGCAGCCACAAAGCACAGGAAGATCAGCTAGGTGCTTTGTGACCACCTAGAGGGGTGGGATACGGAGGTTGGGAGGGAGGGGGACACAAGAGGCAAGACATATGGGGACATATGTATATGTATAACTGATTAACTTTGTTATAAATCAGAAACTAACACACCATTGTAAAGCAATTATACTCCAATAAAGATGTTTTAAAAAAAGAAAACAGTGAGTACAAAATTGAAGGTGACATAATGTCAGTTAAAAAGGTGTTTCTCCAGATATAGAAAATAATTACTGCACTATTTGCTTTGTCTGACCCCACTTAACCAAAACACCTAGAAAGCTGAAGTTTATCCTCAGGAATTTCAACACTGAGGGAAAAGCTTGCCTTACTGTACAGACATCTGTTTGTTCAAAACTTGCTGTGAATTTCTTAGAAACGTGTTTCTTAGAAGTGCTTTCAGAGGCAGACCGTTCAGCTAAATATCAAATATAGAACAACAGTTGTTAGTTCATCAAATATATTTTTGTTGTAGTTCTTAGAATGATAATTTCAGCATATTAATTTTAAGAAGTATTTTTAAGAAATCCCTGTTTGAGAATGTGCAGAAAGAAAACTCACTGCTTTCCCTCCCTCCCTGATTCCCTATCTTGCTTTTGAAAACATGGAATAAAACCATGCATCTTATTTGTTCACACTCCTTAATTGTTGCAGAAAACAAATCTCATGTTAAACTCTCTATTCATAAAGAACGGTGGACAATGTGAGGTATTCTGTATCAAATTTGCTACTCCTTCAAAAAGATATGCACAACTGGGACATCACCAAATTTTCTAGTGTGTTTCATGCTGTAAATATTGTAAAAGAAACTTTATCAACTGGAATTCTTCTGATAATCCAATAAAAGGAGAAGAAACAGGAGAGTTAAAAGTTAAGAGAATATCACTTTAAATTAGGAAACTATTAGGTCTCTTGCACTGTTTTAAAAAATAAATACATAAATAGAATAAAAGTGCTGGTCTGTTCCCATTCCCAAGAGAGAACAACCATTACAGCTAAATTAATCTGGTTTCGAAAGAAAACATCCAATCCACACTCCAGTTGTATTTAATTGACTTTGGGGAAAGGAAAATAACTATCCCATTAACAAAACAATAAAATTGTTTCACTGGCCAACAAAGAGTAACCTGGCATTCCTGACTTAGTTACTACATCCCTCATCCTTCCACTGCATTCAGTTGACCTGTTATAATCACATAGCAGAGTGTATTGTGATTTCTGAAATGGAGATCTCAGCAGGGGAGATCTTTCTCTTCTCTTACTGTGAAAAAAACATGTAACTGTGGAAGAGAATGAAGAATAAAGATGACAGTACCAAGCAGCCACTATCCTGCCTGTTCAAGTTTAGTAACTCATTAGTTGATAATTAACTTTGGAGGTGCTCATTTTTTTTTTTTTTTTTTTTTGATATTCAGAGCTTCTGTGTCTTATTTTGGGGGAAAGAATAAGAAGAAAAATATGAAATGTTAATTTAGTTTTCAGAGTAGTGATGCAAGGACATGACCCTAAACACATTTGTGTTGCTAAACCAGTGAAAATTGTAGAACAAAACAAAAGTATAATTCTGCAGTGGAGTCTGAGAACACTACTGGTGAGTGAACATACAAGAAAATAAAACATAGAGACACATCTACAGACTGATACCTGCAGCATGAGTAGTGTTTGATGCTCTTCTAACCCTGGAACTTGCTACCTAGAGTTGCCTGTGCATGAAGCAACTTTGTAAGAAATCAATGCCTGCAATTCAACTGCTAACCTTTGTAATTTTTATTTGAAGCCCATATTTGAAACCACTGATTGCTTTATTCTGCTTGTAACATGTTTGGATGATGCTATTGTTCCTTTCTAACAGTCACATAGACTGTTAGTTGTACTTGAGCTTCCGTATGCATGCAAATGACTGTGTATATCTTTCAATATTCCTATTCCCAACACTTCACCAAGTGAATTTTGTAAGTTACATCAATGCTTCACAAACCATCTGTAGTCAAGGATCACTTTTTTCTTTTTTTAAAAATTTATTTTATTGAAGTACAGTTGATTTACAATGTGTTAATTTCTACTGTACAGCAAAGTGATTCAGTTGTGTGTGTGTGTGTATCTGTGTGTATACACACATCCACCTCCCCCTTGGCAACCACAAGTCTGTTCTCTATGTCTGTGAGTCTGCTTCTGTTTTGTAGATAAGTTCATTAGTGTCATAGTTTAGATTCCACATATAAGTGATATCATGTGGTATTTGTCTCTTTCTGACTTCACTCAGCATGATAATCTCTAGGTCCATCCATGTTGCTCCAAATGGCATTGTTTCATTTTTTTATGGCTGAGTAGTATTCCACTGTATATATGTACCATATTGTCTTTAAGGATCATTTTTTCTTATTTATAATTCTTTATAAACCATTATGTAATCTTCTGTGTGTGACTATATAACCCAGCTCACCATATCCACATATGGCTCATCATGTACTCTATTCACTGACTTGAGTCAATTGATCAAGTGCTTGAGTGTTGTAGCAATATTGCATTGCTATGAAAACTTCTAAAACTTTAGCCCCAAATTTTGTATTTATCTCATTAAGGGCCAGGAACAAAGAATTTGCTTACTAGGCACAGCCCACAGGATATACTCTGATTAACACTATATCACATGGCCTATATTTTAACCCAGATTACAAAAAATAGAAAATTTATTTAAATAAATAAAAACCACAAATATAAACACATACACAATTCTAAATTTGCTGAAAATATATTTGGCTTTTAAAAATGATATGATACTGGAAAAACTTACTTTTCTTTGTATAAATAAGATATGCAAAGTTACAGAGAGTTCAATATTCATCAATAAAAGTTACTTGACTGGTTGATATAAGATGTTGTATTGTAGTAAGATGAAATTGTCATGAAGTAATTTTATTTTTACATCTCTGTAGGTTTCCTGTTTTATTGTTTATGAAAATAATGATTTGCTAACATAACATATCTAAAAAAGAAAATTAATTTTTAGTAAAATGACCAAAAATTGATATAACTGTAATAAACATATGTAAATAACAGGGCTAATGACCAATAGCAAATGGTAAGTCACAGAACAAAGAAGAAAATTATTTTCTTATTTGCAGAAGAAAACAGATAAGGAGATTGTCAAATTTCCATGGTTGAAAATGCTGAACGGAGCTGGAAGCTGTATTAAAAATAAAATCATTTCATAATACTGGAAAGAGAAACAACGATACCACCATCAAACCTACCACAATGAACAATTACATTTAAAATACGAAAATAAGAACTTAATTGTATCTGAGATGGAGTTAGAAACTTAATGATTAAAGACAAAGGGAGACAAGAGAAAACAAATACGTATGTATTTCAGCAAAATCTAGAGGAAAAAACTAAAGAAGCTAGCATGGTCTTCTATTCTATAAGCTGTAGTTACTTATGAAACACATTTGAAAATAAGAAAGCAAAATAGTCACTAATCTGAAAATTAATTCCAAAATCTAGAAAAGAACTACCATATGAGCCTGCAATCCCACTCCTGGGCACATATCTAGAGAAAACTATAATTTGAAAAAGTACATGCACCCCAATGTTCATTGCAGCACTATTTACAACAGCCAAGACATGGAAGCAACCTAAATGTCCATCGACAGATGAATAGATGATGAAGATATATATATATAACTATATACACAATGGAATACTACTCAGCCATAAAAAAGAATGAAATAATGCCATTTGCAGCTACATGGATGGATTGGAAATTATCATACTAAGTGAAGTAAGTCAGACAGAGAAAGACAAATATCATATATTATTTCTATGTGGAATCTAAAAAAGTGATACAAATAAACTTATTTACAAAACAGAAACATACTCACAGACAAAGAAAACAAATTTACTGTTACCAAAGGGAAAAGATGTGGGGGAGGGATAAATTAGGAAATTGGGAGTAAGGTATACACACTATTATATATAAAAGAGATAACCAGCAAGGACCTACTATACAGCACAGGGAACTAGACTCAATATTTTGTAATAACCTATATGGAAAAAGAATCTGAAAAAGGATAGATATACATATACATATACATATATACATGTATATATATATATATATGTATATGTATAACTGAAACACTTTGCTGGACACCTGAAACTAACACAGTACTGTAAACCAACTACACATCAATGAAAACTAATTAATTAATTTTTTAAAAAGAAAAAGCACTTTTTTGCATTAATGGTATCATGTTATCTATACAAAGTACTCCTTGTGAATTAATAAAATGGTACAGGTTATGTGTTTCAAGGTTTACTTCAGGTTTAATATGTTACCTGAAACTCTAGGTTATTAATTCCTCAGTAAGCAGAACTAAAAGCCATTACAGTTGAGTTTTATTGACCACCTAGAACAGTATTTATTACATAATCATTTAACAACTATTGACTAAAAACCTACTATGTTCCAGGATTCAAAGGTAAAGAATAAAAAGATAAATAGTTCACATTCTACAACACCAAGAGAAAGAGAAAAATATAATCCAAAAAGAATTTTAAAAGGACACAATTATTTGCACTCTCTGAGTCACTTAATCCTGTTAAGATTTCAAAAGATATAAATTAAGCTTAAACCAAGTACTAAAAATAAATTCAGAAAGAACAATAATATGCTTTAAAAGTATGAAAAAGTAAAAGATTCCTTCAGGAGACAACTAATCTTATCTCACAAAAGGATACCAAGAATATTTATTTTCTATAATACAAGTGTGACTACTGTATTTAACTTTTTGAAGTTATCATAAATGGTATTAGAAATTTTGTTTTCCAATTGTGTGTTTCTAGTATTTGGCAAATAGTTGAATTCTAAAAATGGACTTTACATCTTATCACCCTACTAAATTCACTTGTTAGTTCTAAGAGCATCTTGTAGATTCTTTAAGATTATCCTTGTACACAATTATTTCCAAATAAGGACAGTTATATTTAAACCTTTTCAACCTGCATGTCTTTCATTTGTTTTTCTTGCCTTTTGCACTGGCTGTGGCCTCCAGTATAATGCTAAATAGAAGTTGTAAGAACAGATATGCTTATTATTGCCCCAATTATTAAAGAAAGGTTTCGTTTTTAAAAATTAAGTATCATGTAGCTTTCCATTTTACATGGGTGCCTTTTATCTGGTTGACAAATTTTACTTCTACTCTTCAGTAGTTGAGAGTTTTTTTTTTTATGAATGAGTGGTGAATTTTGTCAAATGTTTTTTCTGAACCTAATGGTATGATCATTTGATTTTCTCCTTTCCTGTTAAAGTGCTAAATTACATTGATTGATTTTTGAATGTTGAACTATACTTTAATGCCTGTGATAATTCTCAATTGTCCACGATATATTATCTTTTTACATATTTCTGGATGCAATTTGAACTTGAAAGTGTACAGTTTGATATGTATTGAAATATATATCCACCAGTGAACCACCATCAAAATCAAGATAATGAATATATTCATCACCCTCAGAAGGTTTCCTCAAGCTCCTTGATAATTCTTCCTCCATCTTACCTGACCACTGATCTTTTGCATGCATTTAAAGTTCATTCTTTTTTTATTGCTGTGTACATTTTATCATATTTTTTTTATCCATGTACCTGTTGATGGACCTTTAGGTGTGTTTCCAGTTTGACCATCACAAATTATCCTTTTTTAAATCACAGTCTACTTTTTAAAAATAGACCATTTTTAGAAGAGTTTTTTAGAAAAAAATTTATTTACTTTAGAACAGGCTTTATATTTTAGAACAGTTTAAGGTTCATATAAATATGCATAAAGTACAGACAGTTCCCATATATCATCTCTCCAGCCCTCTCACCCCCATATACACAGTTGCTCCTATTATTAAAATTTTGTATTATTTTGGTACATTTGTTACAATTGATGAACTGACACTGCCACGTTATCATTAACTAAACCCCATAGTATACATTAGGATTTGCTCTTTGTGTTGTACAGCTCTATGGGTTTTGACAAATGCATAATACACATCCACCATTCTAATATCATATAGCATAGTTTCACCACACTGAAAATGTCCTCGCAGTCTATTTTTAATTGATATCACTTTGGAGATACTATAAAAATCTTATAACAGTATAATTTCATTTCTTCCCCCCTGGCCTTTTTGTTATTGTTTTCATATGATTTACTTATACATATGTTACAACTCCACAATAGATTGTTATCAGTATTTTTTGCTTTAAAGAGTCAATGTTAAGGAAATTTAAATAATAAAAATAACCTTTTGTATTTATTCATGTGGTCACTATTTTTAGTGCTCTTCATTTCTTTGTGTAGATCCACCTTTCCATCAGGTATTATTTTCCATCTGCCTAAAGTATTTCTTTAATTTTTCTTATAATACAGGTATTCTGGTGATAAAGTCTTTCCACTTCTGAATTTTGGAAAAAGTCTATTTCACTTTTGTTTTTGAAAGATATTTTTCTGGATATAGAATTCTAGATTAATTATCTCCTTTGAATAAAGATGTAGCTCCACTATATTCTGACTTATTGTGTACAGCAAAAAAACTTGCTGCTACCTTGTCTTCTCTTCTACACATGATGTGCCTTTTTTCAATAGCTGCTTTTAAGACTTTTCTCTTTATCATTAATTTTTAGCAATTTGATCATGGTGTGACTTGGTGTTGTTTCCTTCACATTTCTCGTGCTTGGAGTTCATTGGGGTTCTTGAATACGTGGGCTATAGTTTTCATAAAATTTAGAAAAATTTCAACCCCTATTTCTTCAATCTTTTTCTGTATCCCTCTCTCTCTTCTACATTCAAAGACTCCAACTGTAAATATATTAGGGTGCTTAAAGTTGTCCCACATATTACAAATTTACTTTTAGTCTTTTCTCTTGATGTTTCATTTTGGATGATTTCTATTGTTATGCCTTCAAGATCACTAATCATTTCTCTGCAACAGTTATTATGCCTTTAATGCCTTTCAAGGGTATTTTTCATCTAAGATATGGTAGTTTGCATCTCTGGAAGTTTAACGTATATCTGTTTTTATATCTTCCATAACTTAATGTCTTTAATCTTCTTGACTTTCTTGAACATATGGAATAAAGTTTTAGTAATCATTTAAATGTCCTTGTCTAGTAATTCTATCATATGTGACATGTTGGGTTGGGTTCGATGTTTTAATATTTCTCCTCATTATGGGCTACATTTTTTTACTTTTTGCATGCATGATAATTTATTGGATGTCAAAAAACCATGAATTTTACCTTTATGGGTGCTAGATATTTTTGTATCCCTGTAAATGTTTTTAAGTTTCATCCTGGGTAGTTTTTAAATTACTTGGAAACAGGTTGATCCTGGCAATACAAGAACAACATTTGTCTAGAGTTAATTCTTTTCCACAACTGAGGCAAATCCTTCTGAATAATCTACCAATATCTCATGATTTATACATTTTTCAATCTGGCTGGTGGAAACAGAAACTATTTTCAGCCTATTTGCACTTTAAGGATTGTTCCCTCTAATCCTTCAGGCAGGTCTTTTCCTGGCTTTGGGTAGTTTTCTCATATGCATGTGTTAACAGTACTCTCTGCTGGAGAGTACAGTGGGCCCCTCTGGCAGTATCCAGAGTTCTCCCTCTGTAGCTCTTTCTTCTCCAGTACTCTGCCTTGTGAATTCCAGCCACTGTGGCCTCTGGAGACTACCACGTCTGCCTTCTCAACTTAGGGAGATGGCTGGACTCTGCCTATATTCTTCTTACCCTGAACTGCATCCTATGAACTCTTTCTAGGTAGTAAGTTAGGATAATTGTGGAGCTCACCTCCTTCATTTCCCATCACTTAGAGATCACTAGCTTTGGGTTTCCCTGGTGGTGCAGTGGTTAAGAATCTGCCTGCCAATGCAGGGGACATGGGTTCAAACCCTGATCCGGGAAGATCCCACATGCCGCACAGCAACTAAGCCCGTGTGCCACAACTACTGAGCCTGCGCTCTATAGAGCCCGTGAGCCACAACTACTGAGCCTGCGTGCCACAACTACCAAAGCCCACGTGCCCAGACCCCATGCTTCTCAACAAGAGAAGCCACCGCAATGAGAAGCCCATGCACTGCAATGATGAGTAGCCCCTGCTCGCCATTAGAGAAAGCCCATGCGCAGCAACAAAGACTCAACACAGCCAAAGATAAATAAATAAAAATAAATATATTAAAAAAAATAAATCACTAGCTTTCATGCAAGCTATCAAATGTTTCAAAAACTGTTTTATATATTTTGTTTATTTTTGTAGTTTCAGGTGAAAGGATAAATCTCTTCACTGTTATTCCATCTTGGTCAGAAGCAGAAGTCCGTCTGTCTCACTTCCCCTTGAGTGTATTTTACACTCGAAATATTATCCAGGTCACCTAATATTTACTCTTACAGGCATCAAGTTGTAGATAATATTCAATAAAAGGTTTTGTTAAATTTATTCCATAACCATTGATTGATTGTCATTTCCTTAGTGATATTATATATGGTTAAATTTGTATAAATGTTCCCACATATACTGGAGGAAAATATATCATGTACATTTTTATATACAGGGATGGACGGACCTACGGTTTTATTATTAGCCATGAGGGAAATTTCTCTGTTGGTCAATGTAGGCATTGTTAATAATATCCCAATTTTTCAACCGATCAGGTAAAAAAACCTACATAGCTTGATAAAGACATTTTCCAGCTGGTTAGTCAAACTAGATCTGTCTTGAGATGTCTCTTGCATAATACTTACAATATATCAATAATATACGTTAAAAATGCACACACACACACTTTGCATATTGTGGAGCTTTGTCTTTAGCTGCCAACAGGTCCAAGATTTTTAAACTCTTTAATTATTTTCCCCCACATATTATTTATTCCAGACAGTGTAATTTTAATGATTGATTACTTAAAGTTTTAAATCCTAAATTCTCTGATGGTACCCATTTTCTCTTTATTTCATGCACATCTGACTTTTGCCTCCAATTATACCATTGAAAATACTCCTGTCAAAATCAAAACTAAACGTCATACAGTCAAACCCGATGGAATTTCTTCCCTTCATCTCATTTAATATTTCAGCAGCATTTGATATATTTGATCACTAATTCCTTCATGGAATATCCATATTCTTTTTGCCATGACATTTCTCATTCCTGCCTTTCCTACTAAAACTCTGGGTTCTTTCATTATGGTTTTTTAAGAAAATTATTAATAGACTTTATTTTTGGAGAAGTTTTAGGTTTACAGAAAAATGAACAGATAGCATGGAGAGTTCCCAAATACTCCATTTCCCTGTACACATTTTTCCCTGTTATTAACATTTTGCATTGCTGTGGTACATGTGTCACACTGATGAATCAATATTAATACATTATTATTATTAAGTAAAGTCCACAGTTTACATTAGGGTTCTCTCTTCCTGTTGTACAGGTCTATGTCCAATATGTGACGTCATGTACCCATTTCAGTATCACACAGAAGAGTTACACTATGCTAAAAATAAAAAAATTCTGTGCTCCACCTATTTATCTCTC